>NC_052321.1:27391506-27760256 GCF_016432855.1 Salvelinus namaycush
TCCTCTGGTTTTTGTTCTTTTTCCTCTGCTTTCCTTCCCTCCCTCTTTCTCATTTTCCACTCCAGCCTCTGAGATAATTTACATTGGGCCGGTCAAAGGTAAGGTTTCTCCTGGTCTTCTGTCCTCCCTCTCTCTGCACTGCTTCCTCTCCCCTTTCTCGCTGCTTCCCCATTCCCTTACCCACTCACCCCTCAGCTGGAGTGATGTTCTGGTCACCTGCCAAGGTTGTATCCAAAGGAAGCCAGCTGCTGCCCTTGTCACTTGAGGATATCCGCTGACGCAGGTCACGTGATCGGCTTTGCCCCACTCCAACAGGACCAAACTTGCTCCCGTCTTTTTTTGAAAAATATAAAAAAGCTTTGCACACTATGCATTTGTTTTGCTGGAAAGCTCAGCTGTTCACATTTTGCTCAACAGGTACCCTAAAGCAGGGTTTCCCAAAGTCTGTCCTGGGACCTCCCCTGGGTGCACGTTTTGGTTTTTGTCCTAGCACTACACAGCTGACTCAAATAACCAACTCATCATCAAGCTTTGATTATTTGAATCCGCTGTGTAGTGTAAGGGCAAAAATCAAAATGTTCAGGACCGACTTTGGGAAACCATGCCCTAAAGAATCAAAATGGAACAGAATAAATGGCTATTAGGGGGATTCTATGTCTACAACAACACATTCACTTAATTTCAGATGGACCACCTCCTCCATCCCAAACCCACACAGAAGCCATGTGGTGACACCTTTTTTATATGGTGATGAGCCCTCCTAGTTTACATCTAGGCGACAAAGTGCAGGGTGGTCTAGCCGTCCAGACCATACCAGTCCCCAGTGAAAGGGGATTAAGGATTAGGAAACGTTAACATATCCGGTGACTTCCAGCCTGTGGAAGGCACTATCCCACTGAAAGTCAAAAGCTGGGAGTAAACACATGAGCCTGCCCGATTCTTTTTCTTCTCTAGAGGAGATGGGGGTAAACTGTAATCAGCTTCCTCTAGATATTTGTGATGTCTCCTGCGACCATATGGGAGAGCAGCACTCTAGCTGACCTTACTTTCCTCCCTCCCTTCTATAAACTCTCCACAAACCCTTAGGGATGGGCTGTTGTGGCCTGGTCCCTGTTCTCATGACCTCTACTGTATTACACACACACACCATTTCCTGTTTGAATTTTGGTTAGTGGTTTGGCCTGCCTGCTTTTTTAGGCCAGTGGGGACTGGTCAGTGTGTTATGGAAGCATTTAGCTGCTGAAAATCAACTGGAAATGCAAATGGAACAATAATAAATCAGTATCATGTTTGCAATTCCTTTTCCTAAATGGGTGTGCATTTTTTGACATTCTAATTGAAATGCAAAAAAAGATATTGCATTATCATTTTCAAGTTTGAGTATGCATAATATCTGCCAATTTGAAAAATAAATAGCAAAGTGTGTTTGATATTTCATCCAGTACAACATTTAAAAGTATCACATTTAAATATCAAATGTAAATCCTTAAATGATCATTTCTCATGTTTGCCATTTAATTTCCTTGTGTTAGTATGAATTGTGACCAAAAATTCTCAATTGACAATGCTTTTCCATACTCTGTGTGGTTGACTGTCAAAATGCAAATTCGATATCAATTCTTTATTTTGCGATTTCATTTCCTCATTTGCGTTATCGACGTGTTGATTGTCAATCCGTTATGGACGGGGTTTTGGTAACGTGAGGCGGAAGAGGTTGTCTGTGCTTCCTGGCAACAGGGGAGGCTATGTGGACATGTCTGGTGTCCAAATTGATGATGTTTGTAGAGCAGCGAGAGACAAGTGGAGACGAACGGGTTCAGTCAGTTCAGGCCAGTCAGTCGTTCTGATGAGCCCTTCCCAGGTAGCTAGTTTATGCTTGTGGCTAGAAACTTCCGCAAATATTTGAAACTTGTCTACCGAAGTTGGGACTTAGGAACGTTTTTAATTTGAAAAATGTTAATGTCGTAGTTATACATTTTATGTGAAAATCACTACAATAAATGTGATTTAGCTGTCACCCTGGCCTGATATTGGCTACACTATCAAGCTAGCTATTTCCCTCATTACTGTGACAAGGGGGGGCGAAGGACTGTGCCCGTGTAGTTGTTGCCGGCTTGCAGCGCAAATTGAGCAGTGTAGACTGTATCACGGTGACATCCAGATGGTTACTACCAATATTACAAGTTATTTATGGTGAATGCTGCTGTCCGACTCTAAATAAAATCAAGTGGGATGGAACAAATTGGAGATGGTGACCAAATCCAGATGGTGACCAATACTACAAGTTATTTCTCCATGGCCCATCGAAATAAACATCACTAACATCACTAAAACATCACTAAAAGGACATTCTACTCCAAAATGAATGAAAATAAATCAATGTATGTACAGTTGAAGTCGAAAGTTTACATACACTTCGGTTGGAGTCTTTAAAACTAGTTTTTCAACCACTCCACATTTCTTGTTAACAAACTATAGTTTTGGCAAGTCGGTTAGGACATCTACTTTGTTCATGACAAGTCATTTTTCCAACAATTGTTTACAGACAGATTATTTCACTTATAATTCACTGTATCACAATTCCAGTGGGTCAGAAGTTTACATGCATTAAGTTGGCTGTGGCTTTAAACAGCTTGGAAAATTCCAGAAAATGATGTCATGGCTTTAAAAGCTTCTGATAGGCTAATTGACATCATGTGAGTAAATTGCAGATGTACCTGTGGATGTATTTCAAGGCCTACCTTCCAACTCAGTGCCTCTTTACTTGACATCATGGGAAAATCCAAAGAAATCAGCTACGTCCTCAGAAAAAAAATTGTAGGCCTCCACAAGTCTGGTTCATCTTTGGGAGCAATTTCCAAATGCCTGAAAGTACTACGTTCATCTGTACAAACAATAGTACGCAAGTATAAACACCATGGGACCACGCAGCCGTCATACCGCTCAGGAAGGAGACGCGTTCTGTCTCATAGAGATGAACGTACTTTGGTGCAAAAAGTGCAAATCAATCCCAGAACAACAGCAAAGGATCTTGTGAAGATGCTGGAGGAAACGGGTACATAAGTATCTATATCCACAGTAAAAACAAGTCCTATATCGACATAACCTGAAAGGCTGCTCAGCAAGGAAGAAGCCACTGCTCCAAAACTGCCATAAAAAATCCAAACTGCAGTTTGCAACTGCACATGGGGACAAAGATTGTACTTTTTGAAGAAATGTCCTCTGTTCTAATGAAACAAAAAAAGAACTGTTTGGCCAATATGACCATCGTTATGTTTGGAGGAAAAAGGGGGAGGCTTGCAAGCCGAAGAACACCATCCCAACCGCGAAGCACGGGGGTGACAGCATCATGTTGTGGGTGTGCTTTGCTGCAGGAGGGACTGGTGCATTTCACAAAATAGATGGCAGCATGAGCACTGGTGCACCTCACAAAATAGATCATTTTCTTCCTTCCTCATGATTCTCTGTGGATATATTGAAGCAACATCTCAAGACATCAGTCAGGAAGTTTAAAGCTTGGTCCAAATGGGTCTTCCAAATGAACAATGACCCCAAGCATACTTCCAAAGTTGTGGCAAAATGGCTTAAGGACAACAAAGTCAAGTTATTGGAGTGGTCATCACAAAGCCCTGACCTCAATCCCATAGAAAATGTGTGGTCAGAACTGAAAAAGCGTGTGCGAGCAAGGAGGCCTACATACCTGACTCAGTTACACCAGCTTGGTCAGGAGGAATGGGACAAAATTCACCCAACTTCTTGTGGGAAGCTTGTGGAAGGCTACCCGAAATGTTTGATCCAATTTAAACAATTTAAAGGTAATGCTACAAAATACTAATTGAGTATATGTAAACTTCTGACCCACTGGGAATGTGATGAAAGAAATAAAAGCTGAAAAAAATCATTCTCTCTACTATTATTCTGACATTTCACATTCTTAAAACAAAGTGGTGATCCTAACTGACCTAAGACAGGGACTTTTTACTAGGATTAAAATGTCAGTTATTGTGAAAAACTGAGTTTAAATGTATATGGCTAAGGTGTATGTAAACCTCCGACTTCAACTGTATGTGGACACCATCTCAAATATAGTGTCCACCTCCAGAATGAGCCCAATAACACATTGTTACAATTATTTTAACAGATTGGGCCATGTATATTGCCTATGCATGGTCCATATTACCATGTATGCTATTAGCAATAAACATTATCACCTGTAGCCCGACTGATGCAGCAAAGTGCAAATAAATAGGCAACCGCATGCTTCAGCCTATCTGTATTTACCCTAATGGCCTAAAAAAAAAATGTATTTCACCTTTATTTAACCAGGTAGGCCAGTTGAGAACAAGTTCTCATTTACAACTGCGACCTGGCCAAGGCAAAGCAGTGCGACAAAATCAAACTTCAAAATATATACACTGAGTATACCAAACATTAGGAATGCTTTCCTAATATTGAATTTCACCCCCTTTCTTTTTGCCCTCAGAACAGCCTCAATTTGTCGTGGCATGGACTCGACAAGATGTCAAAAGCGTTCCACAGGGATGCTGGCCCATGTTGACTCCAATGATTCCCACAGTTGTCAAGCTGGCTGGATGTCTTTTGGGTGGTGGACCGTTCTTGATTCACACGGCAACTGTTGAGCGTGAAAAGTTCTTGACACAAACCGGTGCGACTGGCACCTACTCCCATACCCCGTTCAAAGGCACTTAAATCTTTTGTCTTGCCCATTCACCCTCTGAATGGCACAGATACACAATCCATGTCTCAAGGCTTTAAAATACTTCTTTAACATGTCTCCTCCCCTTCATCTACACTGATTTGAAGTGGAATTAACAGGTGACATCAATAAGGCATCATAGCTTTCACCTGGTCAGTCTGTCATGTAATGAGCTGGTGTTCTTAATGTTTTGTGTGTGATTTATTTTTTTCACTTTTTTTCCTTCAACCTCACATTATCAATACACCGCCCATCGTGTTTAATTAACACTTTTTGCTATTTCGTTGCGCCTTTGCATTTTTATTTTCGATATGTTAGACCTACATATGTTAGACCTACATATCGAAAATAAAACGCAAAGGCGCAACGAAATGGCAAAATGAAGCGCTGCGATTGATTTATCAAATTATTATTATTATTTTGACAGTCTTAAACCACACAGAGTATGGAAAAGAATTGCCAATTGCAACTGAGAATTCATTTGATTTTTGTCACGACAAGGAAATGAAATGGCAAACATGAGTAATGATTTGTCATTTTAAGCATTTACATTTGATTTTTAAATGTGTTAGTGTTGTACTGGACAGTACCTTGGAAATTAAATATTAGACACACTGCTACTTCTTTTTCAAATTGTCAGGCATCATGCATACTCAATCATGAAAATTCTAATGCAATATATTACCTTTCATTTGAATTTTGTCACAAAATATGCATACCCATTTTGGAAAAGGAATTGCAAACATTATATTGATTTGTCATTTGCCCGTATAGAATTTAAGGCTGAATTAAGTCACTCATAGAGTTGCATAGTGTGTGGGCTGTTACTATGCCCTAACATACTGGCCAAGGCCAGCCAACAGGACATTTCATGGTTTCAGATTGGTTATTTGTTTGTTTATTTGGCAATGGCTTAAATCCGAATAGAACTCAACATTTTGCATACATACACATCTCTCTCTACACACACTCCTCAACCATACATCCACATGCATACACTCCTCCCTCCAAACACACATCCACCTTTTTCTCCAAAAATGGAACACAAACAAAGCAGTGACGCTAGCTTTTGGTACCATGCTGTCTCACTTTGGTGTACCACCCTCCACTGCCCCATCCCTATTCCCATATCCCTCCCTATATGCTGCTGGTTGTGCTGTATAGTTTGCCATGTGCACCTCCCAGGTTGTGGACCATGTGACCATGATCATGTGCAACATCTGCATGCTAAAGCGCATCATAACTCCCCAGCAGCAACAGCAGAGCATCAAGACCACCTATCAGATAGGTGGTGCTACCAGCCACATTAATTGCAGGCTGCAAATGTGTGTTGTGGAACAATGTTCACTTAATTTTTGGAGGCTCTTGTGCTTGGTACCAAGTGTGTGTCTTGTAGATTGTTTTGCAGTGGACTGTATTGTGAGCATGTTTTTATCATGTTCAGTATTTTGCAGGTATGGTGATATCTTTTTCTTTGTCTTCAGGGATCTGTCACACAGCTGGGATCAATTTCAATTCAGGAAGTTAATTGAAATCCCAGTCTAAGAATAAAAATTAAATAAAAAAATGAATCGTGCTTTTCAGTTTTTGAATTAGAATTTCAATTAATCTCCCAAACTGAAATGGAATTGAGCCCAACGTTCCTCAATCTACTCCAGGGTACTAAACGTGTTGTCTGGTTTGCAGGGAGCATCTACTCCAGTCCCGGCCTGTACAGTAAGACCATGACCCCCACTTATGACTCCAGAGACGGAAGCCCCCTATCCCCCACTACCGCCTGGTTTGGAGACAGCCCCCTGTCCGAGGGCAATCCCAGCATCCTCGCTGTCAGCCAGCCAATCTCCTCGCCCGATATCCTGGCCAAGCTCTACAAGCCCCAATCCCTCCTGGACAAGGCCAAGATCAACCAGGGCTGGATGGACTCATCCAGGTCTCTGATGGAGCAGGATGTCAAGGAGAATGAGGTGCTCCTCCTGCGGTTTAAATACCACAGCTTCTTCGACCTCAACCCCAAGGTACAGTATGTGGACCATTCTTTCCATCAGATGAGTCTTTATTAAAAACCATTTTTAAAATGTTTAGGGGGTAGATCAGCTTTAATATTGCAGATAGATTGTGGCTTCTATCAACATAATTGTCTGCATCATTTCCAATCCCCCATTCGGGAAAGTATTCAGACCCCTTCCCTTTTTCCACATTTTGTTACGTTACAGCCTTATTTTAAAATTGATTGATGAGGAAAAACATGTATTTAATCTACACACTATATCCCATAATGACAAAGCGAAAACAGGTTTTTAGATAAACATATACCCTATACCTCGAAATTGAACTCCTGTGCATCCTGGTTCCATTGATCATCCTTCAGATGTTTCTACAACTTGACTGGAGTCCACCTGTGGCAAATTGATTGGACATGATTTGGAAAGGCACACACCTGTCAATATAAGGTCCCACAGTTGACAGTGCATGTCAGAGCAAAAACCAAGCCATGTGGTCGAAGGAATTGTCCGTAGAGCTCAAAGAGCAGGATTGTGTGGAGGAACAGATCAGGGGAAGGGTACCAAAATACCAAAAAATGTCTGGAGCATTGAAAGTCCTCAAGAACACAGTGGCCCCATCATTCTTAAATGGAAGAAGTTTGGAACCACCAAGACTCTTCCTAGAGCTGGCCTCCCGGCCAAACTGCGCAATCGGGAGAAGGGCCTTGGTCAGGCAGGTGTCCGAGAACCCTATGATCACTCTGACAGAGCTCCATAGTTCCTCTGTAGAGATGGGAGAACCTTCCAGAAGAACCATCTCTGCAGCAAATCAAATTAAACTTTATTTGTCACATGCGCCGAATACAACAAGTGCGTAAGTTACCGTGAAATGCTTACTTACAAGCCCTTAACCAACAGTGCAGTTCAAGAAGAGTTAAGAAAATATTTACCAAATAAACTAAAGTAAAAAATAAATAAAAATTATACAAAGTAACACAATAAAATAACGATACAGAGGCTATATACAGTGAGTACCGGTGCCGAGTCAGTGTGTGGGGTTACAGGTTAGTTAACTTCTCTGGGATATGTGGGACGCTAACGTCCCACTTGGCCAAAAACCAGTAAAAATGCAGAGCGCCAAATTCTAATATATTACTATAAAAATCTAACTTTCATGAAATCACACATGAAAGACACCAAATTAAAGCTACACATGTTGTGAATCCAGCCAACATGTCTGATTTCAAATAGGATTTATGGCGAAAGTACACCAAACGATTATGTTAGGTCAGTACATAGCCACAGAAAAACACAGCCATTTTCCCAGCCAAAGATAGGAGTCACAAAAAGCAGAAATAGAGATAAAATGAATCACTAACCTTTGATCTTCATCAGATGACACTCATAGGACATCATGTTACACAATACATGTATGTTTTGTTCGATAATGTGCATATTTATATCGACAAATCTCGGTTTACATTGGCGCCATGTTCAGAAATGCCTCCAAAATATCCGGAGAAATTGCAGAGAGCCACCTCAAATAACAGAAATACTCATCATAAACTTTGATGAAAGATACATGTTTTACATAGAATGAAAGATACACTTCTTCTTAATGCAACCGCTGTGTCAGATTTCAAAAATACTTTACGGAAAAAGCACACCATGCAATAATCTGAGACGGCGCTCAGATATAACATTTCTCCGCCATGTCGGAGTCAACAGAAATACGAAATTACATCATAAATTTTCCCTTACCTTTGATCTTCATCAGAATGCACTCCTAGGAATCCTAGTTCCACAATAAATCGTTGTTTTGTTCGATAATGTCCATTACTTATGTCCACGTAGCTACTTTTGCTAGCATGTTTAGTACACATGTCCAAACGCTGGCGCAGATCCAGGCGAACGTCGGACGAAAACTTCAAAAAGTTATATTACAGGTCGAATAAACTTGTCAAACTAAGTAGAGAATCAATCTTCAGGATGTTATCATAAATATTAAATAACGTTCCAACTGGAGAATTCCTTTGTGTCTACAGAAATAATGGAACGCAAGGCGATATCATTTGGAATGCGCGTGACCAAGAACTGGCACTCTGCCAGACCACTGACTCATTCCCGTCTCGTCCGGCCCCACATCACAGTAGAGGCTTCATTCAACGTTGTACCGACTGTTGACATCTAGTGGAAGGCGTAGGAAGTGCAAACAGATCCATATATTACTGGGATTTGAATAGGCAATGAGTTGAAAATCGAACAGCCTCAGAATTCTCACTTCCTGTTTGGATTTTTTCTCAGGTTTTTGCCTGCCATATGAGTTCTGTTATACTCACAGACATCATTCAAACAGTTTTAGGAACTTCAGAGTGTTTTCTATCCAATAGTAATAATAATATGCATATATGAGCATCTGGGACAGAGTAGGAGGCAGTTTACTCTGGGCACGCTATTCATCCAAAAGTGAAAATGCTGCCCCCTATCACAAAGAAGTTAAGGTAATTTGTACATGTAGGTAGGGGTGAAGTGACAATGCATAGATATTAAACAGCGAGTAGCTGCAGTGTACAAAACAAATGGAGGGGGGGGGGTCAATGTAAATAGGCCAGTGGCCATTTGATTAATTGTTCCTCAGTCTTATGGCTTGGGGATAGAATCTGTTAAGGAGCCTTTTGGTCCTAGACTTGGCGCTCCAGTACCGCTTGCCGTGTGGTAGCAGAGAAAATGGTATATTACCTGGGTGACTGTAGTCTCTGACAATTTTATGGGCTTTCCTCTGACACTGCATATTATATAGGTCCTGGATGGCAGGAAGCTTGGCCCCAGTGATGTACTGGGCCACACACACTACCCTCTGTAGCGCCTTATGGTCAGATGCCGAGCAGTTGCCATTCCAGGCGGTGATGCAACCGGTCAGGATGCTCTCGATGGTGCAGTAAAGGAGCTGATTGTGGACTACAGGAAAAGGCGGGCCGAACAGGCCCCCAAAACATTGACAGGGCTGTAAGTGAAGCGGGTCGAGAGTGTCAAGTTCCTTGGTGTCCACATCACCAACGTACTATCATGGTCCAAACACACCAACACAGTCATGAAGAGGGCACGACAAAACCTTTTCCCCCTCAGGAGACAGAAAAGATTTGGCATGGGTAGCCAGATCCTCAAAGTTTTACTGCACCATCGAGAGCATCCTGACCGGTTACATCCCTGTCAATGTTTTGGGGGCCTGTTCGGCCCGCCTTTTCCTGTAGTCCACAATCAGCTCCTTTGTCTTGCTCACACTGAGGGAGAGGTTGTTGTCCTGGCACCACACTGCCATTTCTCTGACCTCCTCCCTATAGGCTGTCTCATCGTTGTCGGTGATCAGGCCTACCACTGTTGTCGTCAGCAAACTTAATGATGGTGTTGGAGTCATGTTTGGCTACGCAGTTATGGGTGAACAGGGAGTACAGGAAGGGACTAAGTACACACCCCTGAGGAGCCCCAGTGTTCAGGATCAGGGTGGCAGACGTGTTGTCTACCCTTACCACCTGGGTGCGGCCCATCAGGAAGTCCAGGATCCAGTTGCAGAGGGAGGTGTTTATTCCTAGTGCCCACAAAGCTCATCACTATTCTAAGGACCCTATGGTGTTGAACGCTGAGCTGTAGTCAATGAACAGCATTCTCACATAGGTGTTCCTTTTGGCCAGGTGGGAAGGGCAGTGTGGAGTGCGATCTGAATCTGTTGGGTCGGTATGTGATTTGGAGTGGGACTAGGGTATCCGGGAGGATGCTGTTTGTGAGCCATGACCAGCACTTCATGGCTACCGACGTGAGTGCTACGGGGTGGTAATAATTTAGGCATGGTCTGCTTGTCACATGTAGGTATTACAGACTGTCAGGGGGAGGTTGAAAATGTCAGTGAAGACACGTGCCAGTTGGTCCGCGCATGCTTTGAGTACACGTCCTGGTAATCAGTCTGACCTCCTCAGCTTCGTGAATGTTGACCTGTTTAAAGGTCTTGCTCACATCGGCTACCGAGAGCGTTATCACTGAGTCATCCAGAACAGCTGGTGCTCTTGTGCATGCTTCAGTCTTGCTTGCCTCAAAACGAGCATAAAAGGCATTTAGTTCGTCTGGTAGGCTTGCGTCACTGGGCAGCTTGCATCTGCGTTTCCGTTTGTAGTCCGTAATAGTTTTCAAGCCCTGCCACACCCGACGCGCGTCAGACCCGGTGTAGTAGGTTTCAATCTTAATCCTGTAATGACGCTTAGCCTGTTTGATGGTCCGTCTGAGCCATAGCGGGATTTCTTATAAGCTTCCGGATTAGTGTCCCGCTCCTTGAAAGCACTCCACAAATCAGGTCTTCATGGTAAAGTAGCCAGACGGACGCCACTCCTCAGTAAAAGGCACATGACAGCCCGCTTGGCATTTGTTAAAAGGCACCTAAAGCAGGAGAAACAAGATTCTCTGGTCTGATGAAACCAAGATTGAACTCTTTGGCCTGAATGCCAAGCGTCACATCTGGGGGAAACATGGCACCATTCCTACGGTGAAGCATGGTGGAGGCAGCATCATGCTGTGAGGATGTTTTTCAGGGGCAGGGACTGGGACACTAGTCAAGATCGAGGGAAAGATGAACGGAGCAAAGCACAGCGAGATCCTTGATGAAAACCTGCTCCAGAGCACTCAGGACCTCAGACTTGGGTGACGGTTCTCCTTCCAACAGGCCAATGACCCTAAGCACACAGCCAAGACAACGCGGGAGTGGCTTCGAGACAAGTCTGAATGTCCCCGAGTGGCCCACCCAGAGCCCGGACTTGAACCCAATCAAACATCTCTGGAGAGACCTGAAAATAGCTGTGCAGCGACGCTCCCCATTTAACCTCGCAGAGCTTGAGAGGATCTGCAGAGAAGAATGGAAGAAACTCCCCAAATACAGGTGTGCCAAGATTGTAGCTTCATACCCAAGAAGACTCAAGGCTGTAATCGCTGCCAAAGGTGTTTCAACAAAGTACTGATTAAAGGGTCTGAATACTTATGTAAATGTGATATTTCATATACAAAAGTTGCACACCTCTAAAAATCTGTTTTTGTATTCTTATGGGGTATTGTGTGTAGATGGATGAGGGGAAAGCGATTTAAATCGATTTTAGAAAAAGGCTGTGGAAAAAGCAAAGGGGTCTGAATACTTAACGAATTCACTGTAAAAAAAATAAATGTGACAGGTGGTTAGGTGTAGGCAGGGACAAAAGTAAATATGACTAAATAATTAATCAGGGGGGGTTTTCAACAAATAGACAGGTGTTGTCCTTTCCATGGTAGCCAATTGGCTAACTTTCTATTAAAATGTATTGTAATGAGAATGTATTTATTTTGAGATATTTATACCAAGTATTTTCACTTCATCGTCGGACCATTTTATTGGTAAATTACACGGTAATGTCAAAGTTTAATTTTTTTGGGAGATACAATACGTAATATTGTACTTATGTTAATTTGGTTTTAATCTAGAGAGGTTTGAAATTTATCTAGATCCTCTGAGGCTGTGTAGGGATCCAAATTGCGGATTTAAAATAGAAAATTAATCGTCAGCATACAATGACACCTTTGTTTTTAAGCCCTGCTTTCTAGTCCCTTGATATTATTTTTGGATCTGATATTAATAGCTAACAATTTGATAGCCATAATAAATAGATAAGCCGATAGCGGACAGCCTTGTTTTACTCCTCTTGACAATTTAATACTTTCTGAGAAGTAGCCATTGTTTACTATTTTACACTTGGGCTTACTATACATAACTTTAAACCATTGCATAAGAGATTTTCCAAAATTATAATAGTTCTGGCATTTATATATAAATTCCAGTCATACTTCATCAAAGGCCTTTTCAAAGTCCGCTATGAATACCAGGCCTGGTTTCCCAGATTTTTCATAGGGTTCTATTGTTTCCAGTACTTGTCGTATATTATCTCCAATGTACTGTCCATGTAAAAAAAAATCTGTCTGATAGATGAAAAATATCCGACAATACCACTTCATTTCTATACGCCATGCATTTTGCTAGGATTTTGGCATCACAACACAAGTGTAAGGTGTCTCCAGTTTTTTTTAGGTTGACTGGATCTTTATATTTACCATCTGGGTCCTGTTTCAGTAATAGAGAAATCATAGCTTCTTGCTGAGTATCTGATAGTCTACAATTGTTTTATAGGAGTGGTTAAAACATGTTAATGCCACATTCAAACATGCACACACACAACTCCCCACCAGCCTACAGCATCTGCAGCTGACAGATTTTGGGGGGTGTGGAGAGGAGGAAGTACCCCTCTGGGCTATCCTGTTTTCTCAGCTGGACTGTCTCGGAGTGCTTTGTATGTGGATCTGTGCTTGTGCAGAGACAGGCTTGGTGCCAGGGCTAACAGTATTTGTTCTCCCCCCTGCAGTATGATGCCATCCGGGTGAACCAGCTCTATGAGCAGGCCAAGTGGGCCATCCTGCTGGAGGAAATAGAGTGCACCGAGGAGGAGATGATGATGTTTGCTGCCCTGCAGGTGAGACCTGTGTAATGTGTGTTGGTTTGTGTGTTTGTGCGTGCGTATATATTAATTGGCCTGATTGAGGACTGCAGTAGTTATCTTCTCTATGGGCTCACTGCCTGATGAACAGAACACAGAAGAATAACATTTTATTGGTCACATACACATGGTTAGCAGATGTTAATGCGAGTGTAGCGAAATGCTTGTGCTTCTAGTTCCGACAGTGCAGTAATATCTAACAGGTAATCTAACAATTCCACAACTACCTAATACAAACAAATCTAATTAAAGGGATAGAATAAGAATATGTACATATAAATATATGGATGAGGGATGATCGAGCGGCATAGGCAGGATGGTATAGAATACAGTATATACATATGAGATGAGTAATGCAAGATATGTAAACATTATTAAAGTGGCATTATTAAAGTGACTAGTGATCCATTTATTAAAGTGGCCAATGATTTTGAGACTTGTATATAGGCAGCAGCCTCTGTGTCAGTGATGGCTGTTCAACCTCTCTAGGGTACGTGAGACAGTAGCATCCCACCTCTTCAACAGCCAGTGAAACTGCAGGGCGCCAAATTCAAAACAACAGAAATCCCATAATTAGAATTTCTCAAACATACATGTATTTTACACCATTTTAAAGATACACTTGTTGTAAATCCAGCCACAGTGTCCGATTTCAAAAAGGCTTTACGACGAAAGCAAACCAAACGATTATGTTAGATGAGTGCCTATTCACAGAATAACACATTTATAGCCATTTTTCCAGCCAAAGAGAGGATAGCCATTTTTCCAGCCAAAGAGAGGATTCACAAAAAGCAGAAATATAGATAAAATGAATCACTAACCTTTGATGATCTTCATCAGATGACACTCATAGGACGTCATGTTACACAATACATGTAAGTTTTGTTCGGTGAAGTTCATATTTATATCCAAAAATCTGAGTTTACATTGGCGCGTTACGTTCAGAAGTTCCAAAACATCCTTTTTTTTTGCAGAGATTTTGCAGAGAGCCACATCAATTTACAGGAATACTCATAATAAACATTGCTAAAAGATACAACTGTTATGCATGGCATTTTAGATGCACTTCTCCTTAATGCAACCGCTGTGTCAGGTTTCAAAAAAGCTTTACGGAAAAAGCAAACCATGCAATAATCTGAGTCGGCGCTCAGAGCCCAATCAAGACACAAATATCCGCCATATTGTGCAGTCAACATAAGTCAGAAATAACATTAGAAACATTCACTTACCTTTGATGATCTTCATCAGAATGCACTCCCAGGAATCTCAGTTCCACAATAAATGTTTGTTTAGTTCGATAATGTCCATTTATGTCCAAATTCCTCCTTGTTGTTCTAGCGTTCAGTACACTTTCCAAACTCACGACGCGCGGACAAGTCCAGCGGAAAGTACGGACGAAAAGTTAAAGTTATATTACAGTCCGTAAAAACATGACAAACGAAGTATTGAATCAATCTTTAGGATGTTTTTAACATAATTCTTCAATAATGTTCCAACCGGAGAATTCCTGTGTCTTCAGAAGTGCGATGGAACAGAGCTCGCTCTCACATGAATGCACATGGTCAGCGCATGTTCAGGTCATGGTAGACCTTACTCAATCCCCTCTCATTTGGCCCCACTTCACAGTAGAAGCATCAGACAAGGTTCTAAATCACATCTAGTGGAAGCCTTAGGAAGTGCAACATTACCAATATCCCACTGTATCTTCAATAGGAGCTGAGTTGAAAATCGACCAACCTCAGATTTCCCACTTCCTGGTTGGATTTTTTCTCATGTTTTTGCCTGCCATATGAGTTATGTTATACTCACAGACAGCATTCAAACAGTTTTAGAAACTTCAGTGTTTTCTATCCAAATCTACTAATAATATGCATATTCTAGCTTTTATGGCTTTGTAGCAGGCCGTTTACTCTGGGCATGCTTTTCATCCGGACGTGGAAATACTGCCCCCTACCCCAAAGAAGTTAACAGTCTGATGGCCTTGAGATAGAAGCTGTTTTTCAGTCTCTAGGTCTTAGCTTTGATGCACCTGTACTGACCTCGCCTTCTGGATGGTTGCGGGGTGAACAGGCAGTGGCTCGGGTGGTTGTTGTTCTTGATCTTTTGGCCTTCCTGTGACATCGGGTGCTGTAGGTGTCCAGGAGGGCAGGTAGTTTGCCCCCGGTGATGCGTTGTGCCAACTGCACCACCCTCTTGAGAGCCTTGCAGTTGTGGGCGGTGCAGTTGCCGTACCAGCCCGACAGGATGCTCTCAATTGTGCATCTGTGAAAGTTTGTGAGGGTTTTAGGTGACAAGCCAAAATCTTCAGCCTCTTGAGGTTGAAGAGGCGCTGTTGCTCCTTCTTCACCACACTGTCTGTGTGGGTGGACTACTTCAGTTTGTCTGTGATGTGTACACCAAGAAACTTAAAACTTTCCACCTTTGCAGCAGTACACAGAAACATGGTCCCCCAGATAACTGTATGCAAGGCTGTATGCTTGCGCGGAGCAACTACAATTAAACCAAATGATCCTGTCTGTGACGCCTTGGCTCTAGAAACAACCCATTCCAGACTCCTGCCATTGAAGATGGTTAGACTAGACACGTCACTGATACTTTAGACTTGTTCAAGTGCTGTTCAACCCCATAGTTAACTGCTGAGGAACTATTGATTATGTCACTGCTTCTTTTATACAAGTTGTGTAATATAAGAGGAATAGTGAAGAGCGGGAAGGACAGTGAAGGTATGATTTTGGGGGTGTGGAGATCCGAGTCTCTTGTGTCCCTTTGGGTTGCCCCCTGAGACCAGGGCAGCCCTGCTATTTCCGATCCTCGTAAAGCCTGAGTGACAGGACATGGGGACGCCAGTGTGTCCTCACCCCGACGGGTAATTATAGAGTAGCCATGGCAAAGAAGTTAACAGTCTGATGGCCTTGAGATAGAAGCTGTTTTTCAGTCTCTAGGTCTTAGCTTTGATGCACCTGTACTGACCTCGCCTTCTGGATGGTTGCGGGGTGAACAGGCAGTGGCTCGGGTGGTTGTTGTTCTTGATCTTTTGGCCTTCCTGTGACATCGGGTGCTGTAGGTGTCCAGGAGGGCAGGTAGTTTGCCCCCGGTGATGCGTTGTGCCAACTGCACCACCCTCTTGAGAGCCTTGCAGTTGTGGGCGGTGCAGTTGCCGTACCAGCCCGACAGGATGCTCTCAATTGTGCATCTGTGAAAGTTTGTGAGGGTTTTAGGTGACAAGCCAAAATCTTCAGCCTCTTGAGGTTGAAGAGGCGCTGTTGCTCCTTCTTCACCACACTGTCTGTGTGGGTGGACTACTTCAGTTTGTCTGTGATGTGTACACCAAGAAACTTAAAACTTTCCACCTTTGCAGCAGTACACAGAAACATGGTCCCCCAGATAACTGTATGCAAGGCTGTATGCTTGCGCGGAGCAACTACAATTAAACCAAATGATCCTGTCTGTGACGCCTTGGCTCTAGAAACAACCCATTCCAGACTCCTGCCATTGAAGATGGTTAGACTAGACACGTCACTGATACTTTAGACTTGTTCAAGTGCTGTTCAACCCCATAGTTAACTGCTGAGGAACTATTGATTATGTCACTGCTTCTTTTATACAAGTTGTGTAATATAAGAGGAATAGTGAAGAGCGGGAAGGACAGTGAAGGTATGATTTTGGGGGTGTGGAGATCCGAGTCTCTTGTGTCCCTTTGGGTTGCCCCCTGAGACCAGGGCAGCCCTGCTATTTCCGATCCTCGTAAAGCCTGAGTGACAGGACATGGGGACGCCAGTGTGTCCTCACCCCGACGGGTAATTATAGAGTAGCCATGGCTACCGGACTCACCCCACCGGAGGGATCACTCACTCCAACCCAACCTGTAGTCTCCTACTCATTCCTCAATATCCCCAATTACACTGAAAGGTGATACTGTGCTAGGGTCTTCAACAGGTGCCGAGGTGTTTATTAATACACCATTGGTTGTCGGTTTAGTGGTTCATCCCCCCTGAAGAGATACTCAAGATGCTAATCTGCAGTGTGTTTGGATTAGCAGCTAGAATGTCGCTACCTGTCTGTTAGTGCCACTATCTATCGTTATCTCTTGCTGAGTTAATGGTAGCTGTGACAGTCATGGCTAAGGTGTCACTGATGAGATCAGGCAGGAAGAGAAGGGGTGGGTTTTTTACAGTAAGAGTTGAATGGTCGCTGTGTCCAGGGAGCTGCCTATCACCTGGATATGTCCGTGGGGCTAAGTATAGCGATTAGCCTGCCATGTCCAGCACAGTAAACACGACTATTTGGGGGATAAAGGCCCAGGGCATGCCTGCCAGTCAGCCCACTACCCCCAACTCCAACCCTACACATACAAAACACATGCGCTAGAAATACACATGTACGCACCAGAAACACACACACCCCATCCCCCCCTCCCCAAGTGTCAGTAGAGCATTGGCGTCAGAGGTGGAGACATGGAGGGAGAAGCCTTTGTCCTACATTCTGAAACCCTAGCTGGCTATGGCCGCAGAAGTGCAGTGTGTCCTGAAATATGCCTCTTTTCCTCTCCCTCTAACTCTCTCACCCCCACACTGTCTCTCTAACTCATTCGCTCCCTCTAGGCAGCTGTTCATTCATATCGAGGAGGAGGAGTAGGAGGTGGGGGGGTTGACAGTATAAATACAGTTTGTCAACAAGTTGTATTTAGTGTTGTTGAGGCATAGGCTTCGTGCCACTGGGGGGGTAGACCAGACCAGAACCTGGTGAGACTGGCTCTATGTTGGTCCAGAGGATAGTGTGAATGAATGGCCAGGCAAGGCCAGAGACTCGTCCCAATATAACAAACAGGATTCTGACCAGACTAGATGGTATTTCCATTGTGAATCAATGCAGAAATGTTGCACGCGATGTCCCAAGTCTGCACTACTCACATGTGCTCCTAGTAAAGACACATTTACAGTCACTAATTTCACCTACTAAATAATCCCCCCCCCCCCCCCCCCCCAAAGCCACTCTCTGTCACAGACATGGTTTCTACACACTGGATGCATAAACTGTCCATTGTCTATGAATTCTTTACTCACTTCAAAGAATTCAAAGTAATTATTGTTAATGAACAGTTAGTGCTTCATGGTACTCACTTCTACAAAACCCAAAGAAACTCAGAAGTATTTATTGGACAACCAGGTATGTTTGTGTGTTTTTACCACTTTACCACTTCATATGTTATGAAAGGGACGAGGCAATCACTACTAATGTACACAGAAACGGAAGCCAGTGGAGCAAACCAGAAAAGTTACATTACCAGTAATGACATTCACAATATCAAACAGGAGACTGGTGTTGACACATTATTCACTGTCATGGCATATAGTGTAAAGGACTGTTGGCAAAACATTTAGTCCTTTCTCTCTCCCCCAGTACCACATCAACAAGCTGTCCATCATGTCGTCAGACAACCACATGAACAACAGTGAGAAGGAGGTGGACGAGGTGGACGCTGCCCTGTCAGACCTGGAGATCACCCTGGAGGGAGGCAAGACCTCCAACAACCTGGTACTACACCTTAATGTCCTATACTAACCCCAACCCTAACCCTGTCAGACCTGGAGATCACCCTGGTACTACACCTTAATGTCCTATACTAACCCCAACCCTAACCCTGTCAGACCTGGAGATCACCCTGGTACTACACCTTACTGTCCTATACTAACCCCAACCCTAACCCTGTCAGACCTGGAGATCACCCTTGTACTATACCTTACTGTCCTATACTAACTCCAACCCTAACCCTGTCAGACCTGGATATCACCCTGGAGGGAGGCAAGACCTCCAATACACTGGTACAACTACTGCACTTTACCGTAAAACACACTAGTTATGCAATTTACTGTACTTTACCTCACTTGCTACTCTAGTGGTACATTCAATTAGAGCAAATGTTATTGGGCACATCCAGAGTGGCATATTATGGTTAAATCGGAATGTTAAACTCAAATCTCTCTACCATCATATTTATGCCAATATGACACCAATGTAGATGAAAATTTGCAAATCAACTTGATTTGAGGAACACAACACACTCCCGTCATAATCCATCCGGCCGTTACCGAGAACCACTATACTGGATTGTTGACATGGTCGTGTTAGTATTACGGTTGTCAGAATTGTTTTTGCCCAAACCTAGCTCAAATTCTAGATGTCAGAATAAAACGAGGCTACAGCGTCCATATGGTGACCATTAGACTTAGATCCATTTAGACTGAATAAGTTAATAGGCACAACATGCACATTTCTGCCCAATAAAAATCTATGTTCTACCTTTTTTTCTGACAATTAATTTCTGACAATGCTAATATTTTTTTGCCAAATCTCAAAGTTCTAAACCCAGGGCTGCGGTCCAAACACTTAGAAGACACCCTCGTTCACTTACCCTCACCTTATGCCCTTGGGGGAATCGCCATTGCCATCTTGGAGGGTGGTCCAAATGATTTGACAAGCAAGGGAAGTTTGCATCGTAAGTCCCTCAGCCCTCGTTTTTAGTCGGCTTTGCGAGTGAACAATTATGTTCACTCCGGGGCCTGAAACTCCCTAGAATTCAATTTGCGACGATTGTACATCCGCTAAGGAAAGTGTGCGAAAACTTAAAAACAACATCAATGGAGAAGTCAACATACAAGTGTAAGTAAAAACAAATGCAAATAAGTTAGAAATTGTGCCACTAATGCACATGACGGCATAAACACGTCGCGTAAATGTTATAATTATTTTTTTATCTTTTGGAAATTGTATAAATAAAACATTTTCCTTCAGAAGTTCCAGCTAGGCAGGCTAACGTTATTTAATTTGATAGCTATCATACAGTAGGCGTATATTAATAATAATATATTTAATAGACATGCACTCATAATTGACTTAGCGCATATAAAGCACACACAAGCTACCGGTGGCTGAAAACACAATCGTCACAGGATGAACAAGTGACTAATTTCCGGCCAAAATAATTCCTTCCTCCCTTGCCCTGCAAGTGTATACTCGTCAGACGTCATGATACGTCATCAGAAGTGTCCACAAAATTTGAGGGCTATGAGTGGCTTTGGACCGCAGCCCGGGTAGAGCAACTTGACTAGTAGAAAGCTAGCAGCTGTAGCTAGTTAGCTAGCTTACACCGGTTGGATGAGAAGCAAAAGGAAGGTAGCTAGGTATATTTTGCTATGGAGGGTTTTTCATATGGCTGAAATCACCTGTGTAAACTGCTGACCTGGAAACGTGGATATCCATTTAAATAGTGTTAAGTTGATGTACAGTGGGGAGAACAAGTATTTGATACACTGCCGATTTTGCAGGTTTTCCTACTTACAAAGCATGTAGAGGTCTGTATTTTTTATCATAGGTACATTTCAACTGTGAGAGACGGAATCTAAAACAAAAATCCAGAAAATCACATTGTATGATTTTTAAGTAATTAATTAGCATTTTATTGCATGACATACGTATTTGATCACCTACCAACCAGTAAGAATTCCGGCTCTCACAGACCTGTTAGTTTTTCTTTAAGAAGCCATCCTGTTCTCCACTCGTTACCTGTATTAACTGCACCTGTTTGAACTCGTTACCTGTATAAAAGACACCTGTCCACACACTCAATCAAACAGACTCCAACCTCTCCACAATGGCCAAGACCAGAGAGCTGTGTAAGGACATCAAGGGTAAAAATTGTAGACCTGCACAAGGCTGGGATGGGCTACAGGACAATAGGCAAGCAGCTTGGTGAGAAGGCAACAACTGTTGGCGCAATTATTAGAAAATGGAAGAAGTTCAAGATGACGGTCAATCACCCTCGGTCTGGGGCTCCATGCAAGATCTCACCTTGTGGGGCATCAATGATCATGAGGAAGGTGAGGGATCAGCCCAGAACTACACGGCAGGACCTGGTCAATGACCTGAAGGGAGCTGGGACCACAGTCTCAAAGAAAACCATTAGTAACACACTACGCCGTCATGGATTAAAATCCTGCAGCGCACGCAAGGTCCCCCTGCTCAAGCCAGCGCATGTCCAGGCCCGTCTGAAGTTTGCCAATGACCATCTGGATGATCCAGAGGAGGAATGGGAGAAGGTCATGTGGTCTGATGAGACAAAAATAGAGCTTTTTGGTCTAAACTCCACTCGCTGTGTTTGGAGGAAGAAGAAGGATGAGTACAACCCCAAGAACACCATTCCAACCGTGAAGCATGGAGGTGGAAACATCATTCTTTGGGGATGCTTTCTGCAAAGGGGACAGGACGACTGCACCGTATTGAGGGGAGGATGGGTGGGGCCATGTATCGTGAGATCTTGGCCAACAACCTCCTTCCCTCAGTAAGAGCATTGAAGATGGGTCGTGGCTGGGTCTTCCAGCATGACAACGACCCAAAACACACAGCCAGGGCAACTAAGGAGTGGCTCCGTAAGAAGCATCTCAAGGTCCTGGAGTGGCCTAGCCAGTCTCCAGACCTGAACCCAATAGAAAATCTTTGGAGGGAGCTGAAAGTCCGTATTGCCCAGTGACAGCCCCGAAACCTGAAGGATCTGGAGAAGGTCTGTATGGAGGAGTGGGCCAAAATCCCTGCTGCAGTGTGTGCAAACCTGGTCAAGAACTACAGGAAACGTATGATCTCTGTAATTGCAAACAAAGGTTTCTGTACCAAATATTAAGTTCTGCTTTTCTGATGTATCAAATACTTATGTCATGCAATAAAATGCAAATTAATTACTTAAAAATCATACAATGTGATTTTCTGGATTTTTGTTTTAGATTCCGTCTCTCACAGTTGAAGTGTACCTATGATAAAAATTACAGACCTCGACATGCTTTGTAAGTAGGAAGACCTGCAAAATCGGCAGTGTAACAAATACTTGTTCTCCCCACTGTATCTATAACAGGGTTCGTAGCGTAACGGTTGGCGTCACTGCCCTGGGAATTGAAGGTCCTGGGTTCGCCTACTGGAGGGGATATTTTGACCATTCTCTTTCGTGTATAGATTTTGACACCCCCCTCCCTTTCCCAAAACACACACACCGTCAGATGCACTCCATCCCTACAGTACAAATGAACACAATAAATTGCACAGGTTGTAAACGTTTCTCCTTTTCTGGCGCCACTTTCATTTGAGAAGCTAAGAAATTTGTCAAGCTGGCCCTGGTGGAGCTGAAAAATGACTCGCACATCTTAAGCTTATTGTACACTATCAGTAGTACTTATTTAAAAGCAGCCTATGTTCTCTTACAAATGAGTACTCCCATCTGTTTTCATATTTATACTGCCATTTATAAATGTGGGTATGTGTGCTCTTTTACTGCTGTTGGACAGCTGTGTACAGCATTACTAAGAGCATTTGTAGCTGAAGGATTTAGCGCCCCAATCCAATGTCAGATTTGTAAATATGTGTTCTTAAAAGTGTTTTGTACTTGTCTATTGACTTTTGTATTTTACAGGTGTTTCTCAGCAGTTTGCCACAGTGTTTGTATCAGGAGTTACCAAGATTGCTATTGACAAGCCACAGGGTTATGCAGGCTTTTTTGTTCAAGCCCCGTGCTACCACACCTGATTTTACTACTCCGCTGTTGATCAAGACCTCAGCTGTTCATCGAGACCTTGAATAGTACAGTCAGGTGTGGTAGAACTGGGCTTGAACAATAAATCCTGCATAACCCTGTAGCTCTTAAAGAGCAATTATGGCCATCCCTGAACTATATCTGATGAATATACGATTGTACATTGTATATTTTGTAATAACTCACTATTGTTTACAGGTAATGTAGTATCCTACTAGGCCTTTCTTCAGTACACTTTAAAGTACATTTTCATGTTAATAGGTACATGTTGATTATTTTGTATTTTCCAGCAGCTTTCTCGTTTTTCTTGTTACAAGAGATCAGTGAAAAATTATTAAGTTGACACCATATATTGGCTTAAATGGGTTTCTGTTTTTTCGCTTTCCTCTGGAAAATCAGCTGTTAATATAAAATAAATACTAATAACTACATTATTTCAGTTGCCATTTGTCATTATTGTGTACTTTTACTTTTATTGCTATGTTTTGCTGTATTATAATGTTGTAAAATAGTGTTATATAAGCACCTTCTGGTGTAAAAACCATGGCAATTAGTCAGGCTGTTTGAGAAGGTTTGAATCCTAAGCAACCTGCCTACACATTGTTTGTAGTACAATAGACCAGCATAGCTACTATAGTACATTAGGTCAAAGCTGTGTGCTGGAAAACCTTAGAGCATCGGTGAAGTACGCATTGTGATGCACATTTCCTTTTTTGGCTTCAGACCAATGCCTACTTCTCACTTAAAACATTTTTTTTTAGTTTGACTAGGGTCTGGGTGAGAACTTCACTGCAAGGCAAAAAGCTACTTCAGAAGGTGTATGTTCTAATGATGTATATAAAGACTAGAATGCTGATGCTATGTGTTGGTCAGTGAGAGGCTTTAAAGCCACCGGTCGGCCATATTGGCACTCCCCAGTAATAGCGGTCCTCCACAAGAATGAATGGAATTCTACAGTATTTCAATTAAATATTTAAAGGACAAAATTACGTGTATTTAAGTATTTTGTTTTTGTAGTGGGGACAGTAACATTAACACTTTCTAACAATTATACTTTAAGGAGAATGTTATATATTTGATTATTTATATGTTTAGCTCACATAATATATTTTAAAAGTATGCATTAGGTGTCTGTAATAGAATAAACGTGGTAAAAACACTTTTAAACATTAAGACATTTCTATAGCTTCCAAAATATTTTTTTTTACAAAGGTGGGGAAGTGCGAAGATGGAGGTACGGTGGCTTAAAAACAGCACCCCCTGTCAGTTATCTAGTGTATATATATAAATTATTGGTAAATTCTGTATGGGTAGTGGGTATCGCATGATTTGGCCATTGTTAAAACTGTCTGCCCCAACCAACAAGTTTATACAGCTTATCTGAGGAAGTTGAAGCTTGATTACCTAACTGTTTTCTTTTATATGCAACTCTGAGCGATGACATTGCAAACATAGAAAGTCAAACTTGAGGTCATTGTTAAAGTTGTGCTTTATAATCCTGTCCTTGTCCTTTCTCAATAATAACCATTCAACCAGCACTAAACATGTTTCTTCCTCTCAGGGTGATATCACATCCATTCCTGAACTGGCTGACTACGTCAAAGTCTTCAAGTAAGTTCAACAACTGCTTCAGTGGTAGAAGTTGTCTTTAATCACAGATCTAGGATCAGTGTATCATCCTGAAATCCATTAGGGGGAAATTCTAAACTGACCTTAAATCAGTGGCAAAGAGCCAACTAGCCAGTTCCTCCTAACTCTCCAGACTGCCTCCGTTGATTCATTTTAGCCCTTTCTTGATGTTTGCTAATGACTGGCCATGCGCCTTTAAAGAAGGCATTGTGCCTGGGATGTTAAATCTAATACTATGGGAGCAGGAAACAAGGTTTGGGCCTAAATTGGAGAGCTGTTGTCTGTTCAGTATCAAACTTGGCTGTATGGATTGGGTTTGTGGGCTGGCTTGTTCCCAGGACCAGCTTATTGGTGGGGCTCAGGATGTATCAAAAACACTGATTACTGCAGTGATTCGGGTTTACGTTAGGACTAGGACCAGTTGTAATGGTCCTCTTTAGGTCAGTTGGTAGAGCATGGCCCTTGTAACACCGGGATAGTGGGTTCGACTCAAGAGACCACCCATAAATAAAATCTATGCACGCATGACTTAGTTGCTTTGGACAAAAGCATCTGCTAAATGGCATATGTTATATTATTATTATATTATAGGCTCTAACTAGGGCACAGAGCAATATCTTTTACATAGCTAGGCGCCCAAAGTTTTTCCTGGTCAGGTGGTGAGTAAAACCCCTGGCCCTAGTCATAAAAGCCTTTTGGCCACAGGCCCGTGTTGACAAGCAGGTAGCTCTTGCAGCTTGAATAATGTTGTAAAAATATAAGCTGTAGACTATTACTGAGAGGTATTTCCACAGTAATTGTCCTCCATTAAAACTCATGTCCAATGTTGGCTCCTCTCCCATTCATGCTCCGTTATGGACCACAGAAGGAGGCTGAGAAGGCTCTCGCTGTCTCTTTCTCGTCTTTTTTCTGTTAGACTTGGCCCCTCTCAAGTGGAAAAAAGTACCCCCTTTTTTATGTGGCTTGACGGCTCCTCTTGGTGTCTGGGGTTGGGTTAGCGTTGCTAAGCTATGTGTTTTGTGATTCAAGCAGAACTGACTACCCCCCTGTCGCTCTTTTTCTCTCCTATGTGTTTTCCAGGCCAAAGAAACTGACACTGAAAGGCTACAAGCAGTACTGGTGCACGTTCAAGGACATCACAATTTCCTGCTACAAGAGCAAAGAGGAGGCTCATGGGACACCCTCTCTCCAAATGAATCTAAGAGGTACTAGTACACACACACACACACACACACACACACACACACACACACACACACTAAAGAATTCAACAGTTCCTTTACGACCTGAGTCTGTGTGATCCCCAATGGTGTGTGATGGATGGTTTTGACCACCTACCGCCCCCTTCCTCTCTGAACTGTTCGTGTTTTTGTAGGTTGCGAGGTGACACCAGATGTCAACATCTCCGCTCAGAAATTCAACATCAAGTTGCTTATCCCGGTAGCTGACGGCATGAACGAGATCTGGCTGCGGTGTGACGCTGTGAGTACGGCTCTTTGGCCCCCCGCAGGCAGACCTCCCCCCAGGGGAAACACTGATACTGTAAATGCAGTCCATATAGTCATCTTATAATCATAACCACCATCCTTCTCTCTGTCTACTCCCTCCCCTCCCCATGCAGGAGAAGCAGTATGCCCACTGGATGGCAGCGTGCCGCCTGGCCTCTAAGGGGAAGACAATGGCAGACAGCTCCTACAATCTGGAGGTCCACAACATTCTGTCCTTCCTCAAGATGCAGCACATGAACCCTGACCCCCAGTTCATTGCGGAGCCAGCCGTCACAAACGACATCAACTCTGAGTGCCTGGTTTCTCCGCGCTACCTGAAGAAGTACAAGAACAAGCAGGTAACTGAAATAACCAGTGTCTGTGTGGAGAGGAGACCCCATTTATGTAGCCTACAGCTGAATGGCCATGAATTCAAATATGCATGCAGGTGGATACATACACTGCGAGTGAACAGACAAAGCTATGGCAGCAGAAAGCAACCCTGGCGAGATAATGGGGAAATAATTGTTCCAGGGGGAGTTTGTTGTGTATCCCCTCACCGATGCACCCCAGCTGGGCGCCTCCTGGCGTCTGGGTTGTCCTGCACAGGAATGCAACCTCCCTCCCTCTCTCGCTCCCACCTTCCCTCTAAGGGGAACCCAGGACAGCGGACCATGCACTCAGCAGTCTAAAAGGGAGGATTACCACAAGTGAAGCTCAAAGGCGATCTCCTTACTCTAAACTAGCTACCTTCCCTCGTCTCCTTTCTGTCATTATAACTGAAAGGTGACTAGCAAGGAAGCTAGTTGACTGGATAGAGGTCCACCATGTTAATTTCACACATCCATGCCCTGCCAGATCTGTGCTCAAGAAGGAAAGGAGAAGAGGAAAATAATATAATACTGAAGACTATTGAGAGACGCAGCCAGAGAAATCCAGACAACCTAAAGGAGTTGTCTCACTGAGAACTCGGAGGCAAACCACCAAAAGCCAACCAATGATGAGATGTCACATTTATGCATTAGATGAACTTGTTTAAGGGGCAGTATAATTGTGCTCTGTACTTAGCAAATTCCCATGTAAATAACAGGCTGATGTATATACTGTACATTAGACATGCAGAGCACATGCCTCCACAGATGGGTGGGGGAGTGGCCTTCCCTCGCTTACTCACTCAATGAGGTTCTGATTAAGCTGTATAGGAAAAGTGGGAAGTTATTTTGGTGTGGGTGTGTTTCGGTGGTTAAGTAATGATTCCATACTAGTCTGGGTTTGGACTGTAACCATATCTTCAGCCTGGCGTGTTACTGGGTCGTCTAGGAAAAGAGCATGGGGAAAGACCACTCCTGATGTGTAAGGGAGGAGGGGGAGAGCTCTTCAAACAGGAAATGTCTATCCTGAGTGGACATCCTGAAACAGTCATTACTGTGTCCACTGAATCACATTGAAATTGTGTTTTTGTTCTAAAAAAAGGAATGAGAAAGAGCCAAACTTGTTTATTTGGCATTGCTGCCTATAAACAGGATAGGTGTGTGAGTGTGTGTGTGTAGTGTGATGGGCCTCCTACTCAGATCTCATTCAAATTCTCACCCCTCCTAGCCTCTTTACCCAGGCCTGCGGGGCAGTCTGTCTGTATGGGGCTGTGGTTCTGGCCCATCTCCAGTCTCTGTCTCAGTGTGAGGCTCTGAGCTCTAACCCAACCGAGCCTAGCTAGGCAAGCAAGGGATGGCCCAAAGGCACCTCATGAAACACTCCTTTCATCTCTGGCTGGACAGGGCTACTGGTGGTGGGATTAGCAAGGGAAGTTTTGAAGAGCATTGTGTGCTTTTTGTGAATTTGTTCTGTAGTTTTTGTGTGTGTTTGGGAGGGGAGTTTCAAGACATGAGTACTGCCTGGGAATGCAAAATGGGAAGCTAGGCTGAGAAAAGCCACTCTGTTAGTCAGTCAGCTAGTTGTGCTGTGGGAGAGATGTTTTCAGGGTACTGCCTCTCCCCCCCCAAACTGGACTTCCTCTTCTCAACCCCCCCCCCCCCCCCCCTGCTTTCTCCACATGGAGACTGCTGCATGATCCTACAGACCTCAACTCTGCTGTTCATTTACCCTGTTCTGATTCAGATTCTGCTGCTTTCTCTCCACATGGAGACTGCTGCATGATCCTACAGACTCAACTCTCCTGTTCATTTACCCTGTTCTGATTCAGATTCTGCTGCTTTCTCCACATGGAGACTGCTGCATGATGCTACAGACCTCAACTCTGCTGTTCATTTACCCTGTTCTGATTCAGATTCTGCTGCTTTGTTTTGGAGCTATTTTCTTTGCCCGGTGGCCTTGTTCTCACCTGCTTGTTTTTCTTTCTTCTTTCTATCTTCCTTTCTTTCTTTCTGTTTTCTCACTACCTCCCCTCCTTTTGCACTCTTCTTCCATCCCTGCCTCCCTCCCTCTTCAGCCAGGCTATATCAGGGACCTGGTAAGTGGAAATGGCTTTGTCTTGGGGTCGTGGTTGATTTACCATAGTAGTAGTTGTTTAACAGTCTCAATAGCTAGTTTGTTTCACCTTTAGTCTTAGGAAACCTGAAACTTCCCAGTCCAAGTGTGATTGCTAATTGAGTTTTGTTCAAGCCTCATTTCCTCTCATTTCTCCTTCAACTACTAACACACTCTGAATGGGATAGTAAGATGGTAAAGTGGTGAGTCTGTCCTGAAGACCCAGGTCAGCATCTGTCCTACTCCTCATCCCACTGACTCATACGCCATGGGTTTGGGCTGCTCTGCTTCGAACTCAACTTTAGGGCTGTAAAGAACCACACTTGCGCCGGGGCGGGGAGGCACTTCATGGGCCATTAGACTTAGACTGACCTCTGGGGATCTCAACTGTTGGTTCATACTTTAGTTCGGTGATCTTGTGTGCCTTCCTATATTTACGGGGAGTTGTCTTTGGGTTTGGGGGTTTATAGCGTGGTTTTAGTGTGGTGAGGGTGGGGCCATGTGTGCACAGTAGGCCAATGTCTGTCTAGGGCAGGGCTGTTCAATTCAGGTCCTGGAGGGCTGAAAAACATATTTGTTTTGTTTCTACCTGGTAGTTAATTGCACTCACCTGGTGTCCCATGTCTGAATTAGTCCCTTATTAAAAAGGGAGGATGAAAACCAGAAGTGTTTCAGCCCTCCAGGACCAACATTGAACAGCCCTGGTCTGGGGTTTGGTTTCAGAGTGGAGGTGGTGTTGGTGTGTCACGTGTTCCACAGCCTTTCGATATGTGTTAATCAGATTTCGGCCCGGATCCTGGAGGCACACCAGAACGTGGCCCAGATGAGTCTGATCGAGGCCAAGATGCGCTTCATCCAGGCGTGGCAGTCCCTGCCCGAGTTTGGCATCACTCACTTCCTGGCCAAGTGAGTCTCTCTCTCTTCTTCCTCATACAGAAAATAACAGACATTTTCCCAAGTCTGTGTCTCTCTGTCTGCCTCTCTCGGTGTCTTTGTGTTTTTGGACTTGTTGTTTTATGGCTAACAGAAATGTTTTTGTCAGATACAAAGTTGCATGGTTGAAATCCAATAAGCATATTACTTCCAAGAACCACATCCCAAGCAGTGAGCTCACTTGGAATTCTCTGTCATTCCCAGATTCCAGGGCGGGAAGCGGGATGAGCTGATCGGCATCACCTACAACCGTTTGATCCGGATGGACGCCAACACCGGAGACGCCATCAAGACTTGGAGGTTCGCCAACATGAAGCAGTGGAACGTCAACTGGGAGATCAAGATGGTACAAATTTCAGCTTTTAGACCAGGAAAAAAACAGTTTGAGACGACGTATTCAATACTCTAAACAGAGTCACCGTCAGTTTGTTTTCGCTTTATCATCTTAACATGGCATTTCACATGTAAATCTTTCACATCTTTACTAAATGAATTGTCAGTAAAGTCCTATGGTTTTGACTGTGTGATCACCCTGTGCCCTAGGTGACGGTGGAGTTTGCAGATGAGCCCAGCCTGGCCTTCATCTGTGCGGAGGTGGACTGTAAGGTGGTACATGAGTTCATCGGAGGCTACATCTTCTTGTCCACGCGCGCCAAGGACCAGAACGAGTCTCTGGATGAGGAGATGTTCTACAAGCTGACCAGCGGCTGGGTCTGAGTCTGACTACCCTGTGCCAGGGGTCAGAGGTCAAGAGGGGAGGGAGGGTGGGGACTAGATCTTATGAGTTTATTTTATTTGTTATATATTTTTGATGGTTTTATTTTGGAACTGTGCTAAAGAGGCCCACACGGCCGCCCACTATCGTTATTGCTGTTAAGAAGCTGACACCCTTTATTTTTTGTTGTGTTAATGCTGACAAAGGTATTTGTAAACACTAATATTTTGCGCAATGCTGCAGCCCAGATGATCTCTGAACTCCAAACCCTGCCTGTGGCTCCCCCATCCCTCTCCAATGCACAGGGGACATCGTCTACTTCCTCAAGCAGCGATCACAAAGCTACGTCCATGAGAAAGTATCACATGTCAGGAGACCTCTCCCTCACAAAGACTCTTTCTAAATTCCCCCCCCCCCCCCCCCACTCCGACTCACCTGAAGGAACTGATCAAATTGGCCCGTCAGCTACTCCACTACGTCGTCATCGTAATCCGACCAGACCACAAAATCATGTATCAGTGTTAATGAAGAATCACATTATTTATTTATCCCTGTTTTGTTTTCCTGTTTTAATTTGGCATTTTAGTAAGATGTGGCGCTCTACTTAGTTTTTGAAGTGGCCTGTGGTTTGCCTCACATGCTACTCCTGTGATATGATACTCTGTCTAATTTATGCTGCGGAGTGCCACTTCACTCTCACGTATTGTATAAATATAGGCAGTAGCAATCACCAAAGTAAGAGTATCGGCGAAACGGCGACACACTTTTACTTCCTCGGCAGAGACAGGAAGTGATATGGGGTAATTTCCTTCCGTCATTAATGAAAGGCTGTGGAACGCATAGCTCATGGAGAGACTTGGGCACCGTGTCCTCTCCACCCAATGAAGGATTTTCACTTGATCTAACTAGTCCATATGAAGTCACGTGTAAGCACTTCTCCAGTGTACATATGATCCCTGAATAAGCTGTAGTAGTTAAATTAATTTGTTTTGTTTTTTTACAGTGTTTTCTTTGTCTGAGCATACCTCCAGTGGCAGTTTCCTCTCCCCTGTGTTCAGTAGTGTGCTTTAAGAGTTGAAACAAGCCTTGGTGCACACCTACAGTAGTGCTTTCCTGTTGTCTGCATTAGTTAGTGTGTCAGCAAAACAGGTTCTGAATATACACAGAGCTCAACCAGGGTGAATGTCCTACAATGTGTTCTGTAAACACCTGAATAACCATGCCTAGTTCTTACAGCTAAAATATGTCAGTGTGGTGCTTGATCATCTAGAAGGGGTCACTGAAGGATACTCTGTTTGAGAAGTTATTTTTATGGTTATCTTGTTGACAAGTTCTGAGGTAATTACTAAAAATGCGAATGAGTATGTTATTGTCATGGAACATGTGGTGCCATGAAGGCTTGTTGGCCAAATGTGGCTCAGGTACATGCTGCTAGCCACATAGGGTTGTCAGATGCCCACAGCATGTAGGAAAGGCCTCAGCTCTGCCTTGAGACTCAGACCCTTGACTCAGACCCATGTATAGTACAGCTGGAGGGATATTACCAATAATAACAGCGTTCCCAAGTGCAGCCTCCTCTTTACGTTATCGCCATTCATTATCTTACACCGTATAGTATTATTATTATTCAGTACCATTTTCATTGTTACGCACCAGCAATAGGTCACCAAGTTTGAAGAATGAATTATGCAAAGTCCGGGTTTCTTTTTTCCTCGGTATGAAGGAACATTAAATGAAGTATTCGTTTTTTGTAACTTATGTAAAAACACAGGTTGAATTGAATTGTACAGTTGTTCTTTTGTTGCTGCTTTTTTTTCTTGTTTTTTTTTGGAAGTGTATTTTTGTTTCCAGATAAGAGGGGAGCCATTGGTCAACATTGTGTAGTATGAAGATTTGTGCCTGCCAATGTTACGGTCTTATTGAGTTTTTAACATGATCTATATATGAAGATAACACTAGTCTCAAACTCCAGGTTGGTAGAAAGTTCATGAAGATTTGTCTCACACTACATATTATTATTATTACTCAGAAACATTGATAAAAGGGCTTTTCAATGTACTTTTTTCTTGTTGCCTCCTATAATCAGAATTACATTGCTAATTTCTGTTCTTGCCTTTTTTTGGCACTGAATTTGCGCTCTAGCTCTGTAAAATTTCACCAATGACACCTCCCTAGGCTATCAAACTCTTACTCTGTTCAGTGCCTTTAAAAAATATATATCACTTAATTTTCAGATTTGATCACCATTGTAGCTTTTCTTTGAACAATGTTTTTGGTATGAAGGAGACCCTTTTAGTTGAGATAGAACCTAGTGTTTGAGACAAACGAGCGTAAATGAACTGAAGAGAAGGAAGCTTAGCCTATTTTTTTCCTACTATAACGTTGTTTTTTGTTTGCCTCCAATGTCCAGAGCAGCAGTGCATGGCCTGCTGTTTTCAGACTGCAAAGAAATGCATTTATTTAAAAAAATAAAAATACTTTTTATTTAAGGTTTGAGTTATAATATTATATTCCTACTTATTCAAACATCAAGGAAGTGATGATCACAGATTACTGGGGACCAGAAATCATTCAGGATACCGCTTTAAAGCTACAGTATGTAATTTTCTGTATCTGCAACAATCGAAATTTGGGTGATTCTACCCTGTCTCCACAAGAGGGCAGTACGTAACCACCCCATCTTCCACCCACTGCTGCAGTCACGTCATATCCAGGACTGGATCCAAACTTCTCTAAAGGTCACTCACTGTTCTTAAAGCGGCTTCCCGTGTTATCTGGCATCCGTCAGAAACAGAGTGGCAGATTGATGGGGAGTTAAAATGAGCTCAGAGTGTTACCAACCGTCTTCGTTTACAGGCTTTTGGCGCCCGATCCCTGTCCCGCCACGGCAACTGTCCGTCTGTCACCTGTGGAGCAGCTATGGTGTGGAGGTGGAGGTGCCATGATGATGGCACTCAGGCCACCTGGTGGCTGCAGTGTCTTGGCACCCTGTAGGGTGAGGTGGGGTGTGACTCAGACAGGTGACAGAGGTGCGGGTGGTGGGGGGATACTCAGGAGGTGTGTCATAGGTATAGACGGTTGGATTTATTCTGTCTCTTTGGATTATACATATGTGATCGTAGCTACATTATCTGAGAGAAAATGTTAACATACACATCACAGTGCAGTTTCGAAAACAAAATGGGTAGCATAGTCTAGTCATGTTCATGGAATCGCAGAGATGTCTGAGCATGTAGGATTATTTATGGTGACATTCAGTATCCCTCTATGTGAATAGAACTAAGTGCTTGTCCACTCGTCTCCACCCTCAGTCCTGTCCTGAGGTCAGATGAGGTGTTACTGGTGTAGCTCTGGGTACAATGAAATCTACAGGAACATCCTGCCTTCAAAAAGATGTCAAAATGACAATCGGGATAAAACGAGGCATTCTTCTGCAGTAGCATTTACACAGTAAAGTACTATTCAAAGCACCCTTATTTTTTATCAGGAGTAGTGGTTCAGCCATGTATATCTGCATGGAGGATGTCACTCAACCAACTAAAGCTGTGTGTGTATGCTCAGTGTGCTTTTGTGTCAGTACCTCATCTCACAGCCAGCCGCATCCTTTCCCCATGTTCCCTTCCCTGGGTCTTCTCCAGAGGGAATATTCCCATTGTGTGTGATGCTAAATGGGAAGTGGGGAAGTGCCTGTCCTCAACCAGTCGCCACTCCACCTAGTGTCACAGAATTCCTATGACCTCATGGTACAACAGGGTGACGTCCACCAAGATAGGAGCAGAAGGAGTAGAACTCTTCAAAGAAAATCCACTCCGTTGAGTTTGAATAGAATTACATTGAGTTTCAACTGATTTAATTAAATGACACACATTAGACACGGAGGGTATCTGACACCACCTGTAACTACTGAAGTGCCAGCTGTCTTCCACAGTTAATTTCTAAGAAGCATATTTCCTCGTCTTCCTCATACCTAGTTAAGGTAATGGAACTGAGGGTTGATTCATTTTAACTTGATTGGTTGAATGAGGATTTTTATTTGTTAGGGGGGGTGCAACTCAATATTAGGAAGGTGTTCCTAATGTTTGGTATACTCTGTGTGTGTGTGTGTGTGTGTGTGTGTGTGTGTGTGCGCACACATTCATCCTCATCGAGAGTGATGTTTAAAATGTGTGCACTGCTTACATTTCCTCATGACTGCATCAAAAGGCCAACTATTTGGCAGGCGACTCTATACTCCCAGTCTATCGGAAAAGTGAATGTTACACATTGGAATAGTGTAATGCCGTCCAGGAAAGCAGAGCATAATAGGCAATAAACCAATGGGAAATTACAAACAGTCATTCTCTGGAGCTGGATATTAATTTATTTCAGGACTAATGCATCTTCCCATACTGGGGAAACATGTTTGTCTTTGTGTTCAGATGCTGCCTTAGTAAATAGAGTGATTGCTTTCTGGAGAATGGATGTATTATGCCCATCTTGTAGTATTTCTCCTTGCCTGTAGAGGGTACTGATTTCCACTGAGGTGCTATGGGGCGCACATGGTTAAGGTACATTAGTGCACGCACATCAAATCCTGTCAAGTCAATCATTAAACACTTAACTTGTACTGAACTTCCTCAGCCTTGTTTGATTAGAAAGGACCATTGTTACGCACCAATGTACAGATGTCAGTGATGGACCTGTTGGCTGGGGCCAGGGCATGCGCCTTAAGTGTGAAGCTTGTACGTCATAAAGACTTAGATCATGTGCCAAAGGGTGTCCTCTCTGATGAGGTCACATGGTAAGATGGTGTTTATAGAGATGAGCTGTGTCTGTAATGGGAGCCAACAAAGTTTGTATAATTTGCGGCAAGTCGTTACTTTCACACAGACATGCACACTGGTGAACACCCCTCTACACACTCCCAAAGGATATTGCAAAAACTTTTCTTTGGATCAAATTCTAACTAAATTTTACAAAATAATCACATTTTAAATATAATTTCCCTTGGTAAACATTTTATAATCTCTCTAGTTGTGTTTACAGTCAGAACCTCTCAAGGTATAATCCTCTCTCCCAGGGCAGGTTGCAGCTTCAGGCATTCTGACTCAAAATTGGCTCATTTGCATTACCGTCGCCCCCGAAAGCCTCTTTAATTCAGTACAATCTTGTTTCTCACACGAGCTAATACAGTCTGGAGCATTGACCTTATTTCAGAACATGGGAAACGGGTGTGAGGATCAACAATGAGACTCAGGCCATGCAGGTCCCAGCACCCCTAAGGGGTTTGTGGGGTTTGGAGCTGTGCTCCATTGACATAGGCCTACATTACATGTTGTGTAAGAGCTGTAAAAAACAACATCAATCTCAACACTAAACCACTGAGAACGGTAGCCAAGGGAGGAATACAAATGTATGCAAATGAATTACGTACAGTAGCCTATTTCGTTATGTTTGGAAGAAACAGCCATGTTGTCAGAGACGTCTCAGCGAGATCTCTCTTAATTGTGTGTTGCCAAATGACATCACCTCAACACAATTCATTATAAATGTATTATTATCAATGATCTTGTCCTTGACAGATCACTGACAGGAGTCACCCACCCCCTGGGTCCAAATCTACCCTCTTCTACGTCAGCTCATCCGTTTCCAAGTATCTATTGATTACTTATCTGCTGCTTCACATCTCTAACACCCCCCACCATAGAAACGTAATAGGCAATAAGCTCCGTCTCCACCATTCATCCCCGGGATCCGGCAGCCTACGTGTCTCCACATTAGCCCTCTGCAGTATAGATATGAGAACTTCCCGATGTGACACACTCACTCTGACTGTAATAAAGCCCAAATTGGACTTTGGAAAATAGAATTGGATCCTCAGCTGCTTGTCATACCCAGGGGCTGTCTGGCCATTGATTGACTAAATTAGCTGGCCGGCTGACGGTTATCTGACAGCAAAACAATAAAGAGTCAGCACTGATTGGGTTACTGCCTGCTGGGGACATGGGGAGACAAGGGTGGGACGTGTTGAAGATGAGGTCTCTGCAGTTGATACAGGGACAGCAGAGGAGAAGCTATCATATGAACTGCAGTGTATATGTAAAGATAGTGCAGTCTTCTAAGGATCTCATTCGTCCCAGACCGTGATAATGGATTGGTTCTTGTTAGCAGAGTGCGTTTGTGCTGATAAGTGAGGCGGTGTGAAATGTTCTGATGAAGAAAGACCCAAGCTATACTCTAGGTTCTATATTGGCTGTATAAACTATAACTAATGCCCAGTTTTTTTTTCTTGGTCAGGGTCCTAGTGATGACTAATGGTGGATGCATCACAGCCCATTTAGCTAGCACTGCATGAATATGGAGTATTACTGAATATGATCTGATACAGGGATTCCTCTGAAATTCCTGCTTTCACGTCTAAGTTAAGCTGCCTTTAGGCAAAGAGTGAGATGAAATGTTTTCTCAGTGTTAGCACAATGCACTTCATATTGTCACATACACTGGAGAGGTTAAGTGCAATGTGTTGTTTTACCGGGTCAGTCATAGCAGTACAGCACCACTGGAGCAAATCAGGGTTAAGAGCCTTGCTCGGGCCTCCCGGGGTGGCGCAGTGGTCTAAGGCACTGAATCGCAGTGCTAGCTGTGCCACCAGAGATTCTGGGTTCGAGCTCAGGCTCTGTCACAGCCGGCCGCGACCGGGAGGCCCATGGCCGGGCGCAGTGCACGCTGACCAGGTCGCCAGGTGTACGGTGTTTCGTCCGACACATTGGTGCGGCTGGCTTCCGGGTTGGATGTGCATTGTGTCAAGAAGCAGTGCGGTTGGGTTGTGTTATGGGGAGCGCATGGCTCTCGACCTTCGCCTCTCCCGAGTCCGTACGGGAGTTGCAGCGATGAGACAAGACTAACTACTACCAATTGGATTCCACGAAAATGGGGTATATAAAAAATAAAAAAATAAAAAATATCCTTGCTCAAGGGCATATCGACAGATTTTCACATAGTCAGCTCGGGTATTTGAACCAGCGATCTTTTGGTTACTGGCCTAGTACTCTAACCGCTAGGCTACCTACCGCCCTACTACAAGTACTATTTGTTTTGACCAGAAATCCATTACTTGTGACTGCTTGAAAGCCCTTAATTGATTCATACTTATTGTCAAAGTCTAATCAAAGTGATTTTGTAGAGTTTATATAGAAAATTAAAATGCTGTAAATGTCTTTTCAATTATATTTTCCTGCTGAAATGGCTGCTCAGGGAAGTCTCCATATAAAAAGGCACTGGCAACATGTAAAGCTTCCTTCCAGTTTAACATCAGTTCTAGAGTGCATCGTTGGCGGCCCACTATTTAGTATATAATTGCTCTGCAATACATGTCAATTCTCCCTTATGTGTTTATTGTGATAATGTTCAAACTCATTTATGAGTTTATATTGGAGCGCAGATTCTTCTTCTTGCTGATAAATATTATATAACATACTGGGATATCCAGCACCTGCACAAAACAAGGATATGTTTGTGTACAGTCTACTCTTTCTTCCTGGTGTATACCACAGGCTAGGCTGTAGTGTAGAGTGGATCTGCTTTCACCTTGTGATTGAAAGGTCATTGAACAATCCTAGTCACGTGACACATTGTTCAACAGCAAAGAAAGTCTTTCTAAAGACGAACCGTTATGCCTGACCGAGCCGCATCAAGGAAGTAGTAGTTGTAATTATAAAGCTTACTGCACCTTCACTCTAAACATTGTTTCATTGTTTTCTTTAGAAATGTACAGTCGTATGACCATAGTGAATCTGATCCTATTCGGAATGCTCAACAGAGCTTAATTACTTCCGCTTGTGTGGAGCATTGTGCTAGAATAAAGTATGATTAGGTATTAAACTGAGATACACTCGAGCAGAGAAACTTAATTGAACAAGGAAATCGGGAGACATAAAGCAGAACACAAGAAAAGTTAGGTTATTTATAATGCGAGTCAGGTCACGACCCAACTGTGTGACTAAAATAAGTGGTTTGGCTATGGGTGACGTGTCACAGAAATTCAACCTGCCTCTCCTGTCTAAAGTCAAAGGGTTGTGAGATGAACGACGATTAGTGTTTGACTTCACACAAACCTACTCGAATTGGAACAAAATCATTTGGGTATGCACTGTCCCCACTTGCGTCAATATGTCCACTATTGGTGCGGTCTGCCCAACGCATCACCGGGGGCACACTGCCTGCCCTCCAGGACACCTACAGAACCCGATGTCACTGGAAGGCCAAAAAGATCATCTAGGACATCTACCACCCGAGCCACGGCCTGTTCACCCCGCTACCATCCAGAAGGCGAGGTCAGCAGAGGTGCATCAAAGCTGGGACAGAGAGACTGAAAAACAGCTTCTATCTGTTAAATAGCCATCATTTGCCGGCTACAACCCGGTTACTCAACCAAGCATCTTAGAGGCTGCTGCCCCATATACATAGACATGGAATCACTGGTCACTATAATAATGAAACACTAGTCACTTGAATAATGTTTACATAATGCTTTACTCATCTCATATGTATATACTGTATTCTATTCTACTGTATTTTAGTCAATGCTACTTCGACATTGCTCATCCTAATATTTATACATTTTCTTAATACACAAATCTAAAGTAAAATAAATGAATTATGTTGTGAATTGTAAGATATTACTGCACTGTTGGAGCTAGGAACACAAGCATTTCGCTACACCGGCGAATAACATCTGCTAAATATGTGTATGTGACCAATAACATTTGTTTGATTTGAAATGTTGAAAACTAAGATAAGATTTATCAAGAGCCAGTAAATCACTCTGATGAAAGAATATAAAACATGCTCTCTGTTGTTTGATTTACTCCCACTGTTTGGTTCAAGGAGATACACAACCAAACACATACGCTAGAAGTGAAGCCTTGTCCTCCTCTATAAACTATACACATGTATATTAATCTTACATGCAGATCTCATGCCCTGCTTTCCCATCCATCAGATAATAAAAGACCAATTCTCTCCTACATTTCTCACGTAATCCTATTTCACTGTAATGACCAGGGTATGAACTCTTCAACATACTGATTTGAATAAACAAGCCACATGAATGCCCTGTTTGAATGGAGCGTTTGATCAGTCAGAGGAAGGGAAGGGGGATACCTAGTCAGTTGCACAACTGAATGCATTCAACCGAAAAGTGTCTTCCGCATTTAACCCAACCCCTCTGAATCAGAGGAGGCAGCCATCTGGCCGCATGGGGAGAGGAGAAGCGGCCCGCGCTAGGAGAAGAGCAGAGGGTCCGGCCTTGCCGTTCTGCTCCCCTCCCCTCTCGTCCCCCTGTTTACACTATTCTCTACACAGGGACTGGGGCGCCTTGTTCTCACTCCCTCCTCTCCTGGAGCCCAGCTCCAGCTCCACCACAGTGATGTCATGGGCAGGAATGATGTTTATGTGTTCCAATGTGAGGAGTGTGTGTGAGGTGTGTGTGTGTGTGAGGAGTGTGTGTTGCAAGGGTTGGAAGGGGTGAAAGCAGCCCTCAGGGTGATGGAACTCAAGGAGAGGGAGTGCTAGGGTCTGCAATACTGCTCCTCAACCAATCAAAGTTATATTAGATAGATGGATACATGTTTGGACACACCTACTCATTCTAGGGTTTTTCTCAATTTTTATTATTTTCTACATTGTAGAGTAATAGTGAAGACATCAACACTATGAAATAACATACGGAATCATGTAGTAACCAAAAAAGTGTTAAACAAATTAAAATAGATTTTAGATTCTTCAAAGTAGCCACCCTTTGCCTTGATGACAGCTTTGCACACTCTTGGCATTCTCTCAACCAGCTTCACCTGGAATGCTTTTCCAACAGTCTTGAAGGAGTTCCCACATATGCTGAGCACTTGTTGGCTGCTTTTCCTTCAATCTGCGGTCCAACTCATCCCAAACCATCTCAATTGGATTGAGGTCGGGTGATTGTGGAGGCCAGGTCATCTGATGCAGTACTCCTTCACTCTCCTTCTTGGTCAAATAGCCCTTACACAACCTGGAGGTGTGTTGGGTTATTGTCCTGTTGAAAAACAAATGTTAGTCCCACTAAGCGCATACCAGATAGGATGTCTTATCGCTACAAAATGCTGTGTGCTGTCAGAATGCTGTGAACTCTGTGAAGTATTTATTTGGCATACAATTTCTGGTAACACCAATGAACTTATCCTCTGCAGCAGAGGTAACTCTGGGTCTTCTTTTCCTGTGGCGGTCCTCATGAGAGCCAGTTTCATCATAGTGCTTGATGGTTTTTGCGACTGCACTTGAAGAAACTTTCAAAGTTCTTGAAATTTTCAAGATTGACTGACCTTCATGTCTTAAAGTAATGATGGACTGTCGTGTCTCTTTGCTTATTTGGCTGTTCTTGCCATAATATGGACTTGATATTTTACCAAATAGGGCTATCTTCTGTATACCACCCCTACCTTGTCACAACACAACTGATTGGCTCAAACACATTAAGAAGGAAAGAAATTCCACAAATAAAATTTTAACAAGGTATACCTGTTCATTGAAATGCATTCCAGGTGACTACCTCATGAAGCTGAGATGGCAAGAGTGTGCAAAGCTTTCATCAAGGGTGGCTACTTTGAAGAATCTCAAATATATTTTGTTTTGATAAACACTTTTTTGGTTGCTACATGATTCCATATGTGTTATTTCACAAAATAAAGAAAACCCTTGAATGAGTAGGTGTGACCAAACTTTTGACAGGCACTGTAGATAGATACATGGGTAGATAACAACCATAAAAAAAGTGTTCCACCCATCTGACACGCCCACATAGCCTCTTCTGCCCAACTGAAGATGTGGCATCTGTCTGGTCTCTGTGGTGTGGGAGTGGTGTACGAAACACCTATTTACAAGATCTTACAGAATTGAGCAATAACTACTCTCTGTTTTTCCACTTATTGAGCAATCCTTTCCTGCAGTTTGAGAGGTGAGTTGAGCCTTTGTAACCTTGACTCAGTTTTATGCTGAATGTTTTGTTTCTTTCATCGTCTCCGCTTCTCAAATTCCCAGTCTCTCCTCAGAGACACACAGCTGCCCAAATTCCCAGACAAGCCGGCAGGAAATACCTGATGGCCCTCTCTAACCCCCTGGATTCTCTCTCTCTCACCCTCTCTGTTTCTCTCTCTCTCACACAAACACGCACACACACACATTCCACATGGAACTACTGAAGAGGAAATATGACTCATTAGTTTGAGTCTGTTTGTCAGAGTGGGGTACCGTAGAGACGGTAATGCTACTATATCCCTGCCTCCACCTTGTCCTGTCCCAGTTGGCTCAGGGTAAGAGCAGCAAACTGCTACCATACAACATAGAGGTTCAAATTTACTAGCAATAATAAAGCCCCAGTAAATCACATTGCAGAGGTACGGAAAAAAAGTATGTCCCAGAAGAGTCCCAAGAATCACAGTCAAAATGTCAATTCTTTCAACGAACGCTCTCCACATGTTGAACTAGATGCTTGCATGGTTCGAGATACTGAAAACACAACACAGAACTTCACAAACTATTGGAAATTGGTCCAGAGGAAGCTTTGACGGCCAGAGAAAGAGTTCTAGTTCTATGACTGCCAACATAATCTACTGTATATCTAGGACTATCAGTGCTTGTGCTTAGGGAATTTTATACTGATCTCCAAATGACTCATATTCATGGAGCAATTAATCTGACCTTACCCCTAATTCTCCAGAATGGTGGATTCATGCCAGTGGTTGATGTTATGATCAAGTTAACAGGACTACAAAGAGTGTAGTGTTTGCTGAAAAGCAGGGAAGCAATGGCTGGTGCAGTACTTTCTGCAACAAGAAAATTGGTGATAGATAGCGAGAGGATTTATAATCTCTTATTCAAAAATCATGGATCACCATTGTCATAGCCACATCCAAGTGTCCCAATAATGTCCAAATAGTCTTCAATGATTTCCTTTTGCTAGTTTATTTTCCTCGTGACCAGTCATGAAAGGAGAAAAGGAGGAGAACCTTTTTAAAACTACTGAGACACATATTAAACCTGTTCTCCCTGTCTTTGGTGTATTAAAGAGAAACTCTGCCAGGACAAGAGTTAGAGGTCTCTAAAGAAACTGGATGACTCGCACTCAACCAAGCAGAAAACTGGACACACACACACAGCACACTCAGGGTCTGATTAATGCAGGGGCTTACCGGGGCTGAAGCACCTGGGCCCAGGCCCATGGGGGGCCCAAGAGGCAGCAGCACAGAAAAAAATAATCGAAAAAGTCTCAAAAAAAAAAAAAGGAAATAAATACAGTATATATTAAATATACAGTATAGATTATATATATATGTATATATATATATATATTTACTGCAACTGCCAACCACAATGAGTGTGGATAGCCTGCTGCTGCCTGCTGCTATGCTAATTGTCAGATGGGGAGGAGAGGAGGTAGGGGGTCCACATGGATAAGTGGGTGGCCCTGCCTTGATTGGGTAACTGATTCATAAAAAAATGAAGATAAACTGCATAACAAATAAATGTGACTGGTCAATTGTGTCATTCAGGGGCTGGGCCCCCCAAAAATACATATACAAATAACATACTTTTTTTGCCAACCACAGGAATGTTCTCAATGTTCAAAATACACCAGAGAGCATAATTTACCCACAGAGGATCAATAGTTTATAAAAATAATTACTGTGGATCACAGGAGGTTGGTGGCACCTTAATTGGGGAGAATGGGCTGATGGTAATGACTGGAGTGGAACCAGTGGAATGGTATCAAATACCTCAAACACATGGTTTCCAGGTGTTTGATGCCATTCCATTTGCTCCGTTCCAGACATTATTATGAGCAGTGGATGAAGTTTTATCACAAGCACATACATGTATTTGCCAAAATAAAGGAAACACCAACATAAAGTGTCTTAAAAGAGTGTTAGGCCACCACAAGCTGCTAGAACAGCTTCAATGCGCCTCGGCATAGATTCTACAAGTGGACCTAAACAATACCAGGAAAATGCACCTCACACCATAACATATACTTTGTATCCCTCATTTATTCAAGTGTTTCCTTTATTTTGGCAGTTAATGGTATACAGTTGAAGTCGGAAGTTTACATACACTTAGGTTGGAGTCATTAAAACTCGTTTTTCAACCACTCCACAAATTTCTTGTTAACAAACTATAGTTTTGGCAAGTCGGTTAGGACATCTACTTTGTGCGTGACACAAGTCAGTTTTCCAACAATTGTTTACAGACTGATTATTTCACTTATAATTCAATGTATCACAGTTCCAGTGGGTCAGAAGTTTACATACACTAAATTCACTGTGCCTTTAAACAGCTTGGAAAATTCTAGAAAATTATGTTGTGGCTTTAGAAGCTTCTGATAGGCTAATTGACATATTTTGAGTCAATTGGAGGTGTACATGTGGATGTATTTCAAGGCCTACCTTCAAACTCAGTGCCTCTTTGCTTGACATCATGGGAAAATCAAAAGACATCAGGCAAGACCTCAGAAAAAAAATTGTAGACCTCCACAAGTCTGGTTCATCCCTGGGAGCAATTTCCAAACGCCTGAAGGTACCACGTTCATTTGTACAAACAATAGTACGCAAGAATAAACACCATGGGACCACGCAGTCGTCATAACGCTCAGGAAGGAGACGCGTTCTGTCTCCTAGAGATGAACGTACTTTGGTGCGAAAAGTGCAAATCAATCCCAGAACAACAGCAAAGGACCTTGTGAAGATGCTGGAGGAAACAGGTACAAAAGTATCTATATCTACAGTAAAAAGAGTCCTATATCGACATAATCTGAAAGACCGCTCAGCAAGGAAGAAGCCAGACTACGGTTTGCAACTGCACATGGGGACAAAGACCTCACTTTTTGGAGAAATGTCCTCTGGTCTGATGAAACAAAAATATAACTGTTTGGCCATAATGACCATCGTTATGTTTGGAGGAAAAGCCGTTTGCAAGCAGAAGAACAACATCCCAACTGTGAAGCATGGGGGTGGCAGCATCATGTTGTGGGGGTGCTTTACTGCGGGAGGGACTGGTGCACCTCACAAAATAGATGGCATCATGAGGAAGGAAAATTATGTGGAAGGAAAATTATGTGGATATATTGAAGCAACATCTCAAGACATCAGTCAGGAAGTTAAAGCTTGGTCGCAAATTGGTCTTCCAAATGGACAATGACCCCAAGCATACTTCCAAAGTTGTGGCAAAATGGCTTAAGGACAACAAATTCAAGGTATTGGAGTGGCCATCACAAAGCCCTGACCTCAATCCCATAGAAAATTTGTGGGCAGAACTGAAAAAGCGTGTGCGAGCAAGGAGGCCTACAAACCTGACTCTGTTACACCAGCTCTGTCAGGAGGAATGGGCCAAAATTCACCCAACTTATTGTGGGAAGCTTGTGGAAGGCTACCTGTAACGTTTGACCCAAGTTAAACAATTTAAAGGCAATGCTACCAAATGCTAATTGAGTGGATGTAAACTTCTGACCCACTGCGAATGTGATGAAAGAAATACAAGCTGAAATAAATCATTCTCTCTACTATTATTCTGACATTTCACATTCTTAAAATAAAGTGGGGATCTAACTGACCTAACTGACCTAAAACAGTTTTTTTTTACGAGGATTAAATATCAGTAATTGTGAAAAACTGAGCTTATATGTATTGGCTAAGGTGTATGTAAACTTCCAACTTCAACTGTACCTACAGTCGTGAGTCCGCAGTTTGGGCAGCATGTGTGCAAAATATACAGCTTGTGGCCATAGACATATAATCCATAGAAGGGTTTTGGAGCCTCTTATCCGTGCAATTTGACTGTTAAACTCATGGGTAAACTAGCAGTGGGTGCCAGTCCTGACTTGAATGGGAACTGCCATCTATGGATTATATTTCTATGGTTGGTTGCAGTTGTAGGTTTGCTTTTTGCAGATTTCAAAACACAATCGCTGAAAAAAAAATTAGTTTGAAAAGCAAATGCCTACTCTTGTCTGTAGAACAAATATAACGTTTTTTCAGGGCCTCCCGAGTGTCACAGCGGTCTAAGGCACTGCATCGCAGTGCTTGAGGCGTCACTGCAGACCTGGGTTCAATCTCAGGCTGTGTCACAACCAGCCGTGACTGGGTAGTCGCATAGGGCGGCGCACAATTGTTCCAGCGTCGTCTGGGTTAGGGGAGGGTTTGGCTGGGGGTGGCTTTACTTGGCTCATCGCGCTCTAGCGACTCCTTGTGGCGGGCCGGGCACCTGCAGGCTAACTTCAGTCATCAGTTGAACGGTGTTTCCTCCGGCACATTGGTGTAGATTTGGTAGGTCATATTTCGGAGAACGCATGACTTGACCTTTGCCTCTCCTGAGCCCGTTGGGGAGTTGCAGCAATGAGACAAGATCGTAATTGGGGAGAAAAAGGGGGTAAAATACAAAAAAAAAGAGAAACGATTTTTTCTCAACAACTTGCACATTTTTGTGAACAGCAGCAGTGTTCTTCAAAGTAGCTCATCTTGAGATAAGCTATTACCACAACAAGCACATCGGCCATCACCATGAGTAGCCTATGGCTTCATCTTCATCATTAGTAGCTTACTGTAGCCTATAATATATATATTTCCTCCTAATATTGTACAATCTATGTGTCATTTTATTGGCCTGGGCTATTGTTGGTTTGAAGTCAAGACCAGTTTAATCTCAGTTTGTCAGTGTCAGAGTAGCCACTCATTTCAGTCATTTGTGTGGTATTAAAAAACATTCAACTAATGTCTTCCATCATGTAAATGAGGTGGAATTGCATGAAATGCATTTTTAAAAGGCAGATTTATTTTCAGACCCTGCCCCCCAAAAAATCCCATGGGTGGAAATCCTTTAAATCCTCTGCTCAACTGTAGCCTATTCCACATCGCAAATGTTATTATGGGTTTATTATAAAGAGGCTTTTTCTTCATCAGTTAATTTACCACTCATCGAATTGCATCTTGGTGCATGGAGTTGTTTGCAGAAAATTATGGTCTGGGAGGCGCAAAAAAAAAAAAAAAAGCCCTGGTGCCTATGATTTCTTAAACCGGCCCTGGGCACACTGTGGGAATTCCTATGGAACACCACACTGTTGGCATGGCTATGGGAATGAACACACTAGCAGGCAGGGTGGCAACAGCTGGCATTTGGGGAGAGCAGGCATGTGGTGTGTACATTGACAACATGTATTTAGCCTAATAGGCTACCAGTCAATTAGTGCAGAACTTTGTGCAGTTAATCAAGGAAATATACATACTGTACGTTTCCAAGCAATAATTCCAGGCAATTAAATGAAGTGTTGCAAATATTGGTTTCATGAAAGTTTATAGCCAACAATTGAAAAACAACTTTGGTTGGCCTACCAAAAGAGAGATTGAATGCATTATCATGGATGCATAGGCCTATTCAAGGCCAATATTTAAGATTTGATATCAAGCAAAGTAAGAAAATATAGAAGGACAACAACTATAAATCCTTCTCATTCGAAGGAAAACAACTATAAATCATGGCAAACATACTTGTTATTTTGGAGGAGTGCTTTTGAGAGTCAAATCAAATCCAGATTGCATTTACGTAGCGCTTACTCCACGTGACTGGCGGTTTGGAAACCTTGCTGTGAGAACCTGCTACTGCTTTTCCATCGAGACAGCAGTTGTGGCGCGCTAGTAGTCTAGCTCTGCGAGAGTTTGAGGCGCTCTGTCTTTCTTTGAAATACGACTGTTGAACGAAATTAGGCTACTTCTATGTCAAAAACGACATGCTACCTTTAACTTTGATTAAATAACAGGAACGACTTTGCAAGTGAAAGTTCATGGACTCACGGTGATATCTTTTGAGGCTTTGACGCTTGAACCACACGTGAAACAGTCGCCTAACAAGAAGTGAGTTACTTTTATATTTACTGTTCTGTTTACTCTCGGTTTTTCATATTATGAAAATGTTATATACACATAATAGCAAGTTCAAATTGTGTGATGAGTTAGTTATCTACGTTTGTACTGGACTTTCGTTCAACTATTAACATTAGAGCGCAGAGTCCTGTTTGTGTCACTCTGTCTTCACGGTGCCTGTAGCAAGATTCAGCTAAATATCTCCTAGAAGTTGTTACTGTTAAAGGCACTTCATTAGTTTACGACCTATTGTACACGTCAAAACATTAATTCAATGATTATTCAGGATTTGAAGACTTACATCTTGTAAAATGCATGCAAATCAAATCATTTAAGTATTTGGGGCTGAAGTCTGACACCAAGTTAATTTCAATGCTACACTGTCTAAGTAAAGTTTGTTCAAATTGTACAGAACATTCGACTATTGCAAAATATGGCTTTCAAAGGCATGCCACTCACAGTACACCGCAACCACGCCGCCTAATTTTGAAGTCTGATTTTCCCATGCTCATAATTTTCAAACTGAGACTATGGTGTTTTGAACACTAGCCAGACATTGTTCAAACTTCAAATAGCCCCCGATCTGATTTCAGGGAGGCTTTTGTCACAAGCTTCATAGAATGGCAAATATTTCATTTATGCTCCTAATAATAATGCATCCTGCTAGTTTCATATAAGGATGCTTTATTGCAAGAGCTATATTTTCATAACCTGAAGCTCATTATTATGTGCTCATCTGTATATTAAGACATTAACTGTGGGTTGAACTTAATATAAAATGTCAGTCAGGCTCAGGGGAGAACGACTGACCCCTCTCATTGAAGCCACGACGTTCAAGGCCGACCACGGTACTGCAGGCATTCTTTGCAGAAAACCGGATCTCCCATTTTATAGGGAATGGGGAAATGGCCATTTTATATTACACCTGATGTATGTCCTTGAACCGATTATTCTTAAATCGCACACAGAACAAGTTATAAGAATCATTTAGTAGCTATTGGCAGCCTGCAGTACCCCGGTCGGCATTCTGCTTGACATACTCAATGAGAGGGGGCAGTACTGAGCTAGCCTGCAACGTCAATAAATCTCCCACATGAAACGACATTTTAAGACTTCCTTGGCTTCAAATGCACTATTTAGTGTTCTCATAGGAACGAATTGTATCACGTGATCGATAGCTTTTTCCATTCATAAATAGTCATTGGTCAGGCTATTGAGAAAGTCATTAATATACGTGGGATTTGATTTGTTTGAATACCACACCCAGCAATAAGGAAAAGTCACATGAGTATCATTGATCATATGTTTGTTTGACTTTTATGGTTTATAAAAACCCAGGATGTCCTGTTCATATGAAGCTATTGTTGAAAGCAGTAACCTAATGGAAGGCGGTTTTCCATGAGAAAAAACTAAATATTTACCAGGCTAATGGCCCGATACTATTGTGTATGTGTAACAATGCAATGCTCAGACAGCTGAGAAATGGGGGTAGTACTTGACTTCAGTTCTCTCACACACCTGCACAGAGAGAGAGAGAGCGAGAGAGAACATTTTCCACATGTTCACTTTAATAAATACAATCGTGTACCACGTGATCCTATGGAACATTACAAGAAGGAGAATGTAAAACACAGCCAAAAACATGGCTTGCTGAATCTATGGAACATATGTTCTGAAGTGCTGTGTTTTGAAGCACTTGTGGAAACCGTATCATTTTGCAGGGCTACTGGCCCTACTCCAAAACCATATCAAAGCAATTAATTGGTTATTAGTTCATGCAGATGTGCATGTTGCTGTAACCTTGCTAACCTACAATATTACTCTGTCATAACTTAGTGGCTATCATATTGGACTTGAGTAATATCAAAAACCTCTTAATTTGATGTCATTGCAAAGCAATTAGGCTAGCCCCAAATGTATTATGTAACAAGTCTAACAACATGTCCGTTTTGTTACTAGGGTAATTACAGTAGCCTTCAGGGTTACTCAAATGGCATGAGTGGAAGGTAATGTAAGGTGTGAACCCACTAAAATCAGGCTGTTACTAATCATTTTCCTCTGAACATTGTTATTTTTCCCAGTTCCATAGTGTTTAGGCAAGCTACAATGCTGAGCTTGAGTTTGTATTGGAGCCAAAGTGTGGAAAAAGCCATTTGGAAAATGCAATACATTTAAGCTGGGTGGTAATTGCTCATTGCAGATAAATCCTATCTCTGTATTGCCAAGTCTCTGACAGGTTGGGGCCATGAGGGGCTGCTGCTTCCACCTTATTCACCTCATCTCTTGCTCTCCTTAATACTACTTCTTATCTCCTAGCTGTTGACCAACCCAATTAACTCCAAATGCACACCACACTCCCATGAAGTATTTAATTGCAACATTTAGGCTGCTCGAGTACACCATGAAAGATAGGCTATTGGAAATGATTAGACTATCTAACATATTACACATGGTGTGATGATTTTGACTGGTTTTTCTCTGAATATCCACTGCCATGCTTGCTGGAAGGGAAAGTGGAGACACTCCTTTTTTGTGCAATGAGAAGATAGCCGAACTAACGAGGCCAGTTTCCTGTCTTCAGTGGCTCATATAATGGAGAGTGGAACAAAAACAATCCTTGCTAGTTTCCGATGAAGCTTCAACATGGGAACACACTGTCCCATCCCACCACTTGGCTGGAGGATGCACACATGAAATGACATCACTAGCCAAGTGTGTATGGGCAAACAGCCTTAACACACTTTATACAAATTACAAAGCATATTCATGCAAAACCAATACAGCTAAGGGAATGTTCAGTGAAACTTAAATAACAGGTTTCCAATTTGTCATACTTCAGCTAGTTTGGATCTTTGTTTGTTTTACAGGTAAGGAGGATCTATTGACACTATGTAACTTTGCTTGTAATACTTGCAGTGCATTTGGAAAGTATTCAGACCCCTTCCCTTTTCCCACATTGTTACGTTACAGCCTTATTCTAAAATCGATTAAATACATTTCTTTCCTCATCAACCTACTCACAGTACCCCATAATGACAAAGCGAAAACAGGTTTTTAGAAATTTTAACAAATTAAAAACATATCTTATTTACATAAGTATTCAGACCCTTTGCTATGAGACTCGAAATTGGGCTCAGGTGCATCCTGTTTCCATTTTTCATCCTTGAGATGTTTTTACAACTTGATTGGAGTCCACCTCTGGTAAATTCAATTGATTGGACATGATTTGCAAAGCCACACACACCTGTCAATATAAGGTCCCACAGTTGATTGTGCATGTCAGAGCAAAAAACAAGCCATGAGGTGGAAGGAATTGTCCATGGAGCTCCGAGACAAGATTGTGTTGAGGCACCGATCTATGGACGGGGTACCAAAACATTTCTGCAGCATCAAAGGTCCCCAAGAAGACAGTGGCCTCCATTCTGAAATGGAAGAAGTTTGGAACCACCAAGACTCTTCCTAGAGCTGGCCGCCCGGCCAAACTGAGCAATTGAGGTTGAAGGGCCTTGGTCAGTGAGGTGACCAAAAACCTGATGGTTATTCTGACAGATCTCCAGAGTTCCTCTACTGAGATGGTTGTCTTTCTTGAAGGTTCTCCCATCTCTGCAGCGCTCCACCAATAGGCCTTTATGGTAGAGTGGCCAGACGGAAACCACATTCAAATGTTTTGACATGATTTAGAAATAAACACACCTATCAATATAAGGTCCCACAGTTGACAGTGCATGTCAGAGCAGAAACTATACCGTGAAGTCCAAGGAACTGTCCGTAGATCTCAGAGATATAATTGTCATGAGGCATATATCTGGGGAAATGTATAAAACATTTTTAGTGTTGAAAGTTTCCAAGAACACAGCGGGAAATGGAGAAAATATGGAACTAACCAGACTCTGCCTAGAGCTTGGCTGACCAACTAAACTGAGCAACTAGGCAAGAATGCCCTGTGTCAGGGAGGTGACCAACAACCCAATGACCACGCTGACAGAACTAAAGAGTTCATTGGCTAAGATGGGAGAACCTGCCAAAAGGACAACAGTCTCTACAGCACTTCACCAAGCTGTCCTTTATGGGAGAGGGGCCAGATGGAAGCCATTCCTGAGAAAAAGGCTCATGAAAGCATGCCTGGAATTTGCAAAAAGGCACGTGAAAGATTCTGTGGTCTGATGAGACAAATGTAACTATTTGGCCTGAATGCAAAGTGTAATGTCTGGAGGAAACCAGAAACAGCTCATCACCCATCTAACACCATCCCTACCGTGACGCACGGTGGTGCATCCCCACAGCATCATGCTATGGGGATGCTTTTCAGCAGCAGGGACTGGGAGACTGGTAAGGATAGAGGGAACATGGCGCCAAATACAGGCAAATGCTTAATGAGAACCTGCTAAAGAGTGTAAACAACCTTTGACTGGGGGTGCGATTTACATTCCAACAAGACAATGACCCCAAGCATACAGCCAAAGCAACGCTGGAATGGCTTCAGAACAAGAATGTGAAAGTCCTTGAGTGGCCCAGACTTCAATCCCATTGAAATTCTGTGGAAAGACTTGAAGATTGCTGTTCACCATCACTTCCCATCTAACTTAACAAAGCTTGAAAATCTGCAAGGAAGAATGAGAAAAAATCCACAAATCCAGATTTGCAAAGCTGATACAGACATACAAAACACGACTCAACTGTAATAGTTACACATTTCTAAAAACATGTTTTCACTTTGTCATTGTGTGTGTATGTGTGAGAGAGAACCTATTCAAGCTGTAACACAACATAATGTGGAATAAGTCAAGGACTTTCTGAAGGCACTTCAATAGAATGAATAGAACGCATTCAAGTCAATGATGGCATAATGGGTGGACTGGCAGCCATTGCGAGTGTACCCATTAGAGCAAAGCAGGAAGTGTACCCATCAATATGTGCTATGATTTTGTTGATTCAACTCCATTGACATTACGAAAAATCCATTGCATGAGCCATATCAGTTAACATCATTTGAATTAACATTCTACATTGGCATGGAGAAGATTGCATCATAATATCAAGCAGCTATTGCGAGTGTACCCGTAAGATAACCAGTCAAATTGCCAGGGTTAGAGGTTCAAAGTCCATTATATTCATTGTTTGCTACAATACCTTGCTTGTTTCAGCAAGGGGCAAACATTTTTAGCCCGTTAAGAGTCCATATTATTGCCTCCCGAGTGGCGCAGTGGTCTAAGGCATTGCATCGTAGTGCTTGAGGCGTCACTACACACCCGGGTTCGATCCCAGGCTGTGTCACAACCGGCTGTGACTGTGAGTCCCATAGGGCGGTGCACAATTGGCCCAGCATCGTCCAGGTTAGGGTAGGGTTTGGCTGGGGAGGCATTACTTTGCTCATTGTGCTCTAGCGACTTCCGGTCGTCAGTTGAATGGTGTTTTCTCCGACACATTGGTGCAGCTGGCTTCCAGGTGTAAAGAAGCGTGGTTTGGCGTGTCATGTTTCGGAGGACGCGTGACTCGACCTTCATCTCCCCCGAGCTCGTTGGGGAGCTGCAGCAATGAGAAAAGATTGTAATTGGATATCACGAAAAAGGGGGTAAAAAATGAGTCCATATTATTGCAGAAACGGAGTCAACCGCACAAATGCGGTCTTCGTTAGCTGTTCGTTCCAAACGGTTATGACTGTTATTTTCATGACGCTCTTCATCCATAACCGTCGGTTACACGATTATACGGTAATTGTGCCAGTCCTACTACACTGTGCCAGTATTTCCTTACTGCTCATGTTAAGAGGAGTAGGCTTACTAAAAAATGCCCTGACCCAAACCAATTTAAGATTTGTACTGTTTCTCACCTCACGTGATAGTTTTATGTGGAACTATGCCACTAATGTTTTCAGTGAATGTGTTCTTCTGCAATGTATTTCTCACCTTAGGCCTAGATCCTTCAATAAATATAGCATAAAGAATGTTGTCACGTCGTTTTTTAAAACATTGTGCAGACAGTGACACCATTGTGCAATCTCTCTGCTGTAAGTAATACTCTGGAACAATTTTCACGCACCTGTTGTGGAACATTTCAAGTTAATGTAGGTCTATCTTCTACATACTGCATCCATTTCAAGCACAGTGTTTTACCTGCCAAATGCTATGCAACTGTATTCCTTTAGAAATAAATAGTATTTTCCCTATATGAATATTCTGATTCCTCCCTCTGAAAGACAGCTGTTTTAGAGCGGGCTCCCTCTCATCATCCTTCCTGCATTCTACTCTGTTAGAGGCCCACCCTCTACAAACTCACACTCGAGCAGAGCTGAAGAGTAGCTGTTATTCCTGTTGAGTGTGGAGCGTTCTCTAAGGAATGTGAATGGAAGATAAGCCCCAGGAATGTGATTTCCCCTGCTTATCACCATCTCACTGGCTCGATCTGCAAACTGCCATCTGAAAACAACACTGGATGTGGCACAAAGAAAGTTAAACATAACACCTTGGCATCACACCAGGCATGGTGCTCCAACTGTGGGTTGGTTAGTGCACAGATTAGAGTTGGGCCGTATTTGGGTGGATTTTCATACCGTTTTTGTACCATACCGCACAAAACAATTCAGGCAACAGGGATCTTGATCCAGAAGGGGATTGAAGATTGAATGTCTGTAGTCTGGTACCAGTCTTTGCCACTATCTCATTGCCAAAGAGACTGGCCTTTCAGCAGTCTCAATGTTCAATATGCAGCTGGATTTAAGGCGGAGTTGCTCGTTGGTTGTTGGAAATAACATGAATATGTTAACCTGTGAGGGTTATCAACTCATCAGTTCTCCTCGATCATTAATGATTGAATGTTCATATTTGAAGATGACAGAAAGGCCAGTTTCTTTGGCAATGACAAGGAGTGGTAAGGAGTGGAATGTTAGCTAAAGAGACTCGTACTTAGGCTAGAATGTCTCTGCTGTAACCAAAAAGCTTGATCTAGCCACTTAGCTAGCAAGTTAGCAAAACAAATGCATAACTGGAGCCCTGAGCTGTGTGTATATACTTTATTTGACACACCTTATATTTCTTGTAGTTATACTTAATTTATAGTCATAAGCATTGCAATATCATACCGTCTGTATTTCAAAATACCCCAGTATAAATGGTATATCGCCCAAGCCTATTTCAAATCCTCCCTTTTCTGAAGGATTCTTCAAAGGGTTGTTAAACCCTAACCTTTCTCCATTAACTGTAAATGTCAGAGGAAAGTAGCTGTAACAACAGCATTCCAAATTTCTCACTATACCAAAGATTAATCATAAACAATCAGGAATCAGTTGTTTCTTGATTTTTCTGGTTGTTTTTTAAATCAGTGTTTGGCAATTCTGGAAGATGTCAAACTAATTGAACTGGCTTTGTGGTAGCCTCCGCTTTTGCAAATCCTGCACCTGTCCTATTGTTGTGAAGCTCTCTCAGCCTGGCTGTTGTGCCAGAATTCTATTGGCCTGTGTAAAGAAGTAAGCAGGGAAAGGAGTGGTGGGGAGTGCTGAAAGTTTTGGCTGTGGGCTAAAGCGAAGCACCCTTACTCAAGAGGCCTCTGGAGAGCCGTGAGCTCTGGCTGAACAGATTTCACGTTAACACGCTAAGCAAAAGGAGAGACTGCATCCGGCACCGACCCCTCCTTTCACCGCTTGGCGAGGTACAGTGAATTAAGTGTTTCTGGGAAGGGAGGGATTGTCACTGGAAAATGGGGTGACAGACATGGTTACAACGCAAGTCTCGTTTTCAGTGTCGTAAAGTACTTAAGTAAAAATACTTTAAAGTACTAAAGTATTTTTGGGGGGTATCTGTACTTTACTATTTATTTTTTACAACTTTTACTTCACTACATTCCTTAAGAAAATAATACATTTCCAAAAGTACTCATATTTTGAATGCTTAGCAGGATAGGAAAATGGTCCAATTCACACACACTTATCAAGATAACATCCCTGGTCATCCCTACTGCCTCAACAGCCATCACTAACATAGAGAGTCTGCTGCCAACATATGGACTCAAATCTCTGGCCACTTAAATAAACAGACTTAATAAAGGTATCACTAGTCACTTTAAATAACGGCACTTTAATGTTTACATATCCTACATAACTCATCTCATATGTATATACTTTATTCTACACCATCTACTGCATCTTGCCTATGCCGCCCGCATGCCATCGCTCATCCATATATTTATATGTACATATTCTTATTCATCCCTTTACATTTGTGTGTATAAGGTCGTTGTTGTGAATTTGTTAGATTACTTGTTAGATTTTACTGCATAGTCGGAACTAGAAGCACAAGCATTTCGCTACACTCACATTAACATCTGCTAACCATGTGTATGTGACCAATACAATTTGATTTGATCTGGCGGACTCACTAAACACAAATGTTTTGTTTGTAAATTAGTGTTGGAGTGTGCCCCTCGCTATTCATGTATGTATGTTATTTTTATATATATATATATATATATATATAAAATGGTGCCTTCTGGTTTGCTTAATATAGGACTTAAAAATGATCATTATATTATAGCAATTATGTTTACTTAAGTATATTTAAAACCAAATACTTTTAGACTTTTACTCAATTAGTATTTAACTGAGTGTCTTTCACTTTTACTTGAGTCATTTTCTGTTAACATGTATTTACTTTTTCTATAGTATGACAATTGGGTACTTTTTCCACAGCTGGTTTTCACCATTGCCAGGCAGTGTCGGAATGTGAGGCTGATGTAATTCAAACCATCACTGAAAAGTGAAATCCACCCTCAATCTCCAAGGTCCTCCCTTCCATCCCTCACGCTTCAGTTGCCCACCTGAGGCAGGATATAGACTCCCCACTGTCTGCCGACAGCTTTGGGAGACACAGGGAGCCTTCTCTCTCAGCTGGAGGATGGTAGTGGATCGGTAGGGACACCCAGGATTAGGGCTACTATCTCTATCCCTCTCTCGCTCTCTCTATGCCTCTATACCCCCTTCTTTTTAAAAATTTTTTTTATCCCATTTTCTCCCCAATTTTCGTGGTATCCAATCGCTAGTAATTACTATCTTGTCTCATCGCTACAACTCCCGTACGGGCTCGGGAGAGACGAAGGTCGAAAGCCATGCGTCCTCCGAAGCACAACCCAACCAAGCCGCACTGCTTCTTAACACAGCGCTCCTCCAACCCGGAAGCCAGCCGCACCAATGTGTCGGAGGAAACACCGTGTACCTGGCCCCCTTGGTTAGCGCGCACTGCGCCCGGCCCGCCACAGGAGTCGCTGGAGCGCGATGAGACAAGGATATCCCTACCGGCCAAACCCTCCCTAACCCGGACGACGCTATGCCAATTGTGCGTCGCCCCACGGACCTCCCGGTCGCGGCCGGCTGCGACAGAGCCTGGGCGCGAACCCAGAGCACTGCGATGCAGTGCCCTAGACCACTGCGCCACCCGGGAGGCTATACCCCCTTCTTAAGGTGACAGTAGGACCATTGACATTTGACGTTCAGGTTTACTTGTGTCTTCATATGATTTGTGTTTGAGGCCATCTCTCAAAAGAAAATCGAAGTTTTGATATGTTTTATTCATACGCGTAGGTGCATAATGAAGCGTATTATTCCCACTATTATTAATTTCATTTAAGTTCTGAATTACTAGAGAATCATTTGTACAGAGATTGGTGGGCACCACTGGGCTGAAATGGTGGAAGAACAAAGTGTTTCTGTTTTTTATAGGAAACTGAACAAGGCCCTATCTGTCTGTGTCATTTAAGATTAGGTAGGACTAGGGTTGCACATATTTGGGAATATTCAGAGGTGGAAACTTTCCGTGGGAATTAACGGGAATACATGGGAATAAATATTAATACCATTTAAATGTAGATGTTTTTTGCATTGGATATATTTACCATATCATATGGAGACATAAACCTTTTACCTAATCATAAGTAGACATAATTGCAAATGATTAAATCCTTCCACTAGAAATGAACAAACTATTTTAGTTATGAATTGAACATTAATTAAATGAGTTGATTCTTCACATCGGATTATTTCACCGAACAACAAAAGGGAATATTGAATGATCCCCAATGATCCATCCCATCTCCCAAAAACGTTTTCAACATACATCTGTAAAATGATAGTCTAGAAACTAAAGCTTTGGTTGTCTTCCTCTCAGGCTTCCATGTCTTCTCCCTGGACCTCAATGTCCACCTCTTGAACATCAGTCTCTGAGGCCTCATCTTCACTGTCACTTTCCAACCTTGTTGAGGATGGCTCGTTGTCATGCTCAAAAAGCCTCAAATTTGCCCGGGTGGCCACCAATTTTTCAACCCTTGTATTGGTCAGCCTGTTGCGTGCTTTGGTGTGTTCCCAAACAAGGGCCAGTTGCGCTCTGAGGCGGCTGATGTTGGTGGGATTTGGAGGATGATGGAGGCAACGGGAAAGAGCCTCAGATCCACAAAGTCCCTTCCACCAGGTTGCTGATGAGATATGTTGGCACGACTGCCATATTGCATCCATCCTAAAGCCCTTGACTGGAAGTGTACTTCGCCAGACTGCAAGAACCTTGCCCTCATCCAGGCCAAGGTGGCGAGACACGGTAGTGATGACACCATAGGCCTTGTCGATCTCTGCACCAGACAGGATGCTCTTGATTTGATTTGATTTGCCAGCATACTTGGGGTCCAACATGTACGCTGCGGTGTGTATGGGCTTCAGGCAGAAGTCTTCACGCTTTTTGATGTATTTCAGAACTGCAGTTTCCTCTGCTTGGAGCAACAGTGAAGTGGGCAAGGTAGTATGGATTTCTTCTCTTACATCTGCAAGCAGTCTGAACTTCAGACAGGATGGCATTGTCTCCCTCAATCTGTGCAATGGCTACTGCTATAGGTTTCAGGAGTTTCAGGCTGCTTATCACTCTCTCCCAAAATACATCATCCAGGAGGATCCTCTTGATGGGGCTGTCCATAACGGCAGACTGTGATATGGCCATTTCTTGGAGAGACTCCTTCCCTCCAGGAGACTGTCAAACATGATGACAACACCACCCCAACTGGTGTTGCTGGGCAGCTTCAATGTGGTGCTCTTATTCTTCTCACTCTGCTTGGTGAGGTAGATTGTGGTATAACTTGATGACCCTTCACATACCTAACCATTTCCTTGGCTCTCTTGTAGAGTGTATCCATTGTTTTCAGTGCCATGGTGTCCTTGAGGAGCAGATTCAATGCACGAGCAGCACAGCCAATGGGTGTGATGTGAGGGTAGGACTCCTCCACTTTAGACTAAGCAGCCACCATGTTTGCAGCATTGTCTGTCACCAGTGCAAGTACCTTGTGGTCCAAGGTCATTGATGACTGCCTTCAGCTCATCTGCAATGTTGCTTTTTCTTCTACATTAGCTGCAGTGAAATGTCTCCACATATCAGATTGTGCCCGTGGCATTTTCTTGTAAAGATTAGTTAAGCAGTTAGATTAAACAACTCATTTTGTAAGATGTTTTAAAATGAAACGTGAATGGAAACCGGTGAATTAACACTCCTCAGTTAGCAGGCTCAAGCAAGCTAAAACCCACATGGTAGCAAAAACTAACTAGCAGAAATTGTTAACAAGTTAGAAATTATTTAACACACTTTGCTGTAGGCTACTATTTACTAGTTGACAAAAAATCATGTATGTTATATACAATATATTCACCCCACCCAGTATTGTAATCAAAACTTACCAGAAAGCATGTAGTCCTTGGCTCAGACAGTGTAGTAGTGTGGCCTCAAGAGCTTCTCATTAGTGTGCAAGATCTTGAGAATCAGCTGTGCATGTGATGGAAGAGTGCACTGCACATGTGATAAAAGAATGCACTTTTATGAGCATGGCATAATTTTTTGGAATGTAGTATTATTGTTATTATTATTTGTATTTTATTTTTCTCCCCAATTTCGTGATATCCAATGGTAGTTACAGTCTTGTCCCATCGCTGCAACTCCCGTACGGACTCTGTAGAGGCGAAGGTCGAGAGCCATGCGTCCTCCGAAACACGACCCTGCCAAGCCGCACTGCTTCTTGACACACTGCTCATTTAACGCCAATGTGTCGGAGGAAACACCATACACCTGGCGACTGAAGTCAGCTTGCAGGCGCCCGGCCTGCCACAAGGAGTTGCTAGAGCACGATGGGACAAGGACATCCCGACAATGCAGTGCCATAGACCACTGCGCCACTCGGGAGGCCCCTACATGGCCTTATTTCTATTACAGCATATTGGATGACTGTCATTCATATTTCATTCACCCAGCTCAATGTAACATCAATAGGTTTAGGCTACTACATGTTCATGATACTATACCCATCATGAGGTTCTACAACCTAGTCTTCGAATGAAAGTTTACAACGTGGGTGCACAGGTCGAGAGAGAAATTTGAGTAGCAAGGTGACAGACGGTGACACATTCAATACCATCTTGCACACACTTGCCTGCATCTAGCTGATCTAGGGTTTAATCATTAGTCCAACAATTGGAAACAAGAGTTTCTATTGGACAAATTCAGATATGTTTATCCCTGTTCTGTCTGCTTACGTTAAACATTTTTCAACAGAATCGCCGATATGAATACACCCCTGATCACCCGCACACACACTTCACTTTAATAGCAACCACATATAAACCACATGATCACTTTGCTTGTTGTATATTTCCTTCTCGCATCTACACGCACTCCTCCTCTCACCTTTTCTCTTCGCTTGTGGACTTCAGTGCCCAACACAACAGCTGTCTGTGACCAGGCGAAAAACCTTTCCAAGCCAAACCTTCATACTATAACCAATAACCGCTACACACAGCTTACATCGTTGTCACCATATTAGCTAGTCATAGTCAACATAGCTACTAGAACTAACGTGTTAGTAAACTCACTACAATCATGCAGTACAGCAAACAGTTAAGCAGTTACACTTGTGGCCCCGGTGGCAATAAATGTAATAAAACCAAAAGTTTACCTTGACTTGGAAGAGTTCCAGTGTTGGGTAGCCTTAGCCAGCTAGCTAACATAGCATCCCTCTCTGTTTGAGCCGGCTGTTTGTGTAGGCTAAACTAGCTAGCTGCATTTGCTAGCTGTGTAAGTGAAAAAATACAATGGTCTTGCTTCATTTCTAAAGAAATTAATTTGTTCAAAACTGTTCAACTTTTGTCTTTCTGTCTCTTGAGTCAACTATACACCCCATTTCATGCACTGCAGTGCTAGCTAGTTGTAGGTTATGCTTTCAGTACAAGATTAATTCTCTGATGCTTTGATTGGGTAGACATGACAGTTCATGCTGCAAGAGCTCTCATAGGTTGGAGGGCACCCTCCTGAAGTTGTCATAATTCCTGTGTAAGTATGGAAGGGGGTGAGAACCATGAGCCTCCTAGATTTTGTATTGAAGTCAATGTACTCAGAGGAGGACAGAAGCTAGCTGTCCTCCGGCTACCCCATGGTGCTACCCCAGGGAGTGCTGTTGAGGCATCAAGTGTGTTTTTATCAATTTGTTGACGTGAATATGTAGAATAGTTTTATCATTTTTTAAATTTTACTTTTACATTTAACTATTGACATTTTTATGAAATTCACTGAGGAGGATGGTCCTCCCTTTCCTCCTCTGGGGAGCCTCCACTGGTGTATGCACATGTCTGTAGATTTAGGTGTTGGATGTTTTAAACATTACAAGGAAAGACACTTTTGTTGGCTAATTGCTCTCAAAGAACTCTTGGCTTGTATGGTGTTTACTCTGAGATAGACAATTTGTTTAGAGCCTCATCTGCTGATGTTTTGAAATGCCATTTGCTGAGCTGGATTGTTTTACTGTTTGGTTTTTAGGACAGTTAAATTGTGCCCTGTGGATAGGTGTACCTAGCAGTAGAAACAGTTACTGTGCCAATGCTTAGAACTAAATCTCGCCAGATGCAGCACCATTCATGATTCAGAAATCAAAATGTCTGAAAGTAAACAATCCTGGCTTTTCTGGATGGAATCTCGATGTCTCTTGACGTTTCATATTACCTGTTGTATTTATTGTTCTCAAAGACCAGAATGTTTTTCTAGCTGGACTGTTGAAGATGAAGAGATGGGTGTTCAGTGTTTCCTCTATCTCAGAGCTTCAGATAAGTGTTTGGCAGTTGAGGAGGAGAAACAAGGAAACAAAATAGTTCCACAGAAACATAATCCGCAGCGTTGGAAGCTTAACCTTGATGTACAGTAGTTTGCTTATCTGGTTTAATAAGTCAACTGTTCTTCCTCCATCAAAACTACAAAAAGCTGTTAGTGTTTTCCCTACAATTAATTAGTCTTGGCAACGCTTCTAACGCTGCGGATTATGTTTCTGTGGAACTATTTTGTTTCCTTGCTTCTCCTCCTCAACTGCCAAACACTTATTTGAAGCTCAATGCAGTGTGAAAAACAGTTATTTTGGGCCTGCTTATTAGAAATCCAAATTGACGATGGCAGTGTTGCTATGCCTCCTGAGTCGCCTAATTCATGTAGCATTTGTTGTGACGGACAGTTATATTTTTGTATCACCAGTGCACCACCTCCGTGTGTGTGTCTGGCTGAGACAATGATTAAACGCCATAGTTCTCTGGAGAGCATTTGGACACAATTAAACGCTGTTGTTTATGACTGCGTCCTCCATTAATGTAACCACAATTGCACTGCCTCAGCACTGCTTTCTCTGACACGATCAGCAAAGCACATTGTGTTTGAGGACCTGGGTGTTCCGTCTCATTCGATGACGAGCTGCCAGTTTATAATGTGAACAAAGTTACATTTAAAAGATATATTTCAAGTAATGTCAAATGTGATGACTGTTCAATGGCAATGAGATGTTTCTGAAAAGTTTCCTAACTGAAGTCATTAAAATTTTGCAGCAGATGTTGGAGGGAACATTGCCTGTGTAATATTAAGAGAGATGTCGATATTTGCACCACTCCACTGAAACGATGGCCTGTCTTCCATATTGGAGGCGGTCACTCATTCTGTCATTACATTTTTTTATAGGGCCATTTATTTTGGGGAGCAGAATGTTTCTGAAATGAGATTGGAGTGGTCTTTCTGACGCTGGGGACTGGAAAAGCACAAAGCAGTCAGATGTAATGGCCATTTTTCTTTTATTTCTTCCGGGACTGATCTCTCACTGCTTTCGCAATGTGATTTTTGGGTATGTGATTTCTTCTGACATGTAACAAAGACATTGTTTCTACCAGTGTGTCTTTTCCTCCCTTCATAATAAGAATAATTCAGTGATATGGGCTGGACTGATTGATTTAGGCTAGAATGTTCTGGAGAAAGTTTGCATTGACAATGCATGATTTATGTGAAAGTGAGAGCTACAGGTAACTGCCAAAATAATGGAAACACTTAAGTAAATGAGGGATACAAAGTATATTGAAAGCAGGTGCTTCCAGACAGGTGTAGTTCCTGAGTTAATCAAGCAATTAGCATCCTATCGTGCTTAGGGTCAATTGTAAAAATGCTGGGCAGGCAATTATTTTGATCATTGTTTTGGCTACAATGGCTATGCCCCAACAAGATGACAATGCCCCCATCCACAGGGTACGAGTGGTCACTGAATGGTTTGATGAGCATGAACATAATGTCAACCATATGCCATGACTGACTCAGTCACCAGATCTCAACCCAATTGAACACTTATGGGAGATTCTGGAGCGGCACCTGAGACAGCGTTTTCGGGGTCACCTTATTTTTTTCATTGTGAAGATAGATTTTTTTGCAGCTGCAGAGTTTTAAAACCGCCTATCACTCGAATGTTGTTGTATTAAATCAATGCATGCGCAAGCACTCTCGCAGTCTTCCTCAATTAGATTCAAATTGCATCCAAAGTAGATCATCCTGTTCAAGATTGATATATGCATATATATATATAGATGTCCTCGCTTACCTCTTTCAGGTAATACATTCAATGCAGTATTAGCCTTCTATTTAGCTAATTAATGATGGGTTATGCATAATAAGCTTCTAACTTATAGCCTCTGTCTCTTGCGCAATACACACACACCTGTGCTCCTCTGGCCTCTCTCCTTAAAAAAAGCTCCTTAGCTCTTGGAGTCCCATGCAAGAAAAGCTAGACTAGAATAGCTTGCCGGACATTTTTTTAGTGTATTTCTCATAGCAATAGACTATTCAAAGAGGGATGCAAGCTCTTGTTTGCTGAATGTTAAATACAGCAGCCAATAGAACTCACGGGTCATTTAAAAGAAGAGCGAACGCGCGATGGCGGTAGGCTAATGCATTTATTTATTCAGACCCATAACCATTCAATCTTCATGAAGAGAAGTGAAAGCCATCAATCTAATTATAGTCCTATTATACAAGCATGTCATTAGAATAATGAAGATGAGGACAACAAAACTTATTTAACTGTTGTGAGGAAAGAATGAAGCAACAATAGAAGAGGTAGGCTATAACATTAGGGGAAATATTATAAAATGTATATATGAGTCAGCCTCCTAATACAAATAGGCCCTATTATATTTTAAAATCAAATTCTCTAGCCTATACTTTTAACTTTGTAGGCCGTATGTAATGCACCAGAATCCGCATTTGACGCACCAGAAAGTTCTGTCCCAACTTTATCATGAGTTGGACTGGAATTATGCACCTCCTTCATGTAATACAGTTCACACTCAATAAGATTAGCCTACTGGAGCTTGTTTAATTTATTTACCCAAGAGAGCATATAGCTAGCTACATCTATGGGCTTTTATGTTTTTATGACATGCGTAAAGCCTATACATTTTATGTATTGGACAATCATGTAGACAATCATGTAGGCTTTTTTTGGGCTTGGTTTCATAAAATCTATTTAATAATGTATAGCTTATCAGGCTCAGGAAGCATCAGGCTTGATTTAAAAAATATATATATTTATATGCTTCATATCTTTTTGAATTACACTTCCGGTTTTGGCAGGAAATACTGGGCTACCCGGGAGAAAAGAGATTTATTCTCAGGATGCAACATTTGTAAAATACTGAAAAAATATTAAACCCTATAACCTTACCCCTTCCACCAAAGTCAAACAGTAACACTCACCAATGATCTTATCTCTTTCCATCCACAGAGGAGCGCTGACGACCTCCTCTCCATCTACCCTCTCTCTCTGCGACTCTCCCCCTCCCCCAAGATGAGTGCCAAGTCAGCCATCAACAAGGCGGTGTTCACGCCCCACGATGAGAAGATGCTTGCAGCCGTGCAGGTGAAGAGGAGGACCAAGAAGAAGATCCCCTTCCTGGCTACTGGAGGACAGGGAGACTACATGACCTTCATCTGCCTCTCAGGTACTACAACCCTCATTTTTCACCTTTTTCATTTATTTGTCTTTCCTCTTTTTACCTCCTATCCTTTCCTAGTTGTACCTCTTTTTCTTTCGTTGTTCTGCTATTCCTCTCTTTACAGTCTTGTGTTCCTTTCCTCTCTTCACATCTGTGAGTGCTGGGGCTCCTGGGGCTCCTGTGCGGATGATGACTACTCCAGACTGACAGGTTTCCCTGTAGCATTGTCTGTGGCATGTGGCTATAATGTCCCTGCTATTGACAGGTTTTTTGATGGCAGTGGTATGAGTGTGTGTGTTTATTTGTATGGATGTGTGTGTGTGTTGGTGGCCCGACTAGAGGGTGCTGTGCTGCATCTGATCGAACGTGTGCCCAGAGTGATTATCCTCACTGTCAGTGTTATCAGCCTGGAATTGAGGTAACATGCTAGAGAGACCACAGTCACATTGCAACACACGTCTCCTTCAATTCACCTTCTAATACGCTCTCTGAAGAGCCTGTTTACTGTTGCTGAGCCAATATAGCAAGACCCTTAACCAATTTAGGGTTTAAATGGATGACATTTACTTTGAAATATATACTTTTAAAAAAACTGAAATTGGGTTTAAAATAGTTTCTGAAAGATGTTCTATCCTCTGAAATATTGCACTCTTAATCAGTCATGCTCATTAATATATGTGAGATCGAGAGGAACGGGTACAGAGCATTTTCACTAGGCTAAATTACATTTCTTTAACCCATTCTGCAGTCCTATTAAACCATTCTTTGGCAGCAAATCATATCATCTCAAGGTCTCAACTCATTTAATATGGATAGTGTGGGGAATTGATCTATCAGTTACACGCAATCTTGAAGGCCAGAACTACCTCGCTGGTGCCACCGTGTCAAGACTCAATGTAGTCTCCCAGTAAGTAATTACAACATGGTGCAATATGACAGTTGACACTCTTTTTACCCTGATGTCTCTAGTACTGTACTGCACTCCTCTTCACCAAAATATTTTAATATATTATTATTATAATTATTCTTTTTAGATCTTAGGCACCTTTCTTAGACCTTAAGCACCTACAAATTCGTAACGTGTTGTACGAAGTGGATTTGTAACATATACGAATTGCAAGGAGAAAAATAAATATTGATATATGCAGCCATGCAATCTCCTTAGGTAAACATTGGCAATAGAATGGACTTACTGAAGAGCTCAGTGACTTTCAACGTGGCACCGCCATAAGATGCCACCTTTACAAGTCAGTTAGTCACATTTCTGCCCTGCTAGAGCTGACCCGGTCAACTGTAAGTGCTGTTATTGTGAAGTGGAAATGTCTAGGAGCAACAATGGCTGAGCCGCGAAATGCCACACAAGCTCACAGAACGGGACCGCTGATTGCTGAAAATCGTCTGTCCTCAGTTGCAACACTCACTACTGCGTTCCAAACTTGCATAGTGCCAACTGTAAAGTTTGGTGGAGGAGGAATAATGGGTTGGGGCTGGAGTTTGGGAAAAGCCCTTTCCCGTTTTAGCATGACTATGCCCCCGTGCACAAAGCGAGGTCCATACAGAAATGGTTTGTCGAGATCGGTGTGTAAGAACTTGACTGGCCTGTACAGAGCCCTGACCTCAACCCCATCGAACACCTTTGGAATGAATTGGAACGCTGACTGCGGGGGCCAGGCTTAATCACCCAACATCAGTGCCGACCTCACTAAGGCGCTCGTGGCTGAATGGAAGCCCCCTCAGAAATGGTATAATGCTATTGCGGCTAATTGGAAGTAAATCCCTGCAGCAATGTTCCAACATTTAGTGGAAGAAATAAGAAATGAATGAAGTTGTGCAAAATTGTCAGGGCCCATTTTGGCTTGTGAACACTACTTTCAAAACTACTGGCTGAAATTATTCAAAACCTCCTATAGCGTCACTTTAAATATCACTGTAAATATGTGATACAAAAACTGTGTTGGTGGGATTTGTTGGAGGGGGAAGAAGATGAATCCTCCGTTTGTCCCACTGACTGCTATAATGTGAATGGATGCACATTCACAATTCCATTCTGGGTTCCTTGTACATGTAGCTAGGTCTACTACTACTTCTTGTAAGGGTTGTGCTTTGTGGAGCATCACAGATCCTGTCCCTCTATATGGCTCATCAGCTTGTAGGAGCTGTACACATTCACTACCGACTAGGCCAGGCCTGGGCAATTATTTTCCATGGAGGGCCACATAAGAATATATATTTGCCATCGCGGGCCAGGCTCATATTAAAGGACTATACATCATGTGTATGACTGTGTTGGCAGATATATCTACTGTAAATCACATCCAGATATGCTACATATTTCACTTTTTTAACATGCACAGAAATCAACCACATCCATGTTCTCATTTTGGTAGGTAATTTCATTATTAAACATGCAATGAACTACACGGAGGGAAAAGTACACTGTGCATTCAGCACCACGGACAGAACTCTTGTTATTGGGTATGAACAAAAACACAGAGAGAGAGAGCTCTACATTACATTTAAACTACTCAGTGTGAGTAGATGATGTGTGAGTAAATGATGGGCACTGACTAGAGCGGTGAAGTCGGGTATAGTTTCTGACGTCGTTATGCGCAGGATTGCTAAGAGGTGAGAGTCAGTAAGAGATGATCTGTGCCTTTTTATTTCATCGCTGAACATGTCTGTTCACATACGTAGGTTGACCCAAACAGTACAAACATCTTCTGGGCATGACTCTTAATCTTTGGAAAGTTTTGTTCATCGAGAGATGCATAGAACCTCATCAGTGACATTGTTTTGAATAGTTCTCCAATCACTGCATCAGACTGAAGATTGATAAGCTCAAGTTGCAGGTCAGTGGGAGCGTTATCCACATTGAAGGTGAAAGGAGAGGAAATCAACAGCATGTCATTTTCCAACACTTTGAAATCCTCAAAACAATGAGAGAACTCACTGTTCAAAGCACGCAGCAGCGATGTATACTTCTCCCGCTGGTCATCTGATAGAGAACAGACTAGTAGTGTCGGAAGGTGGGTGAGATTGTTGGCTTCTACTTGGCGGGTAGGGGGAGTAATTTTCCCTTGAAGGCTTTGACAAGGCTGTACATGTGATGTGCAAACTACTTCCCTTGTAGTTTGGAATTAATTTCATTCATGAGGGCCATGATGTCCACGGTGAAGGCAAAATCAGCCAACCATTCTTTATCTTGCAGTTGATACTCAGCAATCTCTGACTTCAGATTGGCACTCCACCAACGTTCAGTCAATAAAATAAACTAACATAACTCAAGTAGCAGATATAGGATATGGTGGAAAGAGTATGTGGCCTTTTCTGTAGTCGACAGGCTGGAGGTAAAATATATGACAATGTAATGAGATGAACACTTTTTACATAATGCAGGTTTCTCCGATCAAATGGCCGAACCTAAATGGACATTATGGAATGGAGGAGTTTCACCCCATTGTCATGATCAGTGGTTTCAAGTTTGAATCCGTAATTCTTTTTGACAAGCTGATCATGGCGAAAAAGAAAATACTTCTGCATTTCCGGCTGTGTAAACACATTGCAAATAGGCTCGCGATAACTCCTGATAAGGTTGGGTAGCTGATATTCAGTGCTTAAATAACCAACTTTATTAGTCATAGGAATCAGGACTAATTAAGCCAGTGCAATGGGCCATGTGGATGGGCATTCATAAAATTCCGTTGTGCTCTGACGTGGTAGGCCGGTGTGGCCTAGCCCGGATGTCGTTTTTTGGTGCTTTACAGACGGTAGGCTTACCACATAGATAGCCATTCATAAAATTATATTTCAGGAAACACTGTAGGCTATACCTCAGTAAGCACGGACCGATGCCTTTTGGCTGTCACTTCCACGGACATTGGTCCAGACAATCTAAACCAATGATAGATGTTTATGTTTGGTTCAGATTTTGTCCGGTCTGGACCAGCCTTGATTTGGTCCAAACATAGACCTCTATAAATTACTTATTTTCAACTTTCATTCAGAACCGAAAATTAACCTGATTTCAACGTCCGGATTTTTTTGTTGTTGAAAATGACGACCAATCGAAAGAACAGCTGACTCTTTGTCGACCACCATTTATGACATTTTTTGTCAGGGACAGCCATACTTCTGTGCGTGCTTGTGTGTGTGGGAAAACCTCAAGGATGCGTTGACAATCCCATGACTGCTGCTCCAGTGGTACAGAACAGTAGGCAGTGAGGCTCAGGGAAATACAGAGGCACTTTTATTATGTAAGAAGCTATTGACACGCCTTTGGTACAGTAAGGCTGCTGTGTTGACATGGCCACCATACTGACCTAGGATCAGTGTGCCCAGAGTGCTCTACTGTACTTCACTTTCTCTGGCCACTGAACGTAGTGTACCGCTACAGCCAGTGACCCCAGGCAAGATGGATGCCGTTCAGATCGGTCCAGTCAGGCCATTACTGGTCTAGTGCCCTACCGCATGTCTTTACTCAAGCAGAGAGTAGAGCATCCTTTCATTCAGACTATGCGAGAGGTCTCTCAAAGAACATTGTCATGAATGGTCTCGTTACGTTTGCATACAATGCACTTTATCATGACATAACCATTATTGAATAGTTTGGTACAGAATGTTACCAAGTAGCCTGATTTTAATTTATTGGTACTCAATGCACAGTGAAAATAAATTACTGCCGATGTTGGTCTTGACAAGGTGTTCTTTACAGCGTACAGCATTGATCTTAAATCAATTCACGCTCAAGGCCATGATTTTGTTCAATTGACCTTCTAGCAACAAGAAAGCTAAAAGTTTAAAGGTGTGTGTTTGTTCACTGAGTGTGAGTTTAGTGGGTGTGAATTGGATGGATGTTCTGTTGTTCTCAGGGAGCTGTGCGGTCGGTGCATTCTTCACTGAACCCTATAGGCCTGGACAAGATGCTGCGACTGCACTTTTCCTTGTTTTCTTTCACTTCTGTCTCGGCAGGAACCACACGAACGCTCGCTGACTTGACTGTTTGGCCAGGAGGGCCAGAACTAGCGAGTGAGTCAGTGTACTCTGGGATCATCAAGTAGAATAGTGTTACTTAAATGACTCTACTACAGGGCATTTCCTGTAGCATTATTTGCTTAAAATCAATGGGCTGGCTATAAAGATTTACTATCGCTGCACTGTCAGTGTTATAGGAATGTATTAAACAGGGTATACACTGTTGGAATAATGGCTGGAAACTCTTGCACTGCTTTTTATAAAATGGACTTGAATTGGTGGAAATGTAGTCAGACATTGGAAGGAAGTTGGGACATAAACAGTGGTACAGTGGATGCTGTTGTTGCTGTGTGTGTGTGTGCGCGCGCTTAATACGCTTGTATAAAAGGACATTGATCTCAGTCTCTCTCTCTCTCACACACACCTAAAGGATAGTGCATCAGGGCTTCGTACTCCGTATGAGAGAAAAGGAAAGTGCTGGCGTAGTGCCAGGAACCCAGGCAGGGCCAAGTCAGTGGGATCAGACTTTGATCACTGTGTTCCCATGTTTGTCTCTCTCCAGTACTGAATCTCAGGGCTTTTACACTGGGCAGGACAGCTAAACAAGTGTTGAAGACTATATTGACATAAAGTACAGTATAAACAAAGGGCAAACTAGCACCTTTGCAGTTTTGGATGTTCTTGTATCATTTTCCCGTTTGTCTGTGTGTCGGAGGCTGGTCAGGGCTTAAGGGAGTTTATGGCAGGAAATGAGGAGCAGGCAGTGATATGGGGCCGTTCCTGTCTTATAATACACAGCAAGACCCTGCTATGTCACACTAACAAATCTGTGTGTTTATGTGCAGGTGTTTTGGTGTGTGTGTGTGTTTGTATTGTAAGTGCTTATGCAGGCGTACGTTTGTGTGTGGGAGCACATGCTTTTGTATGCATGATGTGCTTGTGTGTTCACACCGGTGTGGATGACCATGGTTGCATGTGTAAAGGGTCTCTGTGTGCGTGTGTGTGTCTCTCTGTGTGTGTCGACATTCCAGCAGCCCCAACCCCCTGTAGGTAAATGTGAACCTGAGACATACTCCACCAAGCACAGAAGGCCTGACAAACATGAACGCATTGATCTCGAACTTGAATTGGGACCAATCCGTCACTGATTTTATGAACATTAGCCGCCTCCCCCTTCCAGGTCCCCACCAGTAAGCAGTCAGAACAGATTTGGCTCCTTCTCTCACCCTATTCTACTAAACAGATCAGACTCCGCAACAAAAGCCAAATGGCAATATATCCATTTGGAATATTGAATAGTTTTAGAATGTCGATTTTATGGTAATCACAATACATTGCATTCACATGACGAATACAACTATTCATCACCTTCATAGATGATTGATTATGTAGGGAGATGGATTGGTGTGTAGCCCCACAGGCATATTTGTAGACTAAGCTTCTTAGCTGTAGTGAATAGGTAAGTCAAGAAAGCTGTCTGAACTTAGTTATCAAGTCTGAATCACAGCAGAAATCCTCCCCACCATGATTATGTATTCACATGTGGTTTTGCAGAGAGGTCAGTGTAACCCACACGGTCCAGATGGAACGAGGATGGATGCATATTTATTTAGAGAGATAGATGGAAGGCTTTGACACCATCTGCGCTACAAGATGGATGACAGTGCTTTTAAAGGCAGGTATCCATCAGGGAAAGGTTACACTGAATCTCTCAGCACTTCAAAGTCTCATGTAGTTAACTTAAGAAATATTGGATCATTGTACTTCTCCTCTCTCCTCTGCAACTCTCCCCTAGGTCGTTGCTGTATGAAAAAGTGTTTTCAGTCATCTTACCTCGTGAAAGTAGTCGTGACGAGAAAGTCAAAGATTTGGATTTACATTTCTTTGCCAGGATTTGAAAAAAGTTCCTGAGTGTTTAGCTTGAAATGAAGTCAATGTTCTCAACGTCTTGACAAATAAGTGTTTGTGGAGGTCAGACTTGGTTGGTCTGGTGTTGGTTTTGAGGAATGTTCTGTATTCTTCTCTCAAGGCTGATGATGCGGCAAGCCACTGCAGATTGATGCGGCACTTTGCTTTCAGTATTTACAGAGTGGAGAGAAATAGTGCAGGACTCCCTCAGCCACATCAGCAGGATGGTATGTGGCTGTGTGTAGGACTGTATGTGCCTGTCTGCGTGTGTGTGTGTGCAAGCTAGGCTTGGGCGGTATACCGCATACCGGGTTATTTGGAAAAAGCCATAGGATGGTTTCTCAATACTGTCAATTAGAGGTCGACCGATTAATCGGAATGGCTGATTTAATTAGGGCCGATTTCAAGTTTTCATAACAATCGGAAATCTGTATTTTTGCACACCGATTTGGCCTATTTTTATTTTATTTTATTTTTTACACCTTTATTTGATCTTTATTTAACTAGGCAAGTCAGTTAAGAACATTCTTATTTTCAATGACGGCCTAGGAACGGCCTAGTCCAACGCTCTAACCACCTGATTACATTGCACTCCACGAGGAGCCTGCCTGTTACGCGAATGCAGTAGAAGCCAAGGTAAGTTGCTAGCTAGCATTAAACTTATCTGATAAAAACAATCAATCAATCATAATCACTAGTTAACTACACATGGTTGATGATATTACTAGTTTATCTAGCGTGTCCTGCATTGCATATAATCGATGCGGTGCGTATCGTTGCTCCAATGTGTACCTAACCATAAACATCAATGCCTTTCTTAAAATCAATACACAGAAGTATATATTTTTTAAACCTGCATATTTAGCTAAAAGAAATCCAGGTTAGCAGGCAATATTAACCAGGTGAAATTGTGTCACTTCTCTTGCATTCATTGCACGCAGAGTCAGTGTATATGCAACAGTTTGGGCTGCCTAATTTGCCAGAATTTTACGTAATTATGACATAACATTGAAGGTTGTGCAATGTAACAGGAATATTTAGACTTATGGATGGCACCCGTTAGATAAAATACGGAACGGTTCCGTAGTTCACTGAAAGAATAAACGTCTTGTTTTCGAGATGATAGTTTCCGGATTCAACCATATTAATAACCTAAGGCTCGTATTTCTGTGTATTATTATGTTATAACTAAGTCTATGATTTGATAGAGCAGTCTGACTGAGCGGTGGTAGGCAGCAGCAGGCTCGTAAGCATTCATTCAAACAGCACTTTCCTGCGTTTGCCAGAAGCTCTTCGCTGTGCTTCAAGCCTATCAACTCCCGAGATTAGGCTGGTGTAACCAATATGAAATGGCTAGCTAGTTAGCGGGGTGCGCGCTAATAGCGTTTCAAACATCACTCGCTCTGAGACTTGGAGTAGTTATTCCCCTTGCTCTGCATGGGTAACGCTGCTTCGAGGGTGGCTGTTGTCGTTGTGTTCCTGGTTCGAGCCCAGGTAGGAGCGAGGAGAGGGATGGAAGCTATACTGTTACACTGGCAATACTAAAGTGCCTATAAGAACATCCAATAGTCAAAGGTTAATGAAATACAAATGGTATAGAGAGAAATAGTCCTATAATTCCTATAATAACCTCAACCTAAAACTTCTTACCTGGGAATATTGAAGACTCATGTTAAAAGGAACGACTAGCTTTCATATGTTCTGAGCAAGGAACTTAAACGTTAGCTTTCTTACATGGCACATATTGCACTTTTACTTTCTTCTCCAACACTTTGTTTTTGCATTATTTAAACCAAATTGAACATGTTTCATTATTTGAGGCTAAATTGATTTTATTGATGTATTATATTAAGTTAAAATAAGTGTTCATTCAGTATTGTTGTAATTGTCATTATTACACATACATTTAAAAAATCGGCCAATTAATCGGTATCAGCTTTTTTTGGTCCTCCAATAATCGGTATCGGTATTGGCGTTGAAAAATCATAATCGTTCGACCTCTACTGTCAATACCTTTCTTTGAAGTTTTTCAATACATTTGAATATTTGTAGCTACTTTTTTAAGTTAATACCTGCAGTCAACTTGTGCAATATGTTAGATGAAGCATATTGCGTTCTTCATTTCACCTGTCACATTATGAAGCTTAGCGTAGTTCCCCAGAACAGTCACGTGTTGGTAAATAGCACAACAGGAGGAAGCGGGAGCCGGTGAGTCTATCGTGTTCTATAACTATTGGAGAGTCTACGTTGTGCGGCGCACAAGAGGTGATGAAGTTACACTTGTATGCAATTCACTACTAATATCAGATATCTTATAATGGCTTTCTGCTAGGAGTCAAAGAGCTCTGGATGAGTTATTTTTTCCTGTGCTTCCTATTAGCGTTTTTTTCCTCCTCCATTCTTCTCCCCTCTGCTCAGTGTACACATGCTGCTCTTCCTTTGGAAAAACATTCATCACAACTTTGTTCCTTTAAAAAAAAATCTCATTCACTTTCGCTTGTAAATGTCCACACTCACTGAAAATGACATTCGGTTGCTACTAGCTATGCTTGTATAACTTTATGAGCTGGATATGCCTGTCTGCAATTAGTTTGTTTGTTGTAGCTTATAATTATCGAATTTCGTCGATGTGATTTCACTATTTTATGCTAATTCTGTTAGCGTTCTGGTATTAAAGGCCTTTTCTTGCGTTTTTAGTACCCCCTTGTGTGCCATACCGGTAATACCGTACATCCTGGGATGAGCGAAGGACAGTATGATATGAAAATCTGGATACTGCCCAAGCTTAGTGTGTGCCAATGCCAGTAACTGGGTCTGTAGTTAAATGTGTATGCACCAGTGGTTGCCAACCTTTTTTGAACAGTTGCACAACTTGAAGGGATATAAAATTCTGTGGCACACCTAAAACTTCCCTATGAATTTATTTAGTGGTAATGACCTCCATTTCATCTGGTCCATACTGCAAACCTACTATTTTCTGTGACAAAATTCCATGTCACGTTTATACACTACATGACCAAGAGTATGTGGACACCTGCTCTTCGAACATCTCATTCCAAAATCATGGCCATTAATATTGAGTTGGTCCACCCTTTGCAGCTATAACAGCCTCCACTCTTCTGGGAAGGCTTTCTACTAGATGCTGGACCATTTCTGAGGGGGCTTCCATTCAGCCACGAGCGCCTTAGTGAGGTCGGCACTGATGTTGGGCGATTAGGCCTGGCTCACAATCGGCCTTCCAATGCATCCCAAAAGTGTTCATTGAAGTTGAGGTCAGGTCTCTGTGCAGGCCAGTCAAGTTCTTCCACACTGATCTCAACAAACCATTTCTGTATGGATCTTGCTTTGCACACCTGGGCATTGTCATGCTAAAACAGGAAAGGGCCTTCCCCAAACTGTTGACACAAAGTTGGAAGCAAAGAATCATCTAGAGTGTCATTGTATGCTGTAACGTTAAGATTTCCCTTCACTGGAACTAAGGGGCTAACCATGAAAAACAGCCCCAGACTATTATTCCTCCTCCCCCAGACTTTACAGTTGGCGTTATGCATTGGGGCAGATGGCGCTCCCTTGACATTCGCCAAACCCAGATTTGTCCGTCGGACTGCCTGATGGAGAAGCGTGATTCATCAGTCCAGAGAATGCGTTTCCACTGCCCTAGAGTCCAATGGCGGCGAGCTTAACACCACTCCAGCCGACGCTTGGCATTGCGCATGGTGATGATAGGCTTGTGTGCAGCTGCTCGACCATGGAAACCTATTTCATGAAACTCCCGTAGACCAGTTCTTGTGCTGATGTTGCTTCCAGACCAGAACAATTTGCCGAACTGACTTGTTGAAAAGGTGGCATCCTATGACGGTGCCACTTTGAAAGTCACTGAACTCTTCAGTAAGGCCATTCTACTGCCAAAGTTTGTCACCGGAGATTTGTTCGATTTTATACACCTGTCAGTAACGGTTGTGGCTGAAATAGCCGAATCCACTAATTTGATGACGTGTCCACATACTTGTGTGTGTGTGTGTGTGCTGGTGTGCATGCATAAGACAGTCTCTAGAGAGAGCCAGCTTGTTATGTGTGTGTAATAGAGGATGTTCTATCCAAGCCATCAAACTAACCTCGGTAAAGTCTGACCGGTTCCGCCACATAGCTCCTTTTCACTTAACGGGATTGCAACCATAAGAAGTTAACGGGATGATATGACAACAGCCAGTGAAAGTGCAGGGCGCCAAATTCAAACCAACAGAAATCTCATAATTAAAATTCCTCAGACATACATGTGTCTTATACCATTTTAAATGTAATCTTGTTGTTAATCCCACCAAAGTGTCCGATTTCAAATATGCTTTTCAGCGAAAGCACCACAAACAATTATTTTAGGTCACCACCAAGCCACAGAATAAGCACAGCCATTTTTGCAGCCAAAGATAGCAGTCACAAAAAGCACAAATAGAGATGAAAGTAATCACTAACCTTTGATCTTCATCAGATGACACTCGTAGGACTTCATGTTACACAATACATGTATGTTTTGTTTGATAAAGTTCATATTTATATAAAAAATCTGAGTTTACATTGGCGTGTTACGTTCACTAGTTCCAAAAACATCCAGTGATTTTGCATAGCCACATCTATTCAACAGAAATACTCATCATAAATGTAGATGATAATACAAGTTATACACATGGAATTATAGATATACCTCTCCTTAATGCAACCACTGTGTCAGATTTCAAAAAAACTTTGCGGAAAAAGCAAACCATGCAATAATCTGAGATAGAGCTCAGAACTATAGTCAAATTAGCCGCCATGTTGGAGTCAACAGAAACCAGAAATTACATGATAAATATTCCCTTACCTTTGATGATCTTCATCAGAATGCACTCCCAGGAATCCTAGTTCCCCAATAAATGCTTGATTTGTTCGATAATGTCCGTTATTTATGTCCAATTAGCTACTTTGGTTAGCGCGTTTGGTAAACAATTCCAAAGGCACGAAGCGCATTCACTATAACGTGACGAAATGTCCAAAAGTTCCGTAACAGTCAGTAGAAACATGTCAAACGATGTATTGAATCAATCTTTAGAATGTTGTTGACATACATCTTGAATAACGTTCCAACCGGAGAATTACATTGACTTCAGATGTGCGATGGAACGGAGCTCACTCATGTGAACGCGCATGGTCAAAGAATGGTCACCTCATGGCAGTGGTGACTAATACTTCTCTCATTCGGCCCCCCTTCACAGTAGTCATCAGACAAAGTTCTACAGACTGTTGACATCTAGTGGAAGCCGTAGGAAGTGCAAACAAATTCATATCTCGCTGTAATTTCAATGGGATCTTGGTTGAAAATCCACCAGCCTCAGAATTGCCACTTCCTGTTTGGATTCTTTCTCAGGTTTTTGCCTGCCATATGAGTTATGTTATACTCACAGACGTAATTCAAACAGTTTTAGAAACTTCAGAGTGTTTTCTATCCAATACTAATAATAATCTGCATATATTAGCAACTATGACTGAGGAGCAGGCCGTTTACTCTGGGCGCCTCTGTGCACCTTTCATCCAAGCTACTCAATACTGCCCCTGCAGCCATAAGAAGTTAAACCTCTTCTCCTTCTCTGTCTAACTCTATTCCTCTGGCTTTTATTGCCATAGATATATATTTATTTGTGTTTTATTTAACCTTTATTTAACTAGGCAAGTCAGTTAAGAACAAATTCTTATTTACAATGACGGCCTACCAAAAGGCAAAAGGCCTCCTGCGAGGATGGGGGGCCTGGGATTAAAAATAAAAAATAAATACAATATAAATACAGGACAAAACACACATCACAACAAGCGAGACAACACTACTTAAAGAGAGACCTAAGGCAGCAACACATGACAACACAGCGTGGTAGCAACACAACATGGTAGCAGCATAAAACATGGTACAAACATTATTGGTGCACAGACAACAGCACAGAGGGCAAGAAGGTAGAGACAACAATACATCACACAAAGCAGCCACAACTCTCAATAAGACTGTCCATGATTGAGTCTTTGAATGAAGAGATTGAGATAAAACGGTCCAGTTTGAGTGTTTGTTGCAGTTTGTTTCCATTCGCTAGCTGCAGCAAACTGAAAAGAGGAGCGTCCCAGGGATGTGTGGGCTTTGGGGACCTTTAACAGAATATGACTGGCAGAACGGGTGTTGCATGTGGAGGATGATGGCTGCAATAGATATCTCAGATAGGGGGGAGTGCAACCTAAGAGGGTTTTATAAATAAGCATCAAACAGTAGGTCTTGCGACTGGTATACAGAGATGACCAGTTTACAGAGGAGTATAGACTGCAGTAATGTGTCCTATATGGAACATTGGGGGCAAATCTGATGGCCGGATGGTAAAGAACATCTAGCCGCTCGAGAGCACCCTTACCTGCCGATCTATAAATTATGTCTCCGTAATCTAGCATGGGTAGAATGGTCATCTGAATCAGGGTTAGTTTGGCATGTATACAGTATATAAACTCCTCCATTACAGCTCTTGCCACTTGGCAGCCCAGTGACTTTACTGTGGTCCTTTCTTTGGCTGTGTAGAAGTAACATATTTTTGTTTAGCAGTAGGGATCCCCATCTCTTTATGACTGGAACTCTGATAGTTGAGGGGAAGAGGAGGCGGTGTGTTATTTAGATTTTTTTTTATACATTCCTCTCGATCGCTCTCTCCTCCCCACCTTGCCCTTTGGCTGCTACCTCTCCTCAGCTCCTGATTTAAGGCTGCACAGAGCCTGTGAGGGTCTCTTCTCACACTGGAGGGGAACAGAGGAGAGGGGAGAGGTGGAAGGGGGATATTTGGACAAGGAGTTAGTGCTTTGAGTCCCCTCCAAGATTTTAAACCTATAATGGACAGACTTGTATTGAATATCTATGCATCAGACAAATTATCTGGAGATGGCATACTGCTATGTATTTGAGTTAGTGTGCCAATTTTGTGTACTTGTGTGGTGTAATGGATCAGAGCTAATAAGCTTATGTTTACAAAATGTGGAATTCTTGATGCCGTGAAGATGTTTGTTGCTAGTCTTCACTGCAGTGGAAAACTCAGCATGTTTTCTTGTAGATGCCACAAAAATTAATTGTATAAGTTTTATTGCACCCAAGTCTGAGTGAGGCTTTTAACAGCTTGGCTCAAGGCCAAAGAAGAATATGTTCACCATCTTCTCCATGAGACCAGTAAACAAGCTCCTGGGGCGGCAGATGGCCTAGTGGTTAGAGCGTTGGGCCGAATCCCAGAGCTGACAAGGGAAAACTGTCGTTCTGCCCCTGAGCAAGGCAGCAACTGTTCCCCGGGCGCCGAAGACGTGGATGTCGAATTAAGGGAGCCTGCCGCACCTCTCTGATTTAGAGGGGTTGGGTTAAATGCGGAAGACACATTTCAGTTGAATACATTGTTGCACAACTGACTAGGTATCCCCCTTTCCCTCATGTCCTGTAGCTTTGGAGTGCTCACCAATGCCCATGTTTGACTTACAGTAACAACAAGTGGGGTCGGCTGGTTCCAAACTCTTAACACGTAGCAGAGGATGCATCTTACAGAGGCGTTTGTAACCAGACAAACTCGATTCTGGATGTCTCTTCTCTGCTGAGAGATGTAGTTACTTTCTAGGGCAAGGGCAACCGCTCAGCCAACGTACTGTATCATGACCAGAGTTGAACAAAAGGTATATTTCCTCTTTGCAATTGAAACTGACCTAGCCGTCCTCAGGATGTTTTCGGCTGTTTGGTTGTACCAGAGCATCATCTGTGAGGTGTGCAATGTGTTAAAATAAATTGACAGCATTGAAAATGTAGGGAGGATGAAAATGAAAATAAAGTAATATACAAAGTCTCTGTAGTGGCTGTTGTAAAAGGCAGCCATGCATATTATTGGCCAGTGCCCTGTACTTGTCAAACGGAAGGCCTTCATGACTTAACACTTAATAACCTGCTTTATTTACAGCTTCTCAGTGACTTCCAACCACTTTCTACTTCAGCAGTAATTAACTGCCTCAGATGTTTGGAAAAATAATGGTTTGAGAATTAATGCTGGCCAAAGATGAAAAAATATTAATGCCAGCTTTTGAACACATTTAATATTTTATTAATTCATACTTTCATTAGTTCATATTAATATTGTAGAGCAAAGTATCCAATGCTACGTGAGACTGTTGTAGAATGTACAACTAGAGTCAACTCAAAATAAGCCAACAAAACCAATGTCTTATTTAAAACCTCAGGATCAGATCCATTTTCTCCTAAAATGACATACCCAAATCTAACTGCCTGTAGCTCAGGACCTGAAGCAAGGATATGGATATTCTTGATACCATTTGAAAGGAAACACTTTGAAGTTTGTGGAAATGTGAAATTAATGTAGGAGAATGTAACACATTAGATCTGGTAAAAGATGATACAAAAAGACAACATGCATTTTCTATTATTAAATGTTTTTACATCTTTGAAATGCTAGAGAAAGGCCTTAATATAATATTGCAGTTTAGTGGGTGGCAGCAGTGGGTCTGTGCAAAGTTTCAGATTGATCCAGTGAAGCATTGCAATACTGGACAATATTTTGTATCAAGTCTGCCCAAATGTGCCGAATTGGTCAATTGATACATTTTCAAGTACATAACTATAGAGAACATACATTTTGTATTACCATATATCATTTTTGTAAGTTTGCACACTCCCAGGAATGTCATACATGATGGATCATTCGCTTATACTCTAACTTTCACACATCTAAATGGCTGAGCGGGGCGGGTGTAGAGCCAGAGACGGCAGCGGTTTAAACTGTACATTTGTATATAAAAATGGATTTTATCAAACTATGCTACATTTTTATCTCTGGCACCCTCAGGGTGACAAATCAGAGCAAGATTACTGAATATAAGTACATTATTTACCTTCAGAGGTGAATGTATCAAACCAGTTGCCGTGATGCATCTTTTTAGTTGTTGTGCACTCTCCTCAAACAATAGCATGGTATTCTTTCACTGTAATAGCTACTGTAAATTGGACAGTGCAGTTAGATTAACAAGAATGTAAACTTTCTGCCCACGTAAGACATGTCTATGTCCTGGGAAGTTTGCTGTTCCTTACAACATCATGCTAATCACATTAGCGCACGTTAGCTTAACCATCCCAGTATAGGGACACCGATCCTGTAGAGGATTTATTAAAGTTTCCCTGCCCTTGATTTGGTCTTTCTAAAAAAAAAAACACAACAGGAGACCACAGCCATGTAGTCTGAATGAGGTCTGAATGGTTTGGGTCCGGTTCATTCATTTGTCTGGTGTGTTTATGCTCCTGCAGGATAGGAGGATGTCTGTGGAGAGAGAGGAGAAATAGAGGGGGAAGAGAGAGGGAGTTCTCCAGGGACTTAGCATCTGATAGGCCTTACTGGGAAAAGAGGCATGGAGATTATGAGTGGTGTGGTTTACCCAAACGCTTTTAATAGGTCTTTGGTTTTACAAAATCCTGACCAATTGAGGAGAGAATATATAATGTAACATATCAAATATTGATCCAAATTTCGGTATTCTGTAGCCTTCAGAGTTCATTTTTTTTTTAAATATGGTAAAGGACAACGCCATGTCTTCTACCGTTCCAAACTAAACCAACTGACAGTATATTCCCAGTTTGACTGTACTACATAGTGTAAGCATTAACACATTTTCAATTTATTTCCAGTAGGAGCAGAAATGTCATTGAGGCAGCAGCTCAAGTTCCCCCTGTTGTTTTCAAATAGGTTTATCATTTTAAGCCATGCTGTGCATGAATACGCCATGCTAGGAACAATGCAAAACAAAGACGGTGGATCCAGCTCGCAGTAAATCACAAAGTTTGCCTTATCTCAGGATGTTACATGAGCCAAATGCTTATTCCACAACTCTTAATTCCACACACACTCATACGTGGCTCTCAATCTTCCCAAGCGGCGGTGGGAGTGTAATTTGTGCCGTGGACTGATATACAGCCCCCCCCCCCCCCAGTCCAACAGAGGTGTCGTCCGAGACCCCCAGTGCTGCATAAATAAAACATTGAGAGAGACGCCATCATGAATTAGTCACAACCTCTGAATGATTATGGCTCCCGGTGCTGTCACTGTCTTTCCCTCTCTTTGGGATCCCTCCAGGGCTCATGTTTCTCAGTGCCTCCTGCCTGTTATAGAGAAGCCTCTGTTGCTTTCGGATGCTCCCAGTTGAGGCAGATCTAGTTTCCGCCACGCATTGAGATCTCAGATTGAGCTGTCTGTCACACTACAGAGGCAGTAGGCAGGAGGCTACTATCTCCCTACAAAAATCTGTGTCTATCTGGTACAAAGGTCTCAGGAATATATACATTTCACTTACCCACAGAGATGCCCTTTTGTAGTGATATTGTGCTCTTGTCTTACTAGGCAACGGGTGTTTTCTGGAGCAGTTCAGATGCAGTACTCCTCTCAGTATCAGCATCTTCACCCCACTGGTTTCCCCATGAGGGAATAATGTCATTGGAAACTAGAATGATTGATTGAACAAATTAATTACGTTTCTTCATGATACACTACAAATGACTACATGTAATTCAGCCTAATGCTTTCCTTTCTTTCAGTGAGGGTTTTGCCCCTTTACACTCTCTGCCTTTTGCACTGCAACCAAAGTCTGCTGAACCAGTCCCACGAGTATGGTCTCCTAGTGCCTCTGTGAATATAGATTACACTGAGAAAAAAACTACCCTATCTGTCTTAACAAAATGTTGCTTAGGGTCGTTGTCAACCCAAGCCAATTCCTCAGGACAATGAATTGGCTCATTGGCTGGTTGTAACTTATTGTGTCAGTGTCAGAGAATTATCGATCAGCTTTTTGCAGAACAGTCTGCACTTTTCTCTTTCTCAAAAGCAAATATTTGTTCTGCTCTCTCACCGGCCTTGTGGGTTGGTAACGGGTAATAACAAATACAAGGCTCCTTTACCCTGGCACATAAATAAAGATACACTTTTTGGAGACTTCAGATTGGTGGCTTTGTCTCGTTACTCATTTCCATTTTCACACATCAAGGCGTATTCCTCTTGCCTGTCACATTTTATCTTTGGCACTTGATCCATTTGATCCCACTCTACTGCAGGAGCAGAATTTGCCCCTAAAGCAATTTTGGATTAATGACATTCCCCAAACTCAGGTCGTAGGTTCCTGTCCATTTTATTACCCTAAACTGACAGGAGTGTTTCTCAGCCGCAATCCCTCAGCGTAGTCTTGCAGTATGCTCAGGCTGCCGATACACATTTATCTTATTGCATGGAGGGAGAATGGTCTTCAGGAGTCCCCTTCACTGCATATTCATTGAAGATTATTTCTGAAAGGGGGGCGATTTTAAGTGAATGCTGCACGTTTATTGCTTTCATTTGTCATCTGCGTTGAGTGCGGTATACCATGAATAATCCACACTTTCACACGGGTGACATGCTCAATGAGGAATGCACATAGCTTCTAGCCCAAGGGCCTGTGTAAATGTAGCAAACACACACACTTACATATACAGTGGCTTCAGAGTATTCACACCCCTCAATTTTTTTCACATTTTGTTGTTACAGACCGAAATTAAAATAGATTCAATTGAGATTTTGTGCCACTGGCCTACATGCCAATACCCTATAATGTCAAAGTGGAATTATATTTTTTTTATACATTTTTACAAATGTATTGAAAATGAAATGCTGAAATGTCTTGAGTTAGTAAGTGTGCAACCCCTTTGTTTAACAAGTGTTTTAACATGATTTTTGAAGGACTACCTCACCTCTGTACCCCACACATACAATGATCGGTAAGGTCCCTCAGTCAAGCAGTGTATTTTAAACAGACTCAACCACAAAGACCAGGGAGGTTTTCCAAGGCCTCGCAAAGAAGGGTACCTATTGGTAGATGGGTAAAAAAAAAAGCAGACATCGAATATCCCTTTGAGAATGGTGACGTTATTAATTACGCTTTGGATGGTGTATCAATAGACCCAGTCACTAAAGATAAAGGCGTCCTTCCTAGCTCAGTTGCCGGAGAGTAAGGAAACCGCTCAGGGATTTCACCATGAGGCAAATGGTGACCTTTAACCTGTCTAGCCCCTGCGTTCCGCCAGCGGAACTCCTCCCACATTCCACTGAAAAGGCAGAGCACGAAATTCAAAAAATATTTTTTAGAAATATTTAACTTTCACACATTAACAAGTCCAATACGGCAAATGAAAGATACACATCTTGTGAATCCAGTCAACATGTCCGATTTTTAAAATGTTTTACAGCGAAAACAGCACGTATATTTATGTTAGCTCACCACCAAATACAAATTAGGACAGACATTTTTCACAGCACAGGTAGCATGCACAAAGCCAACCTAACTAACCAAGAACCAACCAAACTAACCAAGAAACAACTTCATCAGATGACAGTCTTATAACATGTTACACAATAAATCTATGTTTTGTTCGAAAAATGTGCATATTTGAGGTATAAATCAGTTTTACATTGCAGCTACCATCAGAGCTACCGTCAAAAATAGCACCGAAGCAGCCAGAGCAATTATAGAGACCAACGTGTATTACCTAATTACTCATCATAAAACATTTCTTAAAAATACACAGCGTACAGCAATTGAAAGACACAGATCTTGTGAATCCAGACAATATTTCAGATGTTCTAAGTGTTTTACAGCGAAAACACAATATAACGTTATATTAGCTTAGCACAATAGCAAACATCACAATAGCTCACAATAGCATTGATTCAAGCCAAACATAGCCATTACGTATAAACCACCAAAAGATATTAATTTTTTCACTAACCTTCTCAGAATTCTTCAGATGACAGTCCTGTAACATCATATTACAACATACATATAGAATTTGTTCGAAAATGTGCATATTTAGCGGCACAAATCGTGTTATACAATGAGAAAAGTAGCAAAGCTGCCAGGAAAATGGCAGGAGAAATCTTTGAAGAGGCGCCTAATCTAATCAGTAACTATTCCAAAACTTGACTAAAAAATACAGGTTGGACAGCAATTGAAAGACAAATTAGTTCTTAATGCAATCGCTGAATTACATTTTTAAAATTATCGTTACTGCGCAATACAGGCTGCGATAACGCAATGCTATACTGCAAGAAATGGCGTCTCATGCATTTTACTTTTAACAACAGAACAATTAATTAAAAGCATAAAGACTGCTTACTATTAGCTGAGCTTCAATCAGAATCTTGGGCAAGGTGTCCTTTCTTCAAAACAATCGTCTTTTGGCTGAAAGATGTCCTCTTGTCCAGTCGAATTAGCCGCTAAACGTTAGCCACCCACTGGAGAGGTGCCCAACAAATGGAAGCGCATGGCATTGAAATCCCAGAAAATCGAAATAAACTGCTATAAGTCGGTTTAAATTAACTACCTTATGATGTCTTTAACACCTATAACGAATAAAAACATGACTGGAGATATAGAAATACTAAAACGAAAGCGTTTGCAGGACGCCATTCTGATGTCTTCATGCGCCAAGCGCACTGTTGAAAAGAACGAAAGAAATCACTCCCTGACAAGAAAAGTGCTGCAGAAGGAGTTCTGTTTCACTCAGAGAAATAATTCAAACGGTTTTAGAAACTAGAGAGTGTTTTCTATCCAATAGTAATAATAATATGCATATTGTACGAGCAAGAATTGAGTACGAGGCCGTTTAAATTGGGAACGATTTTCCCCCAGAGTGTAAATAGCGCCCCCTGTCATCATCAGGTTAAAATAGTTACAAAGTTTAATGGCAGTGACAGGAGAAAGCTGAGGAGGGATCAAAAACATTGTAGTTACTCCACAATACAAACTTAAATTACAGAGTGAAAAAAAGGAAGCCGGTACAGAATACAAATATTCCAAAACACGCATCGTGTTTGCAGTAAGGCACTAGAGTAAAACTGCAAACATTTTTGGCAAATTAACTTGTCCTGAATACAAAGCATTATGTTTGGGGCAAACACAACACATCACTGTGTACCACTCTTCATATTTTTAAGCATGGTGGTGGCTGTATCATACTATGTGTATGCTTGTCATCGGTAAGCACTAGAGTTTTTTAGGATAAAAATAAACGGAATAGAGCTAAGCACAGGCAAAATCTTAGAGGAAAACCTGGTTCAGTCTGCTTTCCAACAGACACTGGGAGATGAATTCACCGTTCAGCAGGACAATAACCTAAAACACATGACCAAATATACACTGGAGTTGTTTACCAAGACGACGTTGAATGTTCTGGAGTGGCGTAGTTACAGTTCACTTAAATCGGCTTGAAAATGTATGGCAAGACTTGAACATGGCCGTCTAGCAATGATCAACAACCAACTAGACTGAGCTTGAATAATAAAAAAATGATCATGTGCAAATAGTGTACAATCCAGGTGTGCAAAGCTATTAGAGACCTAACTAGAAATACTCAACTGTAATCGGTGCTAAAGGGGATTCTAACATGACTCCGGGGTGTGAATACTTATGTAGATTATATTTCTGTATATCATTTGTGACTCGTTTCAGGAAACTAGGCATATGTCGTGGTTCACTGCTTCATAGGAGAGCCATTTGAACGTAAACTTTTTTGGGGGCAGAAATGCCTTCTGGAACATGTGAACTTTCATGTGCCTTAACAGACTTGTATGCCATCTGTAAATACAAATACAATTGTTAAATTACGAGCCTAGTTGGTTTACCCACAGCAAAAACAGCAACCTTCCATGATTGGCTGAGATGAGTGGGCTGGGCATGCCAAGAGATGAGTTTGGATTGGTCTGCCATATAGCACACTTCTATTTGAGCTGGTCAGTAACGAGGTAATCCTGTCTAACACTGCTTTAAAAAAAAAATGTATCGCGACCTGTTGCTCTCCACTTTCTGGAGGACCGAGGTTTGAAATCAGTGGAGTTAGAGTATAATAGCTAAGGAGATGGAGAAAACACCTGTATCCGGATTACATCTTCAAACTAAGGGCAACCATGGCATCTGTGACAGGGAGAGGCATACATCCATGATGTATACGGGTAAGATGATCTAGTTAACTACATTTTCAGATATTACACGTTTCTAATTTTGACAGTCGTTTTCATTTCAAGTTAGTGTACTGTTAGCTAGCCAGCTAATGTTACGTGTATGGTCTTATTATTCCTATCTCAGAGCCATTTGCTTTGCTAGTTTGGAATTGGTATTTTATTAGGATCCCCATTAGCTGTTGCAAAAGCAGCAGCTACTCTTCCTGGGGTCCTACATAAAACCCTAAACATAATACAGAACATCAATAGACAAGAACAGCTCAAGGACAGAACTACATACATTTAAATAAAAGGCACACTTAGCCTGCATATCAATGCATACACACAAACTATCTAGGTCAAATAGGGGAGAGGCATTGTGACATGAGGTGTTGCTTTATCTGTTTTTTGAAACCAGGTTTGCTGTTTATTTGAGCAATATGAGAAGGAGGTTCCATGCAATAAGGGGCTTTATATAATACTGTACGCTTTCTTGAATTTGTTCTGGATTTAGGGACTGTGAAAAGACCCCTGGTGGCATGTCTAGTGGGACAAGTGTATGTCAGAGCTGTGTGTAAGTTGACTATGCAAACAATTTAGTATTTTCAACACAAGGTTTCTTCTAAAAAGAACTGACGCAGTCAGTCTCTCCTCAACTCTTAGCCAAGAGAGACTGGCATGCATAGTATTTATCAGCCCTCTGATTACAATGAAGAGCAGAATGTGCCGCTCTGTTCTGGGCCAGCTGCAGGTTAAATAGGTCTTTCCTTGCAGCACTGGACCACACAACTGGACAATAATCAAGATTAGACAAAACCAGAGCCTGCAGAACTTGCTTTTTGGAGTGTGGTGTCAAAAAAGCAGAGCATGTCTTTATTACGGCCAGACCTCTCTCCATCTTTACAACCATTGAATCTATATGTTTTGACCATGACAGTTTACAATCTAAGGTAATGCCAAGTAATTTAGTTTCCTCAACTTGTTCAACAGCTACACCATTCATTACCAGATTCAGCTGAGGTCTAAAACTTAAGGAATGATTTGTACCAAATACAATGCTCTTAGTTTTAGAGATGTTCAGGACCAGTTTATTACTGGCCACCGATTCTAAAACAGACTGCAACAGCTTTGTTAAGGGTTTCAGTGACTTCATTATAGCATAATGTTAGCTAGCTAACATTGTACCTAGTTGGTTAGCTACCTGCAGATTCATGCAGGGTAGTAACGTCATGAGTTGGGATTATGCTTCATTGTTTAGCTAACTAGCTACATGTCTTCACAAAAGACTCCACTATGCAAGTATACATTTCAATAGAATGTCAATGCGACAACTGCTAATCGACGTAGCTGGTAAATTCTTTCTGGCTATCTACTTCAATTTCAGAGCACGGGTAAGATAGTCTAGCTAGCTACATTTTCAAATATGTCACACTTCTAATTTTGACAAAGCTGTCTTCCTTTCAAGTTAGTGTACTGTTAGCTAGCTAGCTGACGTTAGCTGACTCGTTAGCTAACGTTATGCGTATGATATTATTTGTATCAGAGCCATTTGCTTTGATAGCTAGCTAACATTAGGCTGTAACTAACATTGAACCTGGTTGGTTAGCTACCTGTAGATTCATGCAGGGTAGTAACATGAGTTGAGATTATGGTTTATTGTTTACCTAGCTAGCTAGCTACATGTCTTAACAAAGACTGCAATATGCAGGTACCCATTTCAATAGAATGTCACTGCGACAACTGTTGATAGACGTAGCTGGTAAATTCGCTCTTGCTATCTACTTAGATTTCATTGTTGCCAGCAGCACAGTTGCAGTCACCAACGCTCTGAATAAAATAAAAACAGCCTAACCAACTCTGCTAGGGCGAGTAGAATGGTCAGTGAGCTGTTCTCTCATTTGTGTCTGGGAGTAGCTAGCAAGCTAGCCAACGTTAGCCAGTTAGCTTGGGTGCTTAACTACTGTTGTTAGGACAGAAAGCGCGGATCAACCCTTAAAGAGATGGGTGGGCTAAAGCTTAAGAAAGTGTGAACGATGCTGAATGGGTGTTGACAGTAGGTACTAAAACATTCAAAGGCCATTTTCTCTTAAGTGAGGTTACAAGTTTATCAACTTTCAAAGTAGAATTACTTTCCCATTGTTCCTGAAAATGCAAAAAAAAAGCATTTCATATTTTGCTGCATAAGACCGAATCAAGGCTGTTGGTCACATTTTAAATAAACATTTTCTTAACATGTTTTCACTGTCATTATGGGGTATTGTGTGTAGATGGGTGAGGTAAAAAAATCTATTTAATTCATTTTGAATTCAGTCTGTAACACAACAAAATGTGGAATAACTCAAGGGGTATGAATACTTTCTGAAGGCACTGTATGCACATGCACATACAAACACTTGTGCACACATTAACATGCATTAACATGCATGCACACACAGTCAACAATTAGTTTCCCTAAGGGTGGGTAGAGACTGCTAGCTGTGACAACAGGCTCTTATGCAATTTCCATATTCACAAAGCTGATCACTGTAGGAGGAATACTTACATGTAATTTGAAAGGTTGTCTTTGCAATGGAATCTAGCTGTGATTAAACATTGAAAAGGTCATCTCGAAGTTACCTTTCGGTCGATAATTAAAATTACAATGTATTTAGGTCAATGTTTGGAGTTGTACTGTTGAATACAAAAGGCAAACAATGTGAGGATGTTGAGTAAGTCCTTTACACTCAGTGGGGTAAATGTTCATGAATCATTAATGTTGTGATGACTCAAGTTTGACAAAGTATATTTGTTTCTCTCTGAGTCTATTTACTTACCGTATCATTTTGTTATGTTGACCAGGAACCTTACTTAGCGTGAAAACACTGAAGTTACACACACCAAATGGGCTACATTACGCATATAAAATTGTGCAATTGTCCATAAAACATGCCTAACCTGGTGGCCCCACTCTAGAGTCCAGCACCTGTGTTTCCTGTGCTTAGGCCTATCGCTTCATCACTAAGATTACTCCTCTAGCATTGATATATCCCTAGCAATTTCAATTTACTTTTTAATGTCGTTCCCTCACCTTCCCTGTCAACGACCTGCCAGACTGCAGCTGTTTGAGATGACAGATATTTAGGAGGACTGAGGGAGCGGCTTCAGAGGGAATGTTCTAACAAGCCGCACCACAATTGATATCTACAGACTTAATGAATTCAGAAGCGTATCTGATTCCAGCCTGATGTGCCAGCCCGCTAGCAGATGATTCTTATATCATTTTAAAGCCGTATTGATTTTGAAGGTGCACAGATATGGCAGAGTCTAGTGCTTCTGGAGTTAACTATCACTTGTAAGAGTGAATTAATTAAGATTTTCACAGCCTCGGATAAAGACTGGTTCAGCTTTTTTTTAAAGTTACCCCTATGGAAAGCTAAGAGGTTTTATTACGCCGATTTCATTAATACAGCACTTGCAGTAGGCTGCATCTGTTTGGGGACGTAAAGAGTGGAAGTATTTCTGTTCCCATAGATTCCTGCACTCTTGGATAAACCTACAGGAGCCTTATATTCCCCCCCCCCCCCCCCCCTAAAACTTTAGTGCTTACATTTGGAGCTGGGCAGGGTACCAAACAAGCCTCTATAGATCCCTGTCTTAGACTCTCAGTTTATAATCCCCCCTCCAGACCCTAAGCATATGTAGAGCAGTGGTTCCCAAACTTTTTATAGTCCCGTACCCCTTCAAACATTCAACCTCCAGCTGTGTACCCCCTCTAGCACCAGGGTCAGCGTACTCTCAAATGTTGTTTTTTGCCATCATTGTAAGCCCCCCCCCCCCCCCACACACACACACTATACGATACATTTATTAAACATAAGATTGAGTGTGAGTTTGTCACAACCTGGCTCGTGGGAAGTGGCAAAGAGCTCTTATAGGATCAGGGCACAAATAATAATATAATAATAATTTTGCTCTTTATTTAACCAGCTTACATATAAAACCTTATTTGTTCATCAAAAATGGTGAAGAACTCACCACAGGTTAATGAGAAGGTTGTGCTTGAAATGCATGCACATAATTCACATAACTCTGCAAATGTTGGGTTGTATTGGAGAGAGTCTGTCTTAAATCATTTTCCACACACAGTCTGTGCCTGTATTTAGTTTTCATACTAGTGAGGGCCAAGAATCCACTCTCACATAGGTACGTGGTTGCAAAGGGCATCAATGTCTTAACAGCGCAATTTGCCAAGGCAGGGTACTCTGAGCGCAGCCCAATCCAGGAATCTGGCAGTGGCTTCTAATTAAATTATATTTTCACAGAACCACTTGTTGCAATTTTAATAAGGCTCTCTTGTTCAGATATCGGTAAGTGGACTGGAGGCAGGGCATGAAAGGGATAACGAATCCAGTTTGTCGTCTGTTTTGGGAAAGTACCTGCGTAATTGAGCACCCAACTCACTCAGGTGTTTCGCTATATCACATTTGACATTGTCCGGTAGCTTGAGTTCATTTGCACACAAATCCTACAATGATGGAAAGACCTGTGTGTTGTCCTTGTTAATGCAGACAGAGAAGAGCTCCAACTTCTTAATCATAACCTCAATTTTGTCCTGCACATTGAATATAGTTGGAGTCCCCTAATCCAAGATTCAGATCATTCAGACGAGAAAAACCATCACCCAGATAAGCCAGTCGTGTGAGAAACTCATCATCATGCAAGCGGTCAGACAAGTGAAAATTATGGTCAGTAAAGAAAACGTGTCAAAACTTTGCCCCATGATAACCAGCGAACTTCTGTATGTTGTAAAAGTGTTACATGGTCGTTGCCCATATCATTGCATAGTGCAGAAAATACACGAGAGTTCAGGGGCCTTGCTTTAACAAAGTTAACCACTTTCACTGTAGTGTTCAAAACGTCTTTCCATCTGTCAGGCGTTCCCTTGGCAGGAAGACTCGCTCGGTGGATGCTGCAGTGTACCCAACTGCTTGCACGTGCGTTACCACTCCACTATGTCTCCTTGTCATGGCTTTTGCGCCATCAGTACAGATACCAACATGAGCAGCAGCTACGTTTTGGCTACATACTAGTGGAATTCCCGCGAAGAGTAACGGTTAATGTGATAGGATGTTAATTATTTGAGTAGGTTACCTGTATTTGACATTGTGTTGTTAATTTGCTGAACACTAGATGGTTTAATTTTGTTTTTGGCAGTGAAACGAGGCTTCTCGGATGTGGGGAAGAAAAAAAACTCACCCAAATGTATAGCCCCGTTGGAAAATATAATAATTGCATCACATTACTCATTGTTATGGTTATAAGATAAAAAGTCCCTCAAATGCTCATATTGAGGCTGGAGTGAACAGCCTTTTGGGTGAGGTTTTTATGAAAAATTATTATTTGGAAATATTGAGCAGCGTCAAGGTAAAGTCAGATTAAGGGCCTTACAGTATGAGAGTATGAGCTCTGAGAGTATGAGCTCTCTTGCCAGAGAGCGCTGTGATGTCACAGGTGGACACTTTGTCTGGCCAAAATGTTTTCATGGATTTCTTTTGTCAAATGTGATATTTGACAGGAAAACGTTAAAACCCACTTAAGCTCCTGCCCTTATTTTGTTTCTAAGTGTCTATAACCTGTTGTTTTTGCGACATGTTTTCCTATTTTGTAGTTATTCTAGTTTTACCTTAGTTAACCCTGTTTGTCTTGCTTGTTTCTCGTAATTGTTCTCTTTTAATAAAGTGAAGCCAGTTCAGAAAGGGAACCCCAACTGCCCGCCTCAGCTGACGCATCAGCTGAGATTGCACCAATTAGATGCTAGTAATTATCACGCTTACCTTATTTGGCGGCCTATTTAAGATGACCTGTTCTGCTCACTCATCCTGCTGCCTCTTGCTACTACTGCTAGTGTGTGTATGCAGAGCCTGTATTGCCAAGACTTGCATTATTCATTCTTTAACCCCTAGAGTCGATTGATTCACCGGTGTGTTAGTCCAAGTAACATAATAAAAAATCCCCATCAGTTCAAGCTAGAGATGTTTTTGTTGTATTGAATGCGTCTCAATCCACTGCATCCACAGATGTTGCACTTCGGCATCTGCGGTGAAAGGTGGTAGAGCGAGAGTGGTGTTTGTCAGACCATGAGACATCCCAAAAATTGGTCTTCTGTAGCATCTAAACAGTTTGGCTATTATGACCGCTCTATGGAAAGATGAAACTGTCACAAACATGATGGTGGTCTGTTTTGCTCTACAACCCCCACAAGTGTGTCAGGGGGGAAGCAAATAATTATATCTCGTAGAGATAGGACAGACAGTTCAAAACCTTATTCCTTATGATTTCGTTTTTGACAATTTTTTACCGTTTATGAATGTTATTCAATGTGTTTCTATGGGCTATTGTAGTAAAGGCCAAATTCAATATTCAATCAAATCATTAAATATATATATACACACACACACACTACCATTCAAAAGTTAGTCACTTAGAAATGTCCTTGATTTTGAAAGAAAAGCCCTTTTTGTTTTTTGTCCAAATAAAATAAAATTGATCAGAAATAAAGTGTACACATTGTTAATATTGTAAATGACTATTGTAGCTGGAAATATGGAGTGAATGGCAGCTTCATTAAATAGTACCCACAAAACACCAGTCTCAACGTCAACAGTGAAGAGGCGACTCCGGGATGCTGGCCTTCTAGGCAGAGTTCCTCTGTCCAGTGTCCGTGTTCTTTTGCCCATCTTAATCTTTTTTTTTTATTGGCCAGTCTGAAATATGGCTTTTTCTTTGCAAATCTGCCTAGAAGGCCAGCATCCCGGAGTCGTCTCTTCACTGTTGACGTTAAGACTGGTGTTTTGCAGGTACTATTTAATGAAGCTGCCAGTTGAGGACTTGTAAGGTGTCTGTTTCTCAAACTAGACACTCTAATGTACTTGTCCTCTTGCTCAGTTGTGCACCGGGGCCTCCCACTCCTCTTTCTATTCTGGTTAGAGACCGTTTGCGCTGTTCTGTGAAGGGAGTAGTACACAGCGTTGTACGAGATCCTCAGTTTATTGGCAATTTCTCGCAAAAACCATCAAGAGCTATGATGAAACTGGCACTCACGAGGACTGCCACAGGAAAGAAAGACCCTGCATTACCTCTGCTGCAGAAGATAAGTTCATTAGTTACCAACCTCAGAAATTGCAGCCCAAATAAATGCTTCAGAGTTCAAGTAACAGACACATATCAACTGTTCAGAGGAGGCTGCGTGAATCAGCCCTCTGTAGTCGATTTGCTGCAAAGAAACCACTAATAAAGGACACCAATAAGAAGAGAACTTGCTTGGGCCAAGAAACACAAGCACTGGACATTAAACTGGTGGAAATCTGTCCTTTGGTCTGCTGAGTCCAAATTTGAGATTTTTGGTTCCAACCGGCGTGTCTTTGTGAGACGCAGAGTACGTGAACGGATGATATCTACTTGTGTGGTTCTTACTTTGAAGAATCTAAAGTATATTTTTACTAGAAAATTGTAACTAAAGAAAAACCCTTGACTGAGTGTCAACTTTTGACTGGTAGTGTGTGTGTACACATACACACTTTAAGGTGTCCTAAAATTTCAAATCAAATAGCTAAATGATCCCGCCAACTGCTTGGACTCTTAAAGATTAATAAATGGTTAAACATATTTCTACGTGGTTTCCTTTCTGAACCTCTTGCCATTTTCTAGCAGCTGATCTACATCTAAGAGAGGAACAAAGCCCAAGTGATGAGTAAGCGTTGAGAAACCTAATTAGAAACAGAAGTTTCTTATTCATGATCAACATCAATTGTAACATGGATCAGACACTAATTCTAAGCACTGAAGTCAGAGAATGACATACAGTAAGTGTTATGGCTGTATGTCACTCTCAATGTCTGTGGACTTTTAGGCTACTACAGTATATGTGTGTGTGTGTGTGGTTTAGAGAAGGCCTCCTCTGTTGACTGACTCCATCGTATCAATAATATTTTGACCCTACTATTTAGAGAATATGTTCTGCGTATGTGTGCGTGCGCAGGTCTGTCTACCAGATCAGGGTTCCCTTTAGGAAAATATAGCGCCTGACATTTGACTGGCAGCATTTTAATTTTCCAAACATTTGAGAAATGTATCAGACCCATTAATTGGGTGCGTAACCTGATTAGGGCGTCCACCCACGGTGCTCAGAATGACAGAAATCGCATTTATACTGAACAAAAATATTAACTCAACATGTAAAGTGTTGGTCTCATGTTTCAAGAGCTGAAATAAAAGTTCCCTGAGTTTTTCCACATGCACAAAAAGCATATTTCTCTCAAATGTTGTGCACAAATTTGTTTACATCCCTGTTAGTGAGTATTTCTCCTTTGCCAAGATAACCCATCCACCTGACAGGTGTGGCATATCAAGAAGCTGATTAAACAGCATGATCATTACACAGGTGCACTTTGTGCTGGGGACAATAAAAGGCCAGTCTAAATTGTGCAGTTTTGTCAACACAATGACACTGATGTCTCAAGTTGAGGGAGCGTGCAATTCGCCTGCTGACTGCAGGAATGTCCACCAGAGCTGTTGCCAAATAATTGAATGTTAATTCTCTACCATAAGCCAGCCGCCTCCAACGTCGTTTCAGATATTTTGGCAGTATGTCTAACCGGCCTCAACCACAGACCACGTGTAACTATGCTAGCCCAGGACCTCCATATCCAGCTTCTTCACCTGCAGGATTGTCTGAGACCAGCCACCCGGACAGCTGATGAAACTGAGGAGTATTTCTGCCTGTAATAAAGCCCCTTTGTGTGGAAAACCTCATTCTGATTGACTGGGCCTGACTCCCCAGTGGGTGGGCCTATGCCCTCCCATGGCTGCGCCCCTGCCCAGTCATGTGAAATCCATAGGTTAGGGCCTAATACATTTATTTCAATTGACTCAGTAAAATCGTTGAAATTGTTGCGTTTATATTTTTGTTCACTATAGATTATGGTTATTCATATTAACAGAACGAGGATGCAATGATGTGCGGTGCTTCTTACCTAATTCTGATGCGTACTTTGAAGATGTTAGAATAACTGTCCAAATGTACTATTCCTCATCCAACAAGACGAGTAACGAACAGCAACATCACTAGCCTGTCAATCTACTATCCCCCATAGTAGAGAAGTTGACCTATTCTATTGGTCAGCTTGTCGAGAAAGAAATGGCCTGTTCCAAATAGACTCTGGGACAGTTGTGGCACGATAGATCCACAATTCATACAACCAGTAGGCCTAGGCTACTTAATTATATATATTTTTAAAAATACGTTAAAAAGCAAACTATTCACATTATAAGCGCAGCAATGCGTGCAAGGTAGTAGGCTACGCGGGGATGTTTGTTCCATAATGCAATTAGCGGAAAAACACTGTCCGCACATGCCAGCGGTTTTATTTAACAGATGAAAATATCCATTAGAAATTTAGAAAAAGGGGCGATATAATTTATATAATAAAATAATTGCCTGCACTGATATGGTCGGATTTTGGCAAGGTAAGACATCCCTCATAATATGTAGTAAAACATTCAGCGCTCAAACAATGAAGTGTATGTTTTCAAAATGCATACTTCCTCCAGCTCATTGCAAAGTGGTGTGTGACGCGCTGATTAAGCCTGCCTTCAGTTGGCTGTGCATTTGCTGTTTGAGATGCTGTAGCAGCAGCAGCTCTCGCGCTGTTTGATAGATTTTCCACTCAAAGGCTCCTGTATCTGTATGCTGTACGATGTGATAAATAAGAGCCTACATAACGAATATACTGTACACACATATGCAAATTAACCCATAGACCGATAAGCATGACCAGTCAAATGTATTTACATGGACTGGTATTTCCATCAATGGCTAGGCTAAAAAGCATTATTTCGCAATGGAACTTTTTCTTCTTCTCCCGGACAATTGGCAATTTTATTAATTGGCTTTAAAAAAAAATATATATATATATATAGGCTTAAAGCCAGCTATTACCAGCTAATGGAAACCCTGGTGCAGACATAGGCCATCTTTGTAATATGTTTACCTGACAGTGACCTCTCTTGCCCCTAGCGTCTCCACTGTAGAGAATGTGATTATTAGCTGACTGCAGATCAGTGAAAGGCGATTCTGAGAATATACAGTCAAACCGTCCATCACTACTCCCCTTGGTACCTGGACGATCTGGTTATTGCTAAAAGGAGTAATATTCAGACATGATTCAGACTCAAACAACAATCTCCCTTGAGTCATGTCCTCGTGAGGCGCTTGACACAGTAGAAAACAATATAACCTCTCAAAATAATTGACATACATTGGCAATATTGTTCAGCAGGGCTGTATCAAAGATATTGGCCTGGATGTATGTGTTGTTTTCCTGTACAGGACATTCTCTCATCACACTGTTATATGAAAACAATGTCCTGTGCATTGGATTGAGAGAGAGATGATGTGAAGAACATGTTCTAATCATGTATTTTGCCATTGCACTGATATGAACTGATTTTCAAAAGACTCAATGTGAATGGTCCTCTGCTATAAGTGGGACACATGAGGAAACAGAAGAAAAAAAACTATTTTCTTCACTCTTCCTCCTCAGTAAAAGTCTGCTCTAGAATGATGAGTAGCAGGGGTGAGGAAGATAAATGCTGCTTCCATTACAGGAAGTGCAGCCCTGGATGAGGGGTGCAGTGAAGGACTCTGTGTGAATTTATGGGGGAGTGAAAGGGGGTTTGTGTGAATCTAGTGGTGTCTGTGTATTGATGTGGGTGTGAAGATTATCAAGCTGACATAGGCTGAGTAGAAGTTATGAAATGCTTCCGATCTCTCTCTCGCTCTCTGATCATGGCTTCTCTTCTATGACTTTGGGGAAAGGAATTCTACACTACAGGTTGCAATGCACATTGAAACATCTCTCAATTATTTATCAAATATACTTGCCAAAAATTTTGGAAAGCGAGAATGATTAGAAATGACACAATCTGCTTTTTCACCTCGCCATGCTACAGTGTTACTGCTTCAGTACTCTTCATATTACTCACTTTGTCATTTTATAATTGCATTCCTACTGATTATGGAATTAACTTTCTATGAATATTCAACCTGAGCCATCAGTGCATTTTCCTTAGCCCTCTGAAAGCCAGGCACAATTAAGCCTTCCACAAAATGCTTTTAAGTGCTCTGCTTGTCAGGATGTCAAGCTACTCTCTACAGTAACAAACAGTTCTGCAGTGCTCTGGCTCCGCAGCCAAGTGCATGTCAATAGAGCTCAGTGCAGGTCAAGAATTTGTGGAATACGAACACTGTACGCTATGTGGAAACAGTGTATTGTCTGACCTTGTGGCAAACCATTTGGATAATTTACTCCACTGAGAAGTCTATTGTCATTTGCATAAAATACAAACACAGGAGACCAAAGACCTGATGCTTGCAGTTATTTGCAATGGCCTTATCTTAAATGCACGATTTCTATGCATATAATGCCTTCCTTCTGTTGGCTAAACAACCCTTGGCCAATTAGTGTTCCACAGTAAACCAAAATTCCGGTATTTGTTTTGATACTAGAACATGAAAAACGGTTTGTTAATAGATAGATCTTCTTTTTTTTTTTTTTTTTTTTTTTTTTTTTTAACTTCCGGTACTTCTGTCAAATGAGTCACATCATCTACTGGTCGATAGAGGATCATCTATCAGTGCAGTCCAAGTCTCCTCCGTGTCTCAGTGTCTGCTCCACTTACTCATTGCCAGCTCTGGCCTGTCCTGAGGAGCCACTGCCCTCACTGGGAGTCTGGCCTGTCCTGAGGAGCCACTGCCCTCACTGGGAGTCTGGCCTGTCCTGAGGAGCCACTGCCCTCACTGGGAGTCTGGCCTGTCCTGAGGAGCCACTGCCCTCACTGGGAGTCTGGCCTGTCCTGAGGAGCCACTGCCCTCACTGGGAGTCTGGCCTGTCCTGAGGAGCCACTGCCCTCACTGGGAGTCTGGCCTGTCCTGAGGAGCCACTGCCCTCACTTGGAGTCTGGCCTGTCCTGAGGAGCCACTGCCCTCACTGGGAGTCTGGCTTGTCCTGAGGAGCCACTGCCCTCACTGGGAGTCTGGCCTGTCCTGAGGAGCCACTGCCCTCACTGGGAGTCTGGCCTGTCCTGAGGAGCCACTGCCCTCACTGGGAGTCTGGGCTGTCCTGAGGAGCCACTGCCCTCACTGGGAGTCTGGGCTGTCCTGAGGAGCCACTGCCCTCACTGGGAGTCTGGGCTGTCCTGAGGAGCCACTGCCCTCACTGGGAGTCTGGGCTGTCCTGAGGAGCCACTGCCCTCACTGGGAGTCTGGCCTGTCCTGAGGAGCCACTGCCCTCACTGGGAGTCTGGCCTGTCCTGAGGAGCCACTGCCCTCACTGGGAGTCTGGCCTGTCCTGAGGAGCCACTGCCCTCACTGGGAGTCTGGCTTGTCCTGAGGAGCCACTGCCCTCACTGGGAGTCTGGCCTGTCCTGAGGAGCCACTGCCCTCACTGGGAGTCTGGCCTGTCCTGAGGAGCCACTGCCCTCACTGGGAGTCTGGCTTGTCCTGAGGAGCCACTGCCCTCACTGGGAGTCTGGCCTGTCCTGAGGAGCCACTGCCCTCACTGGGAGTCTGGCCTGTCCTGAGGAGCCACTGCCCTCACTGGGAGTCTGGGCTGTCCTGAGGAGCCACTGCCCTCACTGGGAGTCTGGCCTGTCCTGAGGAGCCACTGCCCTCACTGGGAGTCTGGCCTGTCCTGAGGAGCCACTGCCCTCACTGGGAGTCTGGCTTGTCCTGAGGAGCCACTGCCCTCACTGGGAGTCTGGCCTGTCCTGAGGAGCCACTGCCCTCACTGGGAGTCTGGCCTGTCCTGAGGAGCCACTGCCCTCACTGGGAGTCTGGCCTGTCCTGAGGAGCCACTGCCCTCACTGGGAGTCTGGGCTGTCCTGAGGAGCCACTGCCCTCACTGGGAGTCTGGGCTGTCCTGAGGAGCCACTGCCCTCACTGGGAGTCTGGCCTGTCCTGAGGAGCCACTGCCCTCACTGGGAGTCTGGCCTGTCCTGAGGAGCCACTGCCCTCACTGGGAGTCTGGCCTGTCCTGAGGAGCCACTGCCCTCACTGGGAGTCTGGCCTGTCCTGAGGAGCCACTGCCCTCACTGGGAGTCTGGCCTGTCCTGAGGAGCCACTGCCCTCACTGGGAGTCTGGCCTGTCCTGAGGAGCCACTGCCCTCACTGGGAGTCTGGCCTGTCCTGAGGAGCCACTGCCCTCACTGGGAGTCTGGCCTGTCCTGAGGAGCCACTGCCCTCACTGGGAGTCTGGGCTGTCCTGAGGAGCCACTGCCCTCACTGGGAGTCTGGGCTGTCCTGAGGAGCCACTGCCCTCACTGGGAGTCTGGGCTGTCCTGAGGAGCCACTGCCCTCACTGGGAGTCTGGCCTGTCCTGAGGAGCCACTGCCCTCACTGGGAGTCTGGGCTGCATCACCACTTAAGCTGCACAGAAGTTAACACACATCAATAATGCAACACGGCATGTAGAAAGGTTGAAACTGTTAATTACTGTTAACAAAACAATGTCCATTATTAAAGACTAAAACACTTTACAATGCAAGAAGATACTGGTAGCTTTCAGCTTGGAAGGCTAACTTTCCTCGCTAGCTTACGGCTGAAGGCGAAGCCAACATCAATTCACTACCCTAGTACCTTGTTTGTGATAATATGCAAATCACAATGGAAACTATTGCTTATTTCAAAGCTGATTGTCACCAAAAACGTTATTAATTTACTTCGTCTCCGCTGCCTCATGTCTCTCCCAGTCGAGATCATCTTTGCTCGAGTCTCGAACTGACTGTGTGTGAATGATGTTATGAGTCTTAGAGACAGCGCTTACTTTTATAAAAGAGATTGCTTCTTCTATGTTAATCTTGTTGATCAGTACAATGAAATTAGTCTCAAATCAAAGTGAAAGATAGTTTTTCGTCTATAGTCTTATGAAATCAGCCTAAACAAGCTTGATTACTCCTATTGAATATGCATTCACCTGTATTGTGAATAGGCCTAGACTACATCTTGATTTACCCAGTTTATCAATAGATATTTAAATGATTACCATTATTTTGTTGTGTAGTTAGGTTGGTAAAAAACTTTGTCAAATTGATTTAAATGATTGTATTGATTAATGAATGAATACATTCAAAAAGTTTACATTTAAAATGTAATACTATTGACCTCAAAAGATTGAATTAAGTGCCATTCTGTGACTGGCTAATATGCCTTTTTTGTCGTGGTATCGTTTTGCTATAGAGTATCGTGATGGCATCAAGTATCGTGATACTAAACCTGGTATTGGTATTGAAGTAAAAGTGTTGATATCGTGACAACACTACGGCCAATACCTCTCTGCTCTGTTCTGGCGTTACAGATCCGGCCCCTTTCACTGCCCAGTTAGGCTGCCCTGTGTTTTTGTGTGTTCCCTGCTCCCTCCCCAGGGACCTGTTTTAGATGCAGAAGACACAGATTGTGTTCTACTAGACCAGATTAGAGCAGGGAGACGATGGTCTCAGCCTTGCTCACCTTGCCTGGCCTCTTGGTTGTTCTTTCTAAGCATGGAGAGGAATCGATTGGCCCCCAGACTAATCTCCAACCAAAGGGACTGAATAAAGTGCTCATTAGTTGTAATGTGATCCAGAGTGGGATAGTTTTCCTATCAGGGGTAACTGGTGTGGGAGGAGGTTACTGGAAGAAGATTGAGGACTGCTCTATTCAGACATTGGGTTGGTGTCCATTCTGTCTCAGCTCAGTATTTTAAGAGGTGGGATTGGATTTAATTCACAAATGGGAAATTGCCCATTTTCTATGCAGAATTCCAATTCAATCAACTAATTATCATGACTTTGATTAGCTGAATCTGCTGTGTTAGTGCTGTGTTATGCTTATTGTGTACACATTCACACTTTTCTGGGTGGTAGAGTGATTTCTCTGTAATCTCTTTAATCATACCAGTCAGCCAGGTCAACTAAATAACCATTTGTCCTTCAGAGTAGTTGGTATGCATTTATAACCTGAAGAGTGGTCTCACCTGCACTGCCTCTGCAGCAGGGCAATACGACAGGCAATTGTCTATACACGCTTATATGGTCAGGGAAATTCCGAAGGCCAGCACATTAAGCCTATATCAAAATCGTCATTCATGACAGGGGTTTATTCTCTACTATGGCGCTGCTGTGTCATACCCATTACCCAGCACGGATCTTCCCCTGCAAGGCTGCAGTACAGTATCATACCCAGCACAGTCAGTCTCTCAGTGACACACATGCTGATGAAGGTCACCCCGAGGAGCAGCTGGAGTCCCTCCCTCTGTTCCCACAACACACACTGCAGGAGTACGGACCTGCTGTATGGGTCACACCAGGACCCTGCAAACCACCAAATGCTCCCCACCCATCACCTAACTCCTTTCACAATACCGCTACTTTGAAAAGCCATCCAGGCTCTGAGGCTCTAGGAAAGTGAGAGGAGTGAACACCCCGTCCTGTGGTACACCCCGTGCTCATAGAAAACACTCCAACACAAAACTACAAGGATTAGTTTGTTTCTACTGCATACTCATTACCATAGCTCTGCAAGTATTTAGAACTCTTGAAAACAACATTATTCACCTCTAAATAGATACTCTTGTTGTTTTTTTCCACTGCCTGAATCATTGAGATTCAAACAAGCATTCTATTATGATACATTGATATGAGAACAAAGACCTTTCACACAAAGCACATGGGTTTGTTATGAAACTGCAGGGCACACAGCCTTCATTTTGGGTGAAGGAAAGGTTGAAGTCAGTGGTGGGGCAGAATGGAATGCAGATGGAATGACCCCACCCCTCAATCACCCGCACCATCACACCACCCACACTGCATTACAGCAACCCTGAACCTAACGCTGAATACAGGAGAACCTAGGCCTATAGCGTGTGCACTATAGCATTTACTAATCTTAGAGTGATGCTCAGTTTACAGCGAAAGTCAACCATACACGGTGGATCATTATTTGCACTAGAGTTTAAAAAATATATATATTTTTTTTTTATTTAACCTTTATTTAACCAGGTAGGCCAGTTGAGAAACAAGTTCTCATTTACAACTGCGACCTGGCCAAGATAAAGAAAAGCATTGCGACAAAAACAACAGAGTTACACATAAACATACAGTCAATAACAGAAAAGAAAAATAGAAAAATCTACACTGCTCAAAAAAATAAAGGGAACACTTAAACAACACAATGTAACTCCAAGTCAATCACACTTCTGTGAAATCAAACTGTCCACTTAGGAAGCAACACTGATTGACAATAAATTTCACATGCTGTTGTGCAAATGGAATAGACAACAGGTGGAAATTATAGGCAATTAGCAAGACACCCCCAATAAAGGAGTGGTTCTGCAGGTGGTGACCACAGACCACTTCTCAGTTCCTATGCTTCCTGGCTGATGTTTTGGTCACTTTTGAATGCTGGCGGTGCTTTCACTCTAGTGGTAGCATGAGACGGAGTCTACAACCCACAAGTGGCTCAGGTAGTGCAGCTCATCCAGGATGGCACATCAATGCGAGTTGTGGCAAGAAGGTTTGCTGTGTCTGTCAGCGTAGTGTCCAGAGCATGGAGGCGCTACCAGGAGACAGGCCAGTACATCAGGAGACGTGGAGGAGGCCGTAGGAGGGCAACAACCCAGCAGCAGGACCGCTACCTCTGCCTTTGTGCAAGGAGGAGCAGGAGGAGCACTGCCAGAGCCCTGCAAAATGACCTTCATGTGTCTGCTCAAACGGTCAGAAACAGACTCCATGAGGGTGGTATGAGGGCCCGACGTCCACAGGTGGGGGTTGTGCTTACAGCCCAACACCGTGCAGAACGTTTGGCATTTGCCAGAGAACACCAAGATTGGCAAATTCGCCACTGGCGCCCTGTGCTCTTCACAGATGAAAGCAGGTTCACACTGAGCACGTGTGACAGACGTGACAGTCTGGAGACGCCGTGGAGAATGTTCTGCTGCCTGCAACATCCTCCAGCATGACCGGTTTGGCGGTGGGTCAGTCATGGTGTGGGGTGGCATTTCTTTGTGGGGCCGCACAGCCCTCCATGTGCTCGCCAGAGGTAGCCTGACTGCCATTGGGTACCGAGATGAGCTCCTCAGACCCCTTGTGAGACCATATGCTGGTGCGGTTGGCCCTGGGTTCCTCCTAATGCAAGACAATGCTAGACCTCATGTGGCTTTAGTGTGTCAGCAGTTCCTGCAAGAGGAAGGCATTGATGCTATGGACGGGCCCGCCATTGATGATATGGATGGGCCCGCCCACCCGTTTCACAGGGACCCCTGAAATGGGTCCCTGTGAAAGGCATCGCCTATTCAATTCTCCTATATTTATGGTTCTGTATGCACTTCATACGCCTTCCACTAGATGTCAACAGGCAGTAGAGCGTGGAATGAAGCGTATAGCTTGATGTGGGACCGGATGAGAGCCATTGGAGTGACTGGTCCGGCATATTGCCAGTTCTTGGCCACGCACACTACGCATGTGATGTCCTTCCTTGCTATCGGTTATATAGATATGAAGAAATGCTCCGTCTGGGAAGTTATTGGATATATATGAGAAAACATCCTGAAGATTGATTCTCAACTGAGTTTGACCAGTTTATTCGATTTGTAATATCACTTTTTGAAGTTTTCGTTCATTAGCGTAAAGTTCTATGGACACGTGAACTACACATGCTAGCCAAAGTTGCTAATTCGACAGAAGTAATGGACATTATAAAACAAAAAAAACGATTTATTGTAGAACTAGGATTCCTGGCACTGCATTCTGATGAAAGATCATCAAAGGTAAGGGAATATTTATGATGTAATTTCGTATTTCTGTTGACTCCAACATGGCGGAGGATGGCTGAGCGCTGTCTCAGATTATTGCATGCTGTGCTTTTTACTAAAGTTATTTTACTATAAAATTAAACTTTCATGAAATCACACATTCAATACACCAAATTAAAGCTACACTTGTTGTGAATCCAGCCAACGTTTCAGATTTCACAAATGCTTTATGACGAAAGCAAACAATGCTATTATCTGAGGATAGCACCCCAGCTAAAAATCACAGACCATCATATTTCAACCCTCCCGTTACGACACAAAACGCAGAAATAAAGATATAATTCATGCCTTACCTTTGACGAGCTTCTGTTGTTGGCACTCAATATGTCCCATAAACATCACAAATTGTCCTTTTGTTCGATTAATTCTGTCGATATATATCCAAAATGTCCATTTATTTGGCGCGTTTGATCCAGAAAAACACCGGTTCCAACTTGCACAACGTGACTACAAAAAAAAGTTACCTGTAAGCTTCTGACAGGTTCTGGGTTTTATCAGCATTTTGGATGAGTGAGTTTTGCCGATATTTCAGCACTCTAGGATGATTACTCTCCCTCCTTCCCCTCTACTCCTCCTAGCTAAGTGACTTTTCTTGAATTTTCACTCTCTTCATGGTTTAAAAAAAACACCCCAATCCAACGAAGCTGAAATAGCATTTCAATATTAAACGTCAAATAACAAAAAAAACAGGTATGAAATATTGGCCAAATCCGACGGGACACCTTATTTACAAGTTTTATTTGTTTTAGTGGTACTGTAGCTAGCCGCTGATGCACCGCATGCTTTCATTCATCAGACTGGGTGTGCTGTGACACTAGTCATAAAGTCCCTGATGCAGGCCTGGGGTGGTATAGAGAGCCACACGTCACCACGCCATGGTTTTTATACCTAACACAAATATAAACGCAACATAAAGTTAGTCCCGTGTTTCATGAGCTGAAATTAAAGCTCACAGAAATGTTCTATATGCACAAAAAGCTTATTTTTCTCAAATTTTGTGCACAAATATGTTTACATGGGGCGGCAGGTAGCCTAGTGGTTAGAGCGTTGGGCCAGTAACCGAAAGGTTGCTAGAACGAATCCCCGAGCTGACAAGGTAAAAGTCTGTCGTTCTGCCCCTGAACAAGGCAGTTATTAACCCATTGTTCCTAGGCTGTCATTGTAAATAAGAATTTTTTCTTAACTGACTTGCATGATCATTACACAGGTGCACCATGTGCTGGGGACCGTAAAAGGCAACTAATGTGCATTTTTGTCCCACAACACAATGCCACAGATGTCTAATGTTTTGAGGGAGCGTGCAATTGACATGCTGACTGCAGGAATGTCCACCAGAGCTGTTGCCAAATAATTTAATGTTAATTCTCTACCATAAGCCGCCTCCAACTTCGTTTTGGAGAATTTGGCAGTACAGTGCATTCGGAAATTATTCAGACCCCTTGACTTTTTCCACATTTTGTTACGTTACAGCCTTATTCTAAAATTGATAAAAAAAATAGTAATCATCATCAATCTACATGCAATACCCCATAATGACAAAGCAAAAACAGGTTTTTAGAAATGTTTGCACATTTATTAAAAATCAAAAACAGTACTTTTTGATAGGTATTCAGACCTTTTGCTATGCGACTCGAAATTGAGCTGATCTGCATCCTGTTTCCTGTTTCTACAACTTGATTATAGTTCACCTGTGGTAAATTCAACTGATTTGATATGATTTGGAATGGCACACACCTGTCTATATAAGGTCCCACAGTTGTGAGAGCAAAAACCAAGCCATGAGGTCGAAGGAATTGTCATTAGAGCTCCAAGACGACAGGATTGTGTCGAGGCACAGATCCCTGGAAGGGTGCCAAAATATTTCTGCAGCATTGAAGGTCCCCAAGAACACAGTGGCCTCCATCTTAAATGGAAGAAGTTTGGAACCACCAAGACTCTTCCTAGAGCTGGCCGCCTGTTAAAACTGAGCAATCGGAGGAGAAGGGCCTTGGTCAGTGAGGTGACCAAGATCCCGATGGTCACTGACAGAGCTCCAGAGTTCCTCTGTGGAGATGGGAGAACCTTCCAGAAGGACAACCATCTCTGCAGCACACCACCAATCAGGCCTTTATTGTAAACTGGCCAGACGGAAGCCACTCCTCAGTTAAAGGCACATGACAGCCCGCTTGAAGTTTGCCAAAAGGCACTTAAAGGACTTTGACAATGAGAAACAAGATTCTCTGGTCTGATGAATCCAAGATTGAGCTCATTGGCCTGAATGCCAAGCGTCACATCTGGAGGAATCACCATACGGTGAAGCATGGTGGTGGCAGCATCATGCTGTAAGAATGTTTTTCAGTGGCAGGGACTGGGAGACTAGTCAGGATCGAGGGAAAGGTGAACGGAGCAAAGTACAGAGAGATCCTTGATGAAAACTGCTCCAGACTGGGGCGAAGGTTCACCTTCCAACAGGACAACATCCCTAAGCACACAGCCAAGACAGTGCAGGAGTGACTTCGGGACAAGTCTCTGAATTTCCTTGAGTGGCCCAGAAAGAGCCCGGACTTGAACCCGACAGAACATCGCTGGAGAGACCTGAAAATAGCTGTGCTGCGATGCTCCTCATCCAAGCTGGCAGAGCTTGAGAGGATCTGCAGAGAATGTTTTGGGGAGTTTCTCCCACAGGTGTGCCAAGCTTGTAGTGTAATACCCAAGAAGACTCGAGGCTGTAATTGCTGCCAAGGTACTTCAACAAAGTACTGATTAAATGTCTGAATACTTATGTCAATTTGAAATTTAGTTTTAATACATTTGCAAACATTTCTAAAAACATGTTTTAGCTTGGTCATTATGGGGTACTGTGTGTAGATCGAGGGGGGAAAAATGAATCAATCCATTTAGAGAATAAGGCTGTAATGTAACAACGTGGGGGGGAAAGGGTCTGAATACTTTCCAACTGGCCTCACAATCGCAGACCACGTGTTGAATTATTTTTTATTTAACTAGGAAAGTCAGTTAAGAACAAATTCTTATTCACAATGATGGCCTACCAAAAGGCAAAAGGCCTCCTGTGGGGACGGGGGACTGGGATTAAAAAATATATAAATAAATAAAATATAAATACAGGACAAAACACACATCACAACAAGAGAGACGCCACAACACTACATAGAGACCTAAGACGACAACATAGCATGGCAGCAACGCATGACAACATAGCATGGCAGCAAGACAACATAACAACAACATGGTACAAACATTTTTGGGCACAGACAACAGCACAAAGGGCAAGAAGGTAGAGACAACAATACATCACACAAAGCAGCCACAACTGTCAGTTAGACTGTCCATGATTGAGTCTTTGAATGAAGAGATTGAGATAAAACTGTCCAGTTTGAGTGTTTGTTTCAGCTCGTTCCAGTCGCTAGCTGCAGCGAACTAAAAAGAGGAGCGATTACGATGATTGAAACCAAGTCTAGATTTCATTTTAGCCTGCAGCTTTGATATGTGCTGAGAGAAGGACAGTGCACCGTCTAGCCATATTCCCGAGTACTTGTATGAGGTGACTACCTCAAGCTCTAAACCCTCAGAGGTAGTAATTACACCTGTGGGATGAGGGGCATTCTTCTTACCAAACCACATGACCTTTGTTTTGGAGGTGTTCAGAACAAGGTTAAGGGTAGAGAAAGCTTGTTGGACACTAAGAAAGCTTTGCTGTAGAGCATTTAACACATAATTCGTGGAGGGGCCAGCTGAGTATAAGACTGTATCATCTGCATATAAATGGATGAGAGAGCTTCCTACTGCCTGAGCTATGTTGTTGATGTAAATTGAGAAGAGCGTGGGGCCTTGGATCGCACCTTGCGGTACTCCCTTGGTGACAGGCAGTGGCTGAGACAGCAGATTTTCTTTATACACTGCACTCTTTGAGTGAGGTAGTTAGCAAACCAGGCCAAAGACCCCTCAGAGACACCAATTCTCCTTAGCCGGCCCACAATAATGGAATGGTCTACCGTATCAAAAGCTTTGGCCAAGTCAATAAAAATAGCAGCACAATATTGCTTAGAATCAAGGGCAATGGTGACATAATTTATGACTTTTAAGGTTGCAGTGACACTTCCATAACCTGAGTGGAAACCAGATTGCATACCCGAGAGATTACTATAGACATCAAGAAAGCCAGTCAGTTGATTATTGACAAGTTTTTCTAAGCAGGGTAAAATAGAAAAAGGCCTGTAACAGTTAGGATCAGCTTGATCTCACCCTTTAAATAAAGGACCAACTGTGGCTGCCTTCCAAGCAATGGGAACCTCTCCAGAAAGGAGAGACAGTCTTGGTGATGATAGGGGCAGAAACCTTAAAGAAGAAAGGGTATAAACCATCTGACCCAGATGTTTTTTTGGGGTCAAGTTTAAGGAGCTCCTTTAGCACCTCGGACTCAGTGACTGCCTGCAGGGAGAAACTTTGTAGCAGGGCATGGAAAAAGAGGGAGAAGCATTAGAAGGGCATAGTCGCATTAGAAGGGGTGGGAGATGAGGAAATGTTGGACGGGCATTGAGGCATGGCTGAGTCAAATAGGAATCCTGACTTAATGAAGTGGTGATTTAAAGAGGTCAGCCATGTGCTCCTTTACAGTAAAAACCACATCATCAACATTAAGGGACATGGGCAGCTGTTAGGAGGAGGGTTTATTCTCCAGGTCTTTAACTGTTTTCCAGAACTTCTTGGCGTTAGACCCACAGAGAGAACTGCTCCTTAAAGTAACCTACTTTGGCCTTCCAGATAGCCTGAGTGCACTTATTTCTCATTTGCCTGAACGATAGCCAGTCAGCCTTAGTATGCGTGTGCCGAGCCTTTCGCCAAATGCAATTCTTGAGGTGGAGTAACTCTGCAAGATCACGGACGAACCAGGGGCTGAACCTGTTTTTAATTCTCATTTTCTTTATGGGGGTGTGTTAAGAATACCACTGAAAATATAAAAAAAGTAGGTCCAAGAAGCTGATTCTATACCATTCTACAGAGGCCAGTTCATGAAGGAAGGCTTGCTCATGAAAGTTTTTTTAGCAAGCGTCTATGACAAATCAGGACAGGTTGTTTCACTGACTAGCCAATACAAAGATAGTGATCACTGTTTTACAGCCTAAGGTCATTACAGATAATGTCAGACTGTTACCTATCAGGATTATTTGTGAGGATAACATCAAGGAGAGTAGCCTTTTCTGGGTGTTTGGAGTGATACCTTGTGGGATTGGTAATAATCTGAGTAAGATTTAGGGAGTCCCATTGCTTTAGGACTTGGTCAGGTGGTTTAAGCATGTCCCAGTTTAGGTCACCTAGCAGTACAAATTCAGACTTAGTGTAAGCGGCCAGGACAGAGCTTAAGGCAAGTAGGGTACAGGCTGGTGCTGATGGAGGACGATAGCACCCAGCAACATTCAACAAAGAGCTATTTGAAAGTTTAATGCTTAAAACCAGCAAGTCAAATTGTTTGGGGACAGACTTGGTGGAGACAACCGAGCACTGAAGGTGTTCCTTGCTAAAGATGGCCGCTCCACCACCTTTGGAAGATCTGTCTTGCCAAAAAAGGTTATAACCAGAAAGGTTAACATCAGTATTCAAAACACTCTTCCTTAACCACGTCTCAGGAATGACCAACACATCTCGATTGGAGCTGTGAACCCACACTTTCAATTGATCAATTTTAGGTAATAAGCTTCTAGTGTTAACGTGCAGAAAACCCAGGCTTTTACGTGAGCAGAAATCAGTGTAGGAGATATCAGAGCACAAGTCAGAATTTGGGCTAGCAATAGTACGTGGGCCAGGGTGTACAGGCACATTTCCAGATATCATCAGCAGTAATACAATCAAGGCACAGCAGAGGACAGGGAGAGCTCTGCAGTGCTGATTTATGACATCGGAATGTGCTCATCAGATGGCAACAAGATCATATTGTACAGCAATTTCATCAGGTAACATGAATACAAAGCTGGCGAGAGGTAGTTGGAATAGGATGGGAGGCCAAAGTCTGTGTAACCAATATAGTCAGAGTCCCGAGTGTGGGAACAAACAGTTTGTCCCACGGTTGGGTAAAGAATGTTTGTAGTCAACAAAGTATGCAGGAGTCATGAGGCAAAATGCACAAGATTTAAAAAAAAAAAAAATATGTAACAACTTGTGGCTGGCCATTGTAAGTTCGGAGTCACTCGCCCCAACAGTGCGTGTGCTTTTATTTCTGGAAGCAGATTTCTTGTAGAAAATGCCAGTGAACAGCAGGAGGGGGCTTCAGAGGACGCTTCAAAGACTCCTGCCACTTGTTGGGCCCAAACGCCTCGACAGCTTTTACTTCTCACATTAGTGCGAATTGAATTTGTTTCTGGTCCGTCCTTGCAAGCCTGGGAGCCTTAACTTATCTAGGATAGGGGGACCATTTTCACATTTGGATGAAAAGCATACCCAAATTCAACTGCCAGCTACTCATCCCCAGAAGATAAGATATGCATATTATTAGTAGGCATGGATAGAAAACACTCTGAAGTTTCTAAAACTGTTTGAATCATGTCTGTGAGTATAACAGAACTTATTTAGCAGGGAAAACCCCGAGCACAAACCATTCAGATTTTTTTTGAGGTCACTCTCTTTTCAATGGGTTTTCATTGGGAATACATATTTCAAATTGACCTTCTTGCAGTTCCTACCGCTTCCACTGGATGTCAACAGTCTTTAGAAATTGGTTGAGGTTTTTTCCTTTGTGTAATGAAGAAGTACGGCCATCTTGAACGAGGGTCACTTGATGTGTACTGTTAGTTAGAGGCGCATGACCAGAAAGCTAGCTACAGTTTGTTTTAATCCTGTATTGAACACAGATTATCCCTTCTTCAATTTTATCGATTATTTACATTTAAAATTACCTAAAGTTGTATTACAAAAGTAGTTTGAAATGTTTTGGCAAAGTTTACAGGTAACTTTTGAGATATTTTGTAGTCACGTTTCACAAGATGGAACAGTTTTTTTTCTGGATCAAACGCGCCAAATAAATGGACATTTTGTATATATATTGACGGAATTAATCGAACAAAAGAACCATTTGTGATATTTATGGGACATATTGGAGTGCCAACAACAGAAGCTCGTCAAAGGTAAGGCATGAATTATATTTTTATTTCTGTGTTTTGTGTCGCGCTGCAGGGTTGAAATATGCTTCTCTCTCTTTGTTTACTCTGTTGCTATCCTCAGATAATAGCATCGTTTGCTTTTGCCGAAAAGCCTATTTGATTTCTGACATGTTGGCTGGATTCACAACAAGTGTAGCTTTAATTTGGTGTCTTTCATGTGTAATTTAATGAAAGTTAGATTTTTATAGTAATTTATTTGAATTTGGCGCACTGCATTTTCTCTGGCTTTTGGCCAAGTGAGACAGTAGCGTCCCGCCTAAACTCAGATTTTTGGATATAAATATGAACTTTACCGAACAAAACATACATGTATTGTGTAACATGAAGTCCTATGAGTGTCATCTGTTGAAGATCATCAAAGGTTAGTGATTAATTTTATCTCTTTCTGCTTTTTGTTACTCCTCTCTTTTGCTGGAAAAATGGCTGTGTTCTTCTGTGACTTGGCTCTGACCTAACATAATCGTTTGGTGTGCTTTCGTCGTAAAGCCTATTTCAATTCTGACATGTTGGCTGGATTCACAACAAGTGTAGCTTTAATTTGGTATCTTTGATGTGTGATTTTTATAGTAATTTATTTGAATTTGGCGCTCTGCATTTTTACTGGCTTTTGGCCATGTGGGACGCTAACTCAGCATTCAGTCCCCATAAAGTCAAATATATAATTGTAATGTACTTTATTTGTAACCATGCGTGTAACCATGCCAGCCTAGGACCTCCACATCCGGCGTCTTCATTTGCGGGATTGTCTGAGACAGCTGAAACTGTGTGTTTGCACAAACAAAGAATTTCTGCACAAACTGTCAGAAACTGTCTCAGGGAAGGTAATCTGCTTTCTAGTCGTCCTCACCAGGACCTGACTGCAGTTTGGCGTCGTAACCGACTTCAGTGGGCAAATGCTCACCTTCGCTGGCCACTGGTACGCTGGAGAAGTGTGCTCTTCACAGGTGAATCCCTGTTTCAACTATACCGGGCAGATGACAGACAGCATGTATGGTGTTGTGTGGGCGACCGGTTTGCTGATGTCAACGTTGTGAACAGAGTGCACCATTGTGGCGGTGGGGTTATGGTATGGGCAGGCATAAACTACGGACAACGTACACACTTGCATTTCATCAATTTGAATCCACAGAGATACCATGACGAGATCCTGAGGCCCATTGCCCTGCCATTCCTCCACGCCATCATCTCATGTTTCAGCATGGGATGTTAAATGGTTGACCTGATTCTCTATGGTCACTTAAGATCCCATGGCACTTATTGTAAGAGTAGGGGTTTTAATCCCAATGTCCTGGCTAAATTCCCAATCTGGCTTCATACCATCATGGCCACCTAATCATCCCCAGCTTCCCATTGGCTCATTCATCCCCACACTTCTCCCCTATAACTATTCTCCAGGTCATTGCTGTAAATGAGAATGTGTTCTCAGTCAACTTACCTGGTAAAACAGTGGTTAAATCAAAAATGATAATGCACGGCCCCATGTCGCAAGGATCTGTACACAATTCCTGGAAGCTGAAAATGTCCAAGTTCTTCCATGTCCTGCATACTCACCAGACATGTCACCCATTGAGCACGTGTGGGATGTTCTGGGTCGACGTGTTCGACAGCGTGTTCCAGTTCCCGCCAATATCCAGCAACTTTGCACAGCCATTGAAGAGGAGTGGGACAACATTCCACAAGCCACAATGAACAGCCTGATCAACTCTATGCTAAGGAGATATGTCACGATGCATGAGGCAAATGGAGGTCACACCAGATACTGACCTTCTGTGGCCAACAGATGCATATCTGTATTTCTGTTGCGTGAAATCCATAGATTAGGGCATAATGAATGTATTTCAATTGATTGATTTCCTTATGAACTGTAATTTAGTAAAATATTTTAAATTGTTGCATGTTGCGCTTATATTTTTGTTCAGTGTGTGTATATGTCACTTTACAAACGTGTTCAATATTTATAGATCCCTGTTGATGAGTCTGTGTCATTGAGTGATCCCAGACCCATTCTTTTAATGACGAAAATAAATTATAAAGCTATCATAACAAAATGGATTACACTTTTGTAGCATTGTTTGATTGGTTTGTATCATCACTTCGCTCACATAATTTAATGTATTAACTAGTAACGATTTTGTGTAAGCTCTCCTCGTGAACACTGATCCAAACTGGGAAACGGGCTTTGATTCTGATAGATGGATTTCATGCAGGATATCCTCTGAAATGACTTCCATTGGGTTCTAATTATAGTCCGCTTTGTCCCTGGTGTAGGAGAACCATCTGAGAGAGCATTTTTAAAAACAATATATCTGTCCTTTCTAAAGATGGATTCCACACAATGCCACCGACCGACCCCGGTACCTTTCTTATTGACTAGATGTGAGGAGGGGAGATGCATTGCTGCTATTTAACAGAGAGACCATCCATCATTTACTCTGTAGGAAGGGAGGAATGGTTAAAGGTTGACGAGTTTAAGATGCCATGCACCTGAAATGTGATGAATTCTTCATGGACGAAAGTTGACGTTAGTTTACAAACATGCGAGTCAACCTGACTTGAATGAGTGATTATGTTGTGTGATGCAAGATACGGTGACGCCTGAATGATTGAGTGATTGGTACCTAAATGTTTAAGTTGAAAATCTCAACACACTCTGTTTACTAGACCTGTTAGATGTGGAATATTGGAGGAGTATGTTGAGATCCAACCTTATCAAGTTACCTAACCATGCACTCAATTCCCCATGGAGTTATTGTTTTTCTGTTGTCTGAGTTGTATTATCCTCACCTGAAATGTCTACCTTCCTCCTTGAAATCCTGACGTTATTTCAGATTGGGCTCTTATCCTGTCTGGACATGGAAAACATTGCCTTAGCATGAGGGAGGATCACACTTGTCATGCCCCGCATTCTCAAAAGTAGATGTGACAACAACAGAAAACAAACGTTATCCTCCAAGACAAAAGTCAAGTTATCCTTGTCCCCATCATAGAGAAAACAACAATGACACAAGACTGCTGATGACAAAGTACTCGTTCTATATTTTAGGGAAAGTGTAGATAATGTCTCCAGACTGAGTGGAATGGAGTCCCTGACAGAATACTAATGAAACAGGGTGATCACAGAGATGTTTTCATACTGAGATGCCTTCTTCGGAACTTTGCCAAATATTGAATTGGTGAGATTTATCTGATTTTTCTTAGACAGGCAGTATCTGAGTTTAACTGGCTATAGTAGGCAGGTTTCCATTGACCCAGGATTATTTGACAAAGCAATGCAGGGGAAAAAACAATACAACATGTGTAATGGAAATAGCAGCTATAGGAGAAATGTTCTGAAGATTAACATTTTATCTTGTCGAACTTTATTGCGACCAAATTATGGAAATTGTGTTTTTCAAATAAATGATAATTGCAGAATACATTTGAAGGTACTGTATGCGGCATGTGATGTCATCACGTAACCATAAAGCTCGACTCCACATTTAATTCTAAATGCCTACTTCTCGCTACATCTATTTTTCAGCTAAATAATGTTTTCTTCTCCTTGCTTTTCTGGTTGGCCACCTTGGCTGGATGCAAGTTTCACCATCCAATTATTTCAGATCCAATTACTCTCCATCCAATTATTTTAGAAGGCCAAATGCCAAAACGCAGCGTTTCTACGCTTTGCAATAAAGAAGCTTTTTTTATTTAATTCCATTTGTCCTTCAAGTGTTTCTGAATCTGTTTCCTCCTCAATTCATGCACCTTGGTTGGAATGAGGTAGCGGTAGTAATCCCTTCCCAGATCTACAGGAGTAAATGATTTCACCCTGGCACGGACTGTGGCCATGTGTTGGCACATTAAATTTATTAGAATATTAAATATTAAATATGTTAAATATTAGTCAATTCTTGCATTCTATCCATGCTGGCTTTTGTGGGCTACTTGAGACAGGAAATGGATAGGTGGGAGGGTATAGAGGCTGTTGCCAATTTATTAATGTGCAATTTTCCTAAATGTACACCACCCTTCAAAAGTTTGGGGTCACTTTAGAAATGTCCTTGTTTTTTAAAGAAAAACACATTTTTGGGCTATTAAAATAACATTCAATTGATCAGAAATACAGTGTTAATGTTGTAAATGACTATTGTAGCTGGAAACGGCTGATTAAATTATTACTTATTTTTTAAATAAATGGAATATCTACATCGGCGTACAGAGGCCCATTATCAGCAACCATCACTCCTGTGTTCCAATGGCATGTTGTGTTCCAATGGCATGTTGTCACTCCTGTGTTCCAATGGCAAGTTTATCATTTTAAATGGCTAATTGATCATTAGAAAACCCTTCTGCAATTACAGTTGAAGTCAGAACTTTAATCAGTACAACAGTTTTCAGCTGTGCTCACATACAGTTGAAGTCGGAAGTTTACATACACTTAGGTTGGAGTCATTAAAACTCGTTTTTCAACCACTCCACAAATTTCTTGTTAAACCTTTTGTCAATAGGGGGGCGCTATTTTCACTTTGTAAAAAAAAGTGCCCAAATTAAACTGCCTCGTACTCTATTCTTGCTCGTACAATATGCATATTATTATTACTATTGGATAGAAAACACTCTAGTTTCTAAAACCGTTTGAATTATATCTGTGAGTAAAACAGAACTCATTTTGCAGCAAACTTCCTGACAGGAAGTGAAAAATCTGAAATCGAGGCTCTGTTCCAGGGCCTTCCTATTAATTTGCCTGAAATCTATTAGTATACATGCACTGCATACGCCTTCCACTAGATGTCAACAGGCAGTGAGAGGTGGAATGGGGTGTCTAGCTTGATCTGAGGCCGAACAAGAGCTTTTGGAATGACGTGTCTGGAAATTTCATTGTCTTGGAAGGCGCGAGAAGGAACCCCAGATTGCGTTCTGAAAAGCTTTCGGTATACACGTTAGATATCTCCGGCTCTGATTTTATTTGATATATGTGATAAAAACATCATAAAGTAGATTTTTTAAACCGAGTTATATCAGTTTATTGAACGTTTATTGCGATTTTTGGAATTTTCTTTTCTTTGCGTCATGTGAAGTTGGCCACGTTTGCGCCACATGGCTAGCTTTGGTTGCTAATTCGACAGGAGAAGAGGACATTCTAAAACCAAACAACGATTATTCTGGACAAAGGACTCCTTGTACAAGATTCTGATGGAAGCTCAGCAAAGGTAGGAACCATTTATGATGTTATTTCGTATTTCTGTGGAAAATGTTTAGTCATATTTTCCGCCCTTATTTTGGGCGCTGTCTCGCTATAACGTAAGCTGTACGTCGTACTAAAGTTATTTAAAAAAATCTAACACAGCGGTTGCATTAAGAACTAGTGTATCTTTCATTTGCTGTACAACATGTATTTTTTAGTAAAGTTTATGATGAGTTATTTGATTAGATTAGGTGACTGTCCAAGATATCTCCGGAGAATTTTGTGCATTTTGACTACGTATTCACATTGTAAAACCACGATTTGTACCGCTAAATATGCACATTTTCGAACAAAACATATATGTATTGTGTAACATGATGTTATAGGACTGTCATCTGATGAAGTTTGTCAAGGTTAGTGAATAATTTTATATCTTTTGCTGTTTTTTTGCGATCGCTACCTTTGCGGTGAATGAATGCGGTTGTGTGGTTGGCTATTGTAGTAAGCTAATATAATGCTATATTGTGTTTTCGCTGTAAAACACTTAAAAAATCTGAAATATTGGCTGGATTCACAAGATGTTTATCTTTCATTTGCTGTACACCATGTATTTTTCATAAATGTGAGTAGTATTTAGGTATTTCACGTTGCTCTCTGTAATTATTCCGGCTGCTTTGGTGATATTTGTGATGGTAGCTGCAATGTAAAACTATGATTTTATACCTCAAATATGCACATTTTCGAACAAAACATAGATTTATTGTATAACATGTTATAAGACTGTCATCTGATGAAGTTGTTTCTTGGTTAGTGACTAATTATATCTTTATTTGGTCGAATTTGTGATAGCTACCTATGCGGTAAAAAAATTGTGAAAATATGCGGTTGAGTCTTTTGCTATTGTGGTTAGCTAATAGAAATACATTGTGTTTTCGCTGTAAAACATTTTAAAAATCGGAAATGATGGCTGGATTCACAAGATGTGTATCTTTCATTTGGTGTCTTGGACTTGTGATTTCATGATATTTATATGCTAGTATTTACTTGTGGCGCTATGCTAGGCTATGCTAGTCAGCTTTTTACTGATGAGGATGCTCCCGGATCCGGGATTGTGACCCAGTAGAAGTTTTAACAAACTATAGTTTTGGCAAGTAGGTTAGGACATCTACTTCGTGCATAACACAAGTCATTTTTCCAACAATTGTTTACAGACAGATTATTTCGCTTATAATTCACTGTATCACAATTCCAGTGGGTCAGAAGTTTACATACACTTAAGTTGACTGTGCCTTTAAACAGCTTGGAAAATTCAGGAAAATGATGTCATGGCTTTAGAAGCTTCTGTTAGGCTAATTGACATAATTTGAGTCAATTGGAGGTGTACCTGTGGATGTATTTCAAGGCCTACCTTCAAACTCAGTTCCTCTTTGCTTGACATCATGGGAAAATCAAAAGAAATCACCCAAGACCTCAGAAAAAAATGTAGACCTCTGCAAGTCTGGTTCATCGTTGAGAGCAATTTCCAAATGCCTGAAGGTACCACGTTCTTCTGCACAAACAATAGTACGCAAGTATAAACACCATGGGACCACGCAGCCGTCATACCGCTCAGGAAGAAGACGCGTTCTGTCTCCTAGAGATGAACGTAGTTTGGTGCGAAAAGTGCAAATCAATCCCAGAACAACAGCAAAGGACCTTGTGAAGATGCTGGAGGAAACAGGTACAGACGTATCTATTTACACAATAAAACGAGTCCTATATCGACATAACCTGAAAGGCCGCTCAGCAAGGAAGAATCCACTGCTCCAAAACCGCCATAAAAAAGCCAGACTACGGTTTGCAACTGCACATGGGGACAAAAATCATACTTTTTGGAGAAATGTCCTCCGGTCTGATGAAACAAAAATAGAACTGTTTGGCCATAATGACCATCGTTGTGTTTGGAGGAAAAAGGGGGATGCTTGCAAGCCGAAGAACACCATCCCAACCGTGAAGCACGGGGCTGGCAGCATCATGTTGTGGGGGTGCTTTGCTGCAGGAGGAACTGGTGCACTTTACAAAATAGATGGCATCATGAGGGAGGAAAATTATATGGATATATTGAAGCAACATCTCAAGACATCAGTCAGGAAGTTGAAGCTTGGTCGCGAATGGGTCTTCCAAATGGACATTGACCCCAAGCATACTTCCAAAGTTGTGGCAAAATGGCTTAAGGACAACAAAGTCAAGGTATTGGAGTGGCCATCACAAAGCCTTAACCTCAATCCTATAGAAAATTTGTGAGCAGAACTGAAAAAGCGTGTGAGCGAGGAGGCCTACAAACCTGACTCAGTTACACCAGCTCTGTCAGGGGGAATGGGCCAAAATTCACCCAACTTATTGTGGGAAGCTTGTGGAAGTCTATCTAAAACGTTTGACCCAAGTTAATCAATTTAAAGGCAATGCTACCAAATACTAATTGAGTGTATGTAAACTTCTGACCCACTGCGAATGTGATGAAAGAAATTAAAGCTGAAATAAATCAATCTCTCTCCTTTTTTTATGACATTTCACATTAAAATCAAGTGGTGATCCTAACTGACCTAAGACAGGGAGTTTTTACGAGGATTAAATGTCAGGAATTGTGAAACTGAGTTCAAATGTATTTGGCTAAGGTGTATGTAAACTTCCGACTTCAACTGTAGAAAACCCCATTGAGGACATCAGATAGCAGAGCAGGCCAGGCCCACTCCACCACAGAGTCAATAGGTGAGAAGCCCATTGGCAGGTACCAGCTCTCTGCCCCTGTGTAAGGGGTTCTTTTACTCCTCCAGCCCCGGCTCCTGAGGAATTCTTAGTATGTGCACAGCAGGGCCCAGGCTGAATGGTCTGGAGAATACCCTGTGTTATTAACAGAGCCCAGTGTGGTAAACGAGCGGAGGGGCTCAGTGTGTAGTCAGGGCCTCACAGCACACCCTCTCCATTTCCCCTTAACCGGTAGGAGAAATGAGAAGGGAAGGAATGAGCTGCCACTATATGGAGGTTGGAAGTGTTTTATTTCCCCTTAACCGGTAGGAGAAATGAGAAGGGAAGGAATGAGCTGCCACTATATGGAGGCTGGAAGTGTTTTATTTCCCCTTAACCGGTAGGAGAAATGAGAAGGGAAGGAATGAGCTGCCACTATATGGAGGCTGGAAGTGTTTTATTTCCCCTTAACCAGTAGGAGAAATGAGAAGGGAAGGAATGAGCTGCCACTATATGGAGGCTGGAAGTGTTTTATTTCCCCTTAACCGGTAGGAGAAATGAGAAGGGAAGGAATGAGCTGCCACTATATGGAGGCTGGAAGTGTTTTATTTCCCCTTAACCGGTAGGAGAAATGAGAAGGGAAGGAATGAGCTGCCACTATATGGAGGCTGGAAGTGTTTTATTTCCCCTTAACCGGTAGGAGAAATGAGAAGGGAAGGAATGAGCTGCCACTATATGGAGGCTGGAAGTGTTTTATTTCCCCTTAACCGGTAGGAGAAATGAGAAGGGAAGGAATGAGCTGCCACTATATGGAGGCTGGAAGTGTTTTATTTCCCCTGTGTTTGGTGATGAATGTGTTCCTGGTTTCCTTTTCCAAACATCTCCATTATTGCTGTATGTAATTCCTGTCTGACCTGTTGTCTGGCCACACGTCGGTCATAAATCCTGAGCTGTGTGTGTGTGTGTATTTGCATCTGAATCATTTTTATGGCGTGTCATTGTTTCGTCTTTATTTTCAGAAACATGACTCGCTCTCTACCAGAGAGATTGTGACTTTGTCCCACTTCTTCTGAATGTCCCTTTCCTCTCTAACCGGCTCCAACTCTGAAACCCTTCTTGTACTCTACGCAGGTATACCATTCAGAATAATGTTCGACATATCTTTGACCTGATATGTCGGTCATAAGAAAAGATCTCTCACTCACTCACTCACTCACTCACTCACTCACTCACTCACTCACTCACTCACTCACTCACTCACTCACTCACTCACTCACTCACTCACTCACTCACTCACACTCTCTCTCTCTCTCTCTCTCTCTCTCTCACTGTCTCTCACTCTCTCTCTCACAATAACTTTGATCTTCCAAACGACCCTCATTATAGCCGTTATGTCTGTTGTTAAATCTTCTCATCACTCAAGTGTCTGTGGGGAACAGCGTACTGACTCCCATCCTCTTCATCTCTCATTTAACCACTAATCAGCAACATCTCCCTGGCACTATTACAACCTGTCAGCAGAATCCAGACAAATTAACTTCCACATCTTTCAATAAATTGCTGTACTCCCAGTAATGCATGTAGGGACATTCCTGTTTTAATAAGGCATCCTACATTCTACCGCCCGATTTAGCGGCTCCCCCATTGGTTTTTCATGGTTGACACTCATGATTTTCCAAGCCCTCTAAATCGCTTTAATGTGCGGTCTATTGCGGAGTGTTTTAGATGGAATGTATTACAGAAGTGACTGAAGGCAAGAGGAGCTTTATTTTAAACAGCTCATTAGGGTGTAAAACATTCAGCATCACAAGGACAGAAGAAGAGAATAAATTACCTTCAGAACATGGAAGAGTAATGGGCTGGCTCCCGAGTGGCGCAGCGGTCTAAGGCACTGCATCTCAGCGCAAGAGGTGTCACTACAGTCTCTGGTTCGAATCCAGGCAGTATCACATCCGGCCGTGATTGGGAGTCCCATAGGGCGGCGCACAATTGCCCCAGCGTCGTCTGGGTTTGACCGGGGTAGGTCGTCATTGTTAGTAGAATTTGTTATTGACTGATTAGCCTAGTTACATAAAGGTTAAATAAAAAATATATAAACTAAAGGCTAGCTTGAAGTTTGGCAATAATTTGGCTAGGAGATAGTCCTCCCATTGATAAGGTAGAACTAGGGCTGAGCGATGAGTGCTTTTGAGGTCGCTTCGGTTTGATTATTTAAAAAAATAATCATGATTTTTTTTTTTTTGTGATTTCGGTTTCAATTATTATTTTTTAAATGAAATGCATTAGGAAATAACGACATGAAATTATTTTTTATGCAAATTCCAAAGCCAAAAATAGTGAACATTCAACTGCCAATATTCCGTTGTCTCTGTTAGGTCCACATTGGGTAGACATCAATAGGAAATTACTATGAAAGAATAAAATATTTCAGTTGTGTATTACTACTTTTTTATTTTATGACTTTAGTCATCCTATTTAGCTAGGCTAGTCTGCATAAGGATGTTGCAGAGCTAAAGAAACGCCTCATTGGGCTCACAAAAAAAAGGAACTAAAAATAATTGAAGTAATTGAACCAATGTTGGTCAATTAGCTGTTTAATAAACAACCCCCCCCCCCAGCACTAGGTAGAACATATCATGTTTTCATTATCCAAAAGCCTCTCTGACCATTTAATGCTCGTAAAAAAATGCAAGTCTCTTGTGTAGTAAGTAGTCTTTAAAATACGTTGAATTACTAACATCAGCCTATCTGTAACTTCTCACACAGTTCAAGTAAACATACCCTGACAATCCATCCTAATTTTGTGGTGTTGTCATAGTAATGATCATTAGGTTACCCCATGCATATGCTACACACTCAGAGCCATTTGCATCACAGTGGAATTGATGTTGTGCTTGAAGGTAATGAGACGTTAAATTCAAAATATATTCAAACATAGCTAAAAACACCTGGACAAACTGACTGGAAAGAAAATTGTATCCCTATTTCTCCATCCAACTGTCAAACTGACATGAATAACTTTTTCTCTCTCCAGTGTCCTGTTTCAAAGGGTTTTATTTCATCCTTGTCCACCCAGATAGTTGGAGCTGTTCAAATATTGAAACAGAGAATAATTGTATCTCTTTTCAGAATGCACAGATACCGTGTTCTGGGTAGTGATGTGCCCCTGATTTAAATTACAAAGGGAAGTGTTACTGTCGGCAGATGAGAAAATAATTTTGGTCGGCTTCTGTCAGTTAATCTCCATTTTTCATGGATCAGACTGTTCTTTTCCCCTCCACAGCAAAGACCCTTTCATATTATGAAAATACTCTCTGAATATGGGATTAAAGGGAGATTAAAAATGTCTAAAATCCATTTAAAATAACCCTGCCTGGGATTTGTCCCAATCATTGAGATATAAAAATGGAAGGGTGTAAACTCTCAAAGAACAGGAGTTTCATGTATTCAAACTCTGTCCATAAACTGTGTGACAGGACAACAACCTCTCCCTCAACGTCAGCAAGACAAAGAAGCTGATGGACTACAGGGAACTGAGGGGGCTGTAGTGGAGCGGGTCGTGAACAAGTTCCTCGGTGTCCACATCACTAAGGAATTATGGTCCCCACACACCACACAGTTGTGAGGAGGCACAACAATGCCTCTTCCCCCTCAGGAGGCTGAACAGATATGGCCCTTGGATCCTCAAACTTATACAGCTGGACCATTGACAACATCTTGACTGGCTGCATCACCGCGTACTATCCGACTGCAAGACGCTACAGAGGATAGTGAGTACGGCCCAGTTCATCACTGGGGCCGAGCTCCCTGCCATCCAGGACCTCTATACCAGGCGGTGTCAGAGGAAGGCCATAAACATTTTCAAAGACTCCCGCCACCCAAGTCATAGGCGGTTCTCTCTGCTACCACACGGCAAGCGGTACCGATGCACCAACTCTGGAACTAACAGGACTTTGAACAGCTTCTATCCCCAAACCATAAAAGTGCTAAATAGTTAGTCCAGGTAGCTATTTGATTTAAAGGTATAATCCACCCCCAGAAATAAAAAATCATGAAACTGTCAATTTGGTGAAAGCCAATGTTCTATCAGTGGGTAAAATAGGAAATTGTGTAGGAACGCGTCATTGGTATACAATTCCTGTTACTGGAGATTAGTGTAAGCCCCTATCACATTTCATAACGCTTTTAAAACAATGACATACACTAGATCACCAAAATCAGCCAATAGATGGTATGGCCATACTTGTCTATAACACATCCATCTGTTTATATCGTCATGACAAAGTACAGATTTCGCATAGATGTGCTCAGTCTAAACAGTCTACCAAATTATTAACGACCGTTTCTCCTTCAAGTACCATGTTGTAATGCACCGTGTCTGTAGGAAACAGATATATTACAGAAAGAAGGAGATGGGAATCCCATTGGGCAATTCATGGAAAAACGCCCCACCCAACTGACTGTCGACCAATCGCATTCACGTGTCATGCTGCGTCACGCGGTTGCTAAGCTAATCGTCACACAATCCGATTCTAATGACGTTTCCCATCTGAAAATGAGCTCTGTGGGAAAGCAACATAATGCTGCTCTCGCTCTGGGCAGGGATGCCATTCATAGCTCAGTGGCAGAGACAAGCTGCAAGTTGAACTCTGTGAGAGACTCCTAAATTGACAGCGCAGTATGTTTAGGCGATTTTACAGCTAGCTACTTCAAATGCTGATATCGTGTTTGGTATGATTGTGTGTAGCTATGTTTTGTAGCTAGCTACTTAGCTAACCAGCCCGCCCAGGGAGATGGAGAACATTGCATTGTGGGTTTTGTAGTAGACTTGAGATACAATGGATTTCCCGAAATGATTTTCCCATGTTTATACCAATCTTGTTATTACAACAAAATGTTTTCACTTTTAGTGTTACTTAACATTGTTAATAATAGGACTTAGTGGTTTGGGGTGGATTATCCCTTTAACTATCTGCATGGACCATTTTTGCACTAATTCTTTTGAGTCATCACATATGCTGCTGCTACTGTATATTATCTACCCTGTTACCTAGTTACCTACCTAGTTATCCCTACCTATATGTACATATCTACCCCAATTACCTCGTACCACTGCACATCGACTCGGTACTGGTACCCCGTGTATATACCCAAGTTATCGTTACTCAATGTGTGTTTGTTCCTTGTTATTATTTTTCTATTACTTCATTTTTTCTCTTCATTGTTGGGAAGGGCCTTTAAGTAAGCATTTCACTGTTAGTCTACACCTGTTTACAAAGCATGTGACACAACTTTATTTGATTTGAGCCGACAGAGCTTGCACAATAACCACTTCAACATTGTCTTTGGTATGATAAAGATTTCACTGTTTAAGAGAATGCACATGATTCCTCTCTAACACAGACAAACACTTCTCTACTGTTTCTCCCACGTGTGAATAAATGATGTCTTCTGCATCTGCTGGGTGATTGATTAACTGAGTCTCACATTGCATTGAACCAAGCAGCGCTCCATTGCTCAGTTGTTAGGTACCATGGTGTGTCCTCTCCACACTACCACGGTGTCTGGCCATGGCATGGCCTCCACCCTGCACTAACATGGGCCACACAGCAGGTCCTTGTCCCTGAGCCCATGAATTGACTGTGGACGGGATTGTTGTGGGCTGCTGTGGTCTGTCTAGCCAGTATTAGCCTAGCGCGTGTCACAGTGACATGCTCTGTTGGAGTGTAACAATGTGTTCCAGTTCAGCTTGAGTGGGGCAGGTTTAAATAGACCAGTAATGATGCAGTAGGCCCAGACAGAGAGCCGCGTTAGATGGGTCGTTCCAGCACTATAATAACAAGTTAGAGCATGGTGAAGGCATCTCCTCTTCACGGACTCAGAATCCAGTCAGCTCGCTTGTTTGTTTATCCGTCTGTATACATGGTTTCCAGGGAAGCAAGAGAGCTGTTTGAGTCTTGAAACATTAGCCTACTTTTTAAGCTGTGATTGGCCATAGAGCTTTTTGAAAATCATTTGACCACACTCACCACACTGTTTCTGAACTTTCACTTTTTCATTCTGTTTAAACATCACAGTGGACCATGTTAACTAGCCTACAAGAACATGGGTCCGTGCCAAGTGAATGAGTCCAAACTCTGCAGAATTTACCTTAACATGCAATCTCTACAGGGATGGCATTGATATCAGTGTCTATTGTCGGATGACCTTGGCTCACTCTGTACTGACACCTTTAGCACTGCGACGCAGTGCCTTAGACCGCTGCGCCACTCAGGAGGCAATATAACACATTTTAAGGGCGGCCCTCCGGACCCAATGCGGCCCCCAGGGCCTAATGAGTGACACCGCTGCCCTAAATTAACCAGCTAGAGATGGCACCCCTCCTGTGAAATCAGTTGTTGTTTTTGTACCATGCAGATTGCCATGGTAACCCTCCCTCTCTCCACGGTGCCACTCTGGCCGAACAGATCTGACTGAAGGATTTTAATTCTCAACAGGGTTTCACCCACCTGGTCTGGAGAAAGCTTTGAAATTGATCATATAGAGAGAGAGTCAAACGGTGCACGTCAAAAAGCTCTTAGGTCTTCCAAGCTTGATGAGTGCTTTATTTTCCCATCCACCTTAGTGCTTTATGGAAAGAGGGTGGACAAATGCGGAGCTACAGAAGTGTGTCCACACCTATAATGTGAAGTGCTATTAAGTTCTGAAGGTGTCTCTGGCCCAGGCATGAGGGGTAATCATGTTTCAGAACCTCCTGGCGTGGCTGTGTGTACGTGTGCGCATTCCTTCATGGTACAGACAGGTCTTTGAGAGTCTGCCATTAACTTCAAGTAATGATTTACACGAATGTCTGAGTTGCTTCTTCTTAATTCTACTCTGAAACGGGCATTTACTGCATATAATGTTATCCTGAATGGTTTTGTAAAAACCATTATCTCAAATGTTCATTATCTACTGGAACACCCTAGTCTCAAGTGAGTGAAAACAGAATCATGATTTACAGTGTGAACTTCCTTTGAGGGACACCTTTGTTTTCTCACAATCCTTTCTCTGACATTGGAGCCAAGGTCTCTGATGGGATGTAGTAATTGTCTGATAACATGGAGACAAACTCAGACAAGGTAGGAGTCAACAGCAGCATAAGAAACTGATTGGATCGGCTCAGAGGTGTCTGCTTGTTTAATTCAGAGTGTTGACAGTACAGCCTGTTTCTTGAGACAATGCCACTCATATCTCTCCAAAGAAGAGCAAAACAAACATGTCTTCCCCAAACAGTCTTTGTAAAAAATATATTTTTACTTCACTTCTGTAACGGATCATTTCAGATGCATTTCTCCCGTTGTTTCATGCTGTTGGTTTCCCAAGCGTTACATAACCGTTATTCACCATCCTGGCATCAAGCAGATTGTTTTGAAAGCGAGCTCGCCACGAAGCCTGTAATTTGCTGCCTTGCCATTGAGCAGAGGAATATGCTAATGATGGATCTGTTAGTCAAGGCTGTTCGGTCCCAAAGGGGAAGAATCATAACACTTCTTGTTGTCAATCTCCATGACTTTATTGATTTTCACGCACCGTTATTTTGAGCGATGACATAAGTCTGACTTTTCGTCTTACCGCAGCCTCTCTTCCTAAGTGATTCTTTAAAACCAGGCCTACAGTACTTCATTCTATAGAGCTCTTACTTTACTTTCAGGTCCATTTATTTCTGCCTCTTAATTTCTGTATACAGTTTGGTATTGTCTTCTGATCAGCAGGCAGCTCACACTTTTCATTTGGCATCGGTGTCAAAGGGATGGGGAGGATAGGGTTGGGATGATGGCAATTCAATATTATGGTCTCAGCAGAGTAGTCTGCTCTCTCGCTCTCGGATATTTTGTAGACGACACTCCCCCTCCACCGCCTCTCCCAACTTGCAGTAGAACCACTGTACAGTAGAACCATTTGGCTGTTTAATCCATTTTGGGAGAATTGCTTTGCGGTCGATACTGTATGTTAGACATATCTATTCTGCCCTGCCTTTCTAAAGTCTTCGAAAGCCAAGTTAACAAACAGATCACCTACCATTTTTAGAATCCCACTGTACCTTCTCCGCTATGCAATCTGGTTTCCGAGCTGGTCATCGGTGCACCTCAGCCACACTCAAGGTCCTAAACGATATCATAACCGCCATTGATAAAAGACAATACTGTGCAGCCGTATTCATCAACCTGGCCAAGGCTTTCGACTGTCAATCACTGCATTCTTATCAGCAGACTAAATGACTGCCCCGCCTGGTTCACCAACTACTTCTCAGACAGAGTTCAGCGTGTCAAATCGGAGGGCCTGTTGTGTGGATCTCTGGCAGTCTCTATGGGGGTGCCACAGGATTCAATTCTCGGACCAACTCTTTTCTCTGTATACATCAATGATGTCGCTCTTGCTGCTGGTTATTCTCTGATTCACCTCTACGCAGACGACACCATTCTGTATACTTCTGGTCCATCTTTGGACACTGTGTTAACAAACCTCCAGACGAGCTTCAATGCCATACAACACTCCTTCCGTGGCCTCCAACTGCTCTTAAATGCAAGCAAAGCTAAATGCATGCTCTTCAACTGATCGCTACCCGCCCTCCCGTCTAGCATCACTACTCTGGACGGTTATGACTTAGAATATGTGGACCACTACAAATACCTAAACTCAGGGGGAAAAAAGAAACGGCCCTTTTTCAGGACCCTGTCTTTCAAAGATAATTTGTAAAAATCCAAATAACTTCACAGATCTTCATTGCAAAGGGTTTTAACACTGTTTCCCATGCTTGTTCAATGAACCATAAACAATTAATGAACATGCACCTGTGGAACGGTCGTAAAGACACTAACACCTTACAGACTGTAGGCAATTAAGGTCACAGTTATGAAAACTTAGGACACTAATGAGGCCTTTCTACTGACTCTGAAAAACTCAAAAATAAAGATGCCCAAGGTCCCTGCTCATCTGCGTGAACGTGCCTTAGGGATGCTGCAAGGAGGTATGAGGACTGCAGATGTGTCCAGGGCAATAAATTGCAATCTCCGTACTTTGAGACGCCTAAGACAGCGCTATGGGGAGACAGGACGGACAGCTGATCGTCCTCGCAGTTGCAGACCACGTGTAACAACACCTGCACAGGATCGGTACATCCGAACATCACACCTGCGGGACAGGTACAGGATGGCAACAACTGCCCGAGTTACACCAGGAATGCACAATCCCTCCATCAGTGCTCAGACTGTCCGCAATAGGCTGAGAGAGGCTGGACTGAGGTCTTGTAGGCCTGTCATAAGGCAGGTCCTCACCAGACATCACCGGCAACAACGTCGCCTATGGGCACAAACCCACTGTCACTGGACCAGACAAGACTGGCAAAAAGTGCTCTTCACTGAGTCGCGGTTTTGTCTCACTGGGGGTGATGGCCTGTACACCGAGGCCTGTACTCTGGAGCGGGATCGATTTGGAGGTGGAGGGTCCATGACGGTCTGGGGCGGTGTGTCACAGCATCATCGGAGTGAGCTTGTTGTCATTGCAGGCAATCTGAACGCTGTGCGTTACAGGGAAGACATCCTCCTCCCTCATGTGGTACCCTTCACGCAGGCTCAGCATGACAATACCACCAGCCATACTGCTCGTTCTGTGCGTGATTTCCTGCAAGCCAGAAATGTCAGTGTTCTGCCATGGCCAGCAAAGAGCACGGATCTCAATCCCATTGAGCACGTCTGGGACCTGTTGGATCGGCGGGTGAGGGCTAGGGCCATTCCCCTCAGAAATGTCCGGGAACTTGCAGGTGCCTTGGTGGAAGAGTGAGGTAACATCTCACAGCAATAACTGGCAAATCTGGTGCAGTCCATGAGGAGGAGATGCACTGCAGTACTTAATGCAGCTGGTGGCCACACACCAGATACTGACTGTTACTTTAGATTTTGACCCCCCATTTGTTCACGGACACATTATTCCATTTCTGTTAGTCACATGTCTGTGGAACTTGTTCAGTTTGTCTCAGGTGTTGAATCATGTTATGTTCATACAAATAATTACACATGTTTAGTTTGCTCAAAATAAATGCAGTTGACAGTGAGAGGACGTTTCTGTTTTTGTGAAAGGGTGTCTGCTTACACTGTAAACTCTCCTTCCAGACTCACATTAAGCATCTCCAATCCAAAATTAAATCTAGAATCGGCTTCCTATTTCGCAAATCAGCATCCTTCACTTATGCTGCCAAACATACCCTCATAAAACTGACTGTCCTACAGATCCTTGACTTAGGCAATGTCATTTACAAAATAGCCTCTAACACTCTACTCAACAAATTGGATGCAGTCTATCACAGTGCCATCCGTTTTGTCACCAAAGCCCCATATACTACCCACCACTGCGACCTGTATGCTCTTGTTGGCTGGCCCTCGCTTCATATTCGTCGCCAAACCCACTGGCTCCAGGTCATTTATAAGTCTTTGCTAGGTAAAGCCCCGCCTTATCTCAGTTCACTGGTCACCATAGCAGCACCCACCCGCAGCACGCGCTCCAGCAGGTATATTTCACTAGTCATCCCCAAAGCCAACTCCTCCTTTGGCCGCATTTCCTTCCAGTTCTCTGCTGCCAATGACTGGAACGAATTGCAAAAATCACTGAAGCTGGAGACTCATATCTCCCTTATTAACTTTAAGTATCAGCTGTCATAGCAGCTTACCGATCATTGCACCTGTACATAACCCATCTGTAAATAGCCCATCCAACTACCCCTATTTTTTATTTTTTGCTTCTTTGCACTCCAGTATCTCTACTTGCACATTCATCTTCTGCACATCTATCACTCCAGTGTTTAATTGCTAAATTGTAATTATTTCGCCACTATGGCCTATGTATTGCCTTACCTCCCTAATCCTACCACATTTGCACACACTGTATATATACTTATCTATTGTGTTATTGACTGTACATTTGTTTATCCCATGTGTAACTGTTGTTTGTGTCGCACTGCTTTGCTTTATCTTGGTCAGGTCGCAGTTGTAAATGAGAACTTGTTCTCAACTGACCTACCTGGTTAAATAAAGGTGAAATAAAATAAAAAATTGTTTGAGCTCAATAAAAATATAAGATCCTTGCTGGTATATGATAACCTCTCCTTGTACCCTCTGACCTTTCTGACTTGATTCATTGCTTCCCTTTTCGGAATTGACCAGTGTAATATAGGATCGGATCCCTTCATGCCTCTCCTGTCATGGCTGACTGACTAGTTCTCGCTGTGCTCTGTAGGCGTGCTAGTCGAGAAGAACCATTTAAAGAAACCAGTTCCACTTTGTAGAAGCATACTTTTACTGGTTAAACAGAAGGTGCTTCCAGTGCTCACTGGAAGCCTGTAATATCAAAATGAACAGAGTAGATCTTACCAGAAGCACCACGCAGCTCAGGTAGAAAACGGGACTCTTCACACCAAGCCCCTGACTGTCACACCCTGAGATCAAAGTCCACAACTTCCGCTGTTAGATGCAGCTGTATAAATGGACATGTACAATATATCCAAACATCTCACCAAGGAGATACTATCACAACAAACAGGATGATGCAAAAAAACAGACAGGGATCTAGCCCTACCTATGTTATTAAAAAGACAACGTGAAAAACAGGAGAAGGGCTTGGTCTGACACTAGGCCTCAAAAACATGTCGGTAACTGATAACAATCTGCCCAGATGGGACTGTGTTTTGGAAACCAAACTCGGAACAGAAGAGGAGTGACCTACACAAGGCCTATCTGTCTATCCAGAAAGACACAATGGCAGATGGGGAAAGCGGAAACAGTGGCCTGGTATTTGGGCCAGCAAAAACAACACAGGAGCACGTTGGCCCTTCCAAACAGATATTGGCGTGCCTGGGTCCATCTGTGCACGCATGCAGTGGTTCTGACACATGACGGAACATTGAACAGGATGATCTGTAAACACAGAGCTTTGATTCATGGAAAGAGTCTGGGCTGCAGGGAGGTGTGGTGATATTCTGGTGATGTCACAGGGCAGGATGTGGATACTAGATACTACAGTAGGCCTCAGGCCATACTCACTAATATGAGTGCTCCTCTTTGGCTCAACCACACGTGTTGATTTATACTTTCCCTCTTTCTCCAGATACTGAGAGTAGATTATCTACCACAAGGCTTTAGCCGTTCTTGATATCCACTTAGATTTAGTCGACAGAGGACTAGAAGCAATACATCATTTTTATCAATACAAACGGTGTTTTTCTTTTGTGCGAGTTGCATCTGGTGAAGTGTAAAAGGTGCTATAACTGCAGACTCTGAAAAGACCAACAAAGTCAACTTTTTATTTTCTTTGTCACACTGCGCCTTATCATACTGTCAGACACTATGTGGTTGGGTTAAAGACGATAGCTCCCATTGGAAGTAAATGAAAGATTAGTAGGAATATTTTGACTGGATAACTATAATGTCCAAGGCCCGGCCACGGGGAGGTCCGGTCAACATTAGGCCAGGCTGTCTCTCAGGAAAAAATAGCTTTTTATTTTCTGTTGCTTTTGCTGATACGCTTATGTTGTTTTTGGCACCAATGACCCCTGTATTCCTGAACACAGTTGCTATGGAGGAAGCTTGTCACTCTCATTGCTTGTGGTGACCGTAGTGTGTTCTCACATTCACTCTGTTCAAAACAGCACCTTCGTTATATGAACATTTGGCATCTAACTTTGTTCAATTTAAGTTGAATCCCTTACTATTGTTAACAGATACTTTGTTTAGTTTGAACTAATTGTTACTTAATTTCTTCTCCCCAGTGACGAATAAGAAGCCTTCCCATGTGTCCATCACCAAGGTGAAGCAGTTCCCAGGCTCATCGTCCTTCGCCAAGAGGTCAATGTGGACCATCGACCAGCTGAGACAGGTCAACGGCTGTGACCCCAACAAAGTGAGTTTACAGTTCACTGAACCTCCCTGCCGAGGGCTGAGTTTTTCCTGACTACATGACCTGACCCATTTCATTAGGGCAAATCTCATATCAACACCTACTGCCTGGGTCATGCTTGTTCTCTATCTCTCTTGCTCTGTTTCTGTATCTCTTTATAAGGACTGTCCAGAGTTTGACTTGGCATTTGACAATGCCTTTGACCAGTGGGTGGCTGGCTCGGCCGGCGAAAAGTGCACCTTTATCCAGATCCTCCACCACACCTGCCAGCGCTACAGCTCTCAGAGCAAGCCAGAATTTGTCAACTGTCAGTCCAAACTGCTGGGAGGTAAGAGACACAGTGACAAGACACACCATCTCTCTCTCTCTCGCTCTCACTAACTGTATGAAAGTCAGTGTTTTTTCTGCCTTTTCAGTTTTTTCAGGCCGCCTATGTCCAAACAATAACTTAAACGACTAAAACCAGATATTAAGTATGTAGAAAAGATAATGTGGGGGCCTCCCGAGTGGTGCAGTGGTCTAAGACTCTGCATCACAGTGCTAGCTGTGCCACTAGAGATCCTGGTTCGAGTCCAGGCTCTGTCACAGCCGGCCGCGAGACCCATGGGGCGGCGCACAATTGGCCCAATTGTGGGAGGGTTTGGCCGGCAGGGATGTTGTCCCATCACGCACTAGCAACTCCTGTGGCGGGCCAGGCACAATGCACGCTGACACGGTTGCCAGGTGTACGGTGTTTCCTCCGACGCGTTGGTTGGTGCATCTAGCTTCTGGGTTAAGTGGGCATTGTGTTAAGAAACAGTGTGGCTTGGTTGGGTTGTGTTTCGAAGGACGCATGGCTCTCGACCTTCGCCTCTCCCGAGTCCGTACGGGACTTGCAGCGATGAGACAAGACTCTAACTACCAATTGGTTACCACGAAAAAGGGGTGAAAATAGGAAAGATAATGTATAGAATTTCAGGATATTTGCATTAAAACTGCAAAATTGCATCTCTGCCACATGGCAAAATGTATAGAATTGCAGGAAATTAGCCAGTGACGCCAAGCCCACCACCTAAGCCCCATTTTGATCCAGAAAAAGCTCTTAGTCAGATCTAGTGTTCTCACTCCAAGGTCTGTTTTGTCTTTCAACTGAGAAGTCCTTCATGCCACTTACATGTTCAGATCTGATTTGTTGTATAACGACACTGAGTTATTATTCCCATTTACTTTGAGGACTTTTCATTTTAAGGATTGCCTTTTCCTAAATACATCATTAAATCTACCTAATGATATTTAACTGTACTATGATACATCATCATTAAATCTACCTAATGATATTTAACTGTACAATGATACATCATCATTAAATCTACCTAATGATATTTAACTGTACTATGATACATCATCATTAAATCTACCTAATGATATTTAACTGTACAATGATACATCATTATTAAATCTACCTAATGATATTTAACTGTACAATGATACATCATCATTAAATCCAGTTACTCCTGAGATGATGGAAAAACCAGTCCACTGAGAACTAACCTTTAGTCACAAGGAATATTAACTCACTCCCACACTAATAACTAAAAAATATACACAAGCTTATTAAAAAAAATAACATACGTTCACAACAACCAATTCCTATATGAATTGGCCACCTAGCTAAGCAATATGAAGTAATTTCCATGTTGTAGCATGTTATCCTTACAGGGGAGGTAGAAGGTAGCCTACTGGTAGAGAGGGAAGGCTTCTTCGGTGTTCCTGAGCCAGAGAGGGGGTTGTGGAAGACCCTGTTCTTAATCAGCTGTAAACCTGTTCTTGAGACCTGAGAGGGGAGCTATAGTAGAGAGATATGATGTGTTTGATCAAATGTAATGAAATGTGATTCAATGGGCGTACTCCAGAAAAGCTATTTGTATTAACATTAATAAACAGTTATTTTAGAGGAATATTGCACACTATCATTTATTCTTTATAGACGTAGTACTGCTTGATCATTATTGTAACAATGCATTTAAAAATAGATCATTCCCACTATAGAAAAAGCTGTATTAGCCAATTACTATTGAGTGGAAGACAGCTCCTTTCCATTCCCAGCTACTCCTGCTGTTAAAGTTCCCTCTACTCCTCATTGCTATATGCCTCTGCCCTGATCTTCTCCCTCCTACATCATAAACCACAGCTTGTATGTTTTTCTTCCTTATTTAGCTTGTACAGTGTAACCCCTGACAAGTACAGTAGTGTATAGCTGGCTGGGCTGTAGTTATAGTGTGGGTAGAGGTTATTGTATTGTCCTCCGGGGGGCTGAAGAATATGACAAAACATAGGGATAACATCTGTGGCCTAACTCTCATTCACTCTGTCAGACATCTCCAGTTAAATGGTCATCTGCATACTGGGTGTAATGGGATGTTGTGTAGTGTCTCACTTATGCAACAACACACATACATACTTAAAACACTAACACAAAGCACACTTTATTCCAGTATTTTGGCAACGGTTTTTAGTTTATTTATGTACCACCAGCTCAACCAGTAATTGACTCAAAATATTAGTTTTACTATCAATATCCAATCCCCAAATCTAATAGACTTAGATTGGATATAGACCATAGAAAGACATTGACCTGGCAACGCCATGCCTGTTCAATCACATCAAAGCCAACTCTCAGCTCCCAGGAAGCACAATGAGTAGCGTGACTGCCAACGGAGGTGACCGCACAGCCAGAGACCTAGTGACAGTAGAAAGAAGAGGATGTCAGAGTGCTGCCACCACTGTCCCCTCCAGTTTAAGTCTCACACCAGTGCAAAACAAATATCATGACGCTGCTCCGGTGTGGGACAATAACTGTGTGGGACGCCCCTCTTCTGACTGACCAGCATGGGGAATAGGGATGACAAAGCAACTACCTCTGGAGTATAGGACCCTATTCAAAATTCACATACACTACTGGATTAGATAGTTTGGTATAGATATAGCTTGAACGTCTTTAGTGTAACCACAATGTATTGTATTGCTTTACTGGACTCGTTAACTTCCCAGATAAAAAATAACATCCTGCTGTCAATGTAACAATAAACAAGGTTCGTCCCGTTGAACTGTCACGAAGAACACATTGAGTCAAATGGTCAGGAACATGTTGTTTACACACTACCTTGTTGGGGTTGACACGATCACTATAATGGTGGTTGGTGTTTGTGTGTTGAAGGCTTTAATAGACTAGTTGTTGTCGTAACTGAGGTGCCTTCGATAACATACTTATTATTACACTGCTAGAACACACAGGGCCTAAAGAGCCACTGGAGGATTCTGGGATATTGCCCTTTCTTGCTGGTTAGATTTGCCTTTAACACAGAACAGAGGCGCTTACTCTACACTGGGTCACTCTGACAGGCAATTGTCTATTCTACACAAGAGCTCGTCTTTGTTAGCTGGGCAAACACAAAGAAATGGCTTGTCACTTTGCCACCGTTTTAGTGAGGCAGAGTTATGTGTTAGTGAACATGATATTAATTGGCAGGCCGGACTCAGGGACGGTTGCTCTTATACGTTGAGAGATTGTAAAGGTTTGACAGGACAAGGTCATCAGGCTTACTGTGGATTCTGTTAGCTTATGACAAACTTTATTCATCCTTTATTGAAATGGCCTGCTGGTTCACTCTGGCAGATCTACTTCATCTGAAGAAAGGTCTGGAATTATAATACAGAGGTGGGCTTTAAGGTGAGGGTGAAGGCACTCTCCATTGCTGTACTTCCCCTTGTGGTAACAGTATGAATTCCACATAATGGAGGTTTAGACCAAAAGGTTGTGCAATACTCATAAATAGGACACCTGTTTTTTTTAATGCATGTGGTTAAATAATGACAAGCATTATTTTCTCATCAAAGACTTCCATCTTGGTCACGTCTTTTGGTTGTCACCTCACTAGTTATGTGTAGGTGATGCACGAAAAGCCTATCTCATCCAGAGACCGCTGTAAACTCCCTTTAGAGCCGTGTGGAGGAGATGTGCAGCCAGGAACTTGTGTAGTGATACCTGATGGGCCGTGTAATAGGGCCTGAATTAAAGCAGCGTTGCTGGACTCATTTTGTTAAAACCACGTTATCAGGATCGACTGAGGCTGCAGCACGCGCTCTTCCCCACAGACTCTCATGGACCTCTGCTTAAGTGGCAGAGCGTGTCTTAGAATAGTGAGAGGGAGTTTAAAATATTGGCTGCTGCTTTCATCCATTTTTTAATTCTAGGATGCTAAATGCTAATATACACTCCTTTTATTAGCTATTGAATCATTATGGAAACTATCATGCAAATGCTTACTGTCAGGAGGGCACTTCAAGCAGACTTCTTTACACCATTTTAAACTGTTGTGAGATTTCTTATGGGAAACCGTGCTGATAGATTATGCAGTCAAATACAGCTCAAGTGAAAACGTGTTAGAATATAGGCTACCTTTCATCAAGTTAATAACAAACCATGCTTCATTTCTACTTAAACGATCCCCTAACTTCCCTCATCTATTCCAGTTACCTCAAATTAACATATTTGATTTCTTTCCTACTTCACTGTTTGAACGAAACCCTTTTAATGACGTAATACAGTAAGTCTGTTACATTATTTAACCAAAGTTAACAAAAATGACCATATTAGAACAAACTGTACTGTGTTGTAATAAGTATTATCCAACATACAGTAATTTCTTCGGTCTAACAGATAAAATAACAAAAACAAACCCAAATGAAGACATTCCTTTTCCATTTTCTTGTCACAGACGATGAAACTGTAGATTCAGTCGTTTTCCGTTGCAAGGTCTTTTTGAACAGAATGAGGAAAGAAGTTGTTTTAAACAGTCGACGCCAAGGTCGGCGGCTACTCTTAGAAGGTAAGCAGGAAACAAATCTTACATTCAACTAAAATAATTCATCATTTTACTAACAAGGCAGTTAAGCTCCTCAATCTTCGATCTTCAATTAATTATATAACATTTGATGGCTTACAGAATGTACAGTGTGTGTTCTAGTATATCTGTATGCACACAGAGTATACGACTTCCAAGTGTGATACTGTCATTTTGCGGGACGGATGTACAGAAAGGGCTCCCCTTTTAGATGCACAGCTTATGTGAGTTATGTAGATCGACGATCACCTCACTGACAGCCTTTCAGATTAAACAAGCTAATTCACTCCGAGGAACCATGTCATCAACTTAAGTCTTATCTTCTCTCCACCTCAAGCACAAGGACAGTAAATGACAAAATGAGCATTACCTACGATAGTCACCTCAATACCAATTCATCCTCAAACTCTCCTTGAACTGATATAAACAAGGCAATTATGAACAGGGTTATGGTTTTTCATATGCAACCCTGACGTTTATCTCTTTAAACTTTCATGAGGGTTACGGTACTTGAATACCTAGTAGCAATTTGCTCCATTAGACCGACAGTGTCTCTTCGGTTCAGGGACAGAATGTTCCATGTTTGTTTCCATTAGCATCCCCACTCCCTGACTGCTGCAACCCTATTAGCAGAGCAGTGCCAAAATGAATGGGCAACTCTACAGTAACCATGCTGAGAATGTCAGAATAATCTTCCCCTTTCTCCTAATGACTTTTAAAAAAGTGGATTAACACTGTATTAAGAAGAAAACGGGCGGCTTAGGTTAGAAGTTAATGTCAAGATTTGCATGAATTAGACAGCAGAAAAGTGGAGGGGGGAGTTAGGGAACGTTCAATGGATTTGTCTCCTTGGTTTCTCTGCGGGGGGGTTCGGTGGGTACAGCAGTGTGCCAGTGTGATGCCATCCTGTTGGGGAGCTCTGCTTTACAGGGTGGGTGACATGTTGAGTTCATCCTGTGTTGGCTACGTCAGTCTCTATTGAAGACTGTGTATCCTTCTCACTCTCCCTTTCTCACTATCTGTTTTGCCTTCTCTTCAGCTCTACATCTCTCTCAACTCTCGTCTCTCCTCCTCTCCCCGTCCCTGTCGCTGTGCACAGCATGTGCAGCACCATGTTGAGCTGCAGGGTGTGAAATTCTTACTGACAAACTAAGGATGACAAGGGAGTGAGTTACTGTAGCTACACAATGTTACAGCTGTTCCATTTTCCAGTAGCTCTGCTTTAAGGGGAACAACGGCAATATAACTAATATGGAAAGCTTTTGATGAAATGTGTAATGTACAGATTAGTAGATGGGGCTGTACTCTACAGGAGAGTCTCTACCATAGATATAGAACCCATCTCTGGTCTCTACCCCCTGTCCTACCACACCCACACAGAGACTGTCTCAGGGCAGCATACTGGTACACTATTCATACTGGATGGTAATTGACTCTGCTTGAGCTTACCTCTTTAAGATAGTTGGCCTATGCAAGGGTGTGTTTGTGCTAGCAAGCATGCGTGTGCCTCTAAGAATGTATGCCTGAGTGTATGCTTGCATTGGTCTGAGTGTAGATGTATTAACTGGGTGATTTACAGTCCGGTTTTCCCAAACTCTGTTTTTTGCCCTAGCACTACACAGCTGATTCAAATAACTAACTCATCAAGCTTTGATTATTTGAATCAGCTGTGTAGTGTTAAAGCAAAAACCAAAACGTGCGCCTGAGGTGAGACGATGGGGGCTAGGACCGAGTTTGGGAAACTCTGAATGGCATAACCAATCAAGCAGGCTTTGAGAGAAAGTGGCGATTTGACAGTCATCATGTTCCTGCACATTAAACATTTTCACAACCACAACATTACATTGTGTCGGCCAGACTTGTGGTCACTTGATTATAGAGGTCAAAGGCTCAAGGAATCACCCTGGAATCGTGTTTTTGGATCATCTTTCTCTCTTCTACTGGGTTCATTGTGGGGCATTTCACTTTTCTTGAACTTTTGTTGCAGAAAAAAGGTTTTGCCTTTTTGTTTTACAGGCGCGCCCTGATTATATTGATATCATGGGGATGTAGAAACGCATTCCCCCTCCATTGTTGAAGCAGGAGTTCCCTGGTCATAGGACACAGCTTCAGGAACGTTAGATTCCTTTACAGGGATAGTCAGCGAGCCATTTCAGGAAAAACACAACAGACAAACACAAATACGTTATCGTAACAAATTTCTCCCCCCAAAAATGTGCCAGCTCTCAACCCTTTTTTTAACACTGAAGTTACATTTTTCTCTGAGCAGAGATTACTTTTGTTTCCCAAAAAACCAACCCAGAGGTGCTTGTTTAAAAGCAAGACATCACTCCCCCATGTTCTTGTAAAGAGAAACCTCAATAGAATCAGAGGACAGAGTTGAATCACCATGCGCTCCATCCCTCCTTCCAAATCCCCCTTACAGAATGACTGCACCTTAATCAACTCTACAGAGTAAAGACCCAGGGCATTAGTCACCACACAACCTGCCTCCCTGCTACTCTTTTAAATTACATTCACCATAGGAGGGGACTCAACCAGCAGCTGGCTGGAATTGCCCAGCCCAGGGAATGGAGTGAGAGTCGGGAAAGTGGGAAGAGTGTGATGGAGGGATGAGGGGAGTGTTAATCTCTGGGCCCTCTCTCAGCGGAGAGAGTGGATTAAAGGGATGTGGATGGAGGTGAAGAGGTCTCATCCCGTCTCTGCTCTCAGGGGAAGGAGAGGGTTTTATTTATTAAAGGATGGGAAGGGTGACGTAGAGGGAGACATGTCACTTGTGTCCCAATACAAGTCCTTATTTCAATACTGTGAAGAAGATGGAGGCCACAGCAAAGCTAGATAAACACACGTCTCCTTCCCTACACTATAATTAAACCCAGAGCCTAGCCAAAACCTTTCGACTTGGAGATCTTCTACAAGTCGAAACGCTGCCATGGAAAAATGTTGGAACCGCGGTGATGGCGCTGGGTTTGGCTCGAAAATGTGTAGTGTCTCTGTACTCCTAATTTATTCCATTATCCATGAAAATGTGACATCTAGCTTTGGGGTGAGTGTCTACCGGAAGTGTTGTGGAATCCAATGGGTTGCTTTAGCATTAGCTAGCTTTGCATGAAACGGATTTTACTTTATCAAGTTAACTTCCTTTGAAGGAAAGCAGAGGAGAGAAGAGGAACACCAGCTGGCATCCCGTCTGCTTTGGGCTGTCATTTAACCCGCTGCGCCACAACTCCAATTATGTATCAGTCAGCATACCTGCCTGGGCGCCACAGGACAGCACTGCATAGCCTACACTCTACACTGTAGAGTATGGGTTCCCTTTGGGAGGACATGTTAAAATGACTGGCTGTGTTCAATATCTTTAGTGGCTTCCCTCTCCTGCAGCCGAACCTGGATGTCCTTGATCTTCCTATTCAATTATTTCAAAGCAGAAATGGAAGCAATATTGTCTTATCTTCTAACTACAGACCTTTCAGAAAAGTAGGGAGATGGGACATATTGGATGATTTGTTATATTGTCAAAGCCCCGTTATAGAATTGGCTCTGTGATTGTTTATGATTTGGTTTTGATCTCATGGGCTGTTTAGAACTGAACTCTAACCCCATATTTCTCCTAAGGTCATCTAACACTGAAGGCCTCATTTACATTGAGTTCCGCTGTATTTCCTATTCCTTCCACAACTAGCCAGTTGAGAGGAGCACATTATCAACTCTGGCCTCTTTTTTTGGTGGCGTTTCTTTTTGTCCATTGTTCAGACAGAAAATTGCAGTACCAGTCCCCAGTTTCGTTGAAAGAATGGCTTGTTCACAACTTTGGAACAACCGATCAAAAAACATCCCCATTGTCTTCTTTCCCAGGCAACCAAAGAACCACAGCCAGGTCAACAATAGAAGACACTTCAAAGGAAAAGCAATGATCAAAACTATTCAAAGGGGTGCGCTGCCCTTGGATATATCGCCACATAAAGAGATGATTCTAAAGTACTGGCACTGCGCCAGGGTAATGGCTCTGAAGTGAAAGTTTTGAGCACACGGCGGTCCCCAACCAAAAGCAAGGATTGTTAGTGTAGTGCTAGTCGACGGCAGGCAGCGCTCCCCAAAGCCGTAGATTAATAGCTTGCCCGTTTGAAACATCCGCAGGGTCGGTGCTATCGGAGGAAGACCATGTTCTGTTATTTCCTCTCATCCACACAGCTGTGCCGCCAGCGCAAGGGGTTCAAAGTCGAACACACTCGTTCCCGCTCTGCTATTATCACACTGTCTGAGAGGAGGAAAAGAGAAGGAGCTGCCACAAAAGTTTTACTGAAGAAAATAAGAATAATAACCCTTAGAAACACCCGGAGCTATTTGGAAGGCTTTTAGTTAGCGAGTTGGTTGTTTCATTTAATTTGAGAGAAATGGCGTGATAGACAGATCTAAGCTTTGTAAACGAGGAGTGTGACACGTTTATTTCAATGGCTCATTTCTTACAGGAAACCAACCCCTGTAGAAAAACTCATTAGCTGGCTTCCTAGGACGTTCCTGATTGGAGTAACCCTGTTTTTTCACCTGTTCCTTGTCAATAATCAAAGTCCGGCCAGGGATGCTGAATGAAACATCAACATTAACTTCTAAAGCAGAGCGTTTCTGTAAGGCTCATGTCACTGCTGCATTGAGTTATTTTGTTGATAGTGATTCATACTCTTGCAACTGCAGCACCTCACCCTCTTCTCCACCAAGGCACTGTATAATTTATTATATTTATCCCATCTCTTTTCCCCTCTGTCTACCCCCCCTTCTCCCCCCTGCTCCCCATTTCTCTCTCCTCTCCAGGTAACAGTATACTCCACTCTGCAGCAGACAGTGTGACCAGTGCTGTACAGAAGGCCAGCCAGGCTCTGAACGAGCGAGGGGAGCGGTTAAGCCGGGCGGAGGAGAAAACAGGGGAGATGAAGAACAGTGCTGAGCAGTTCTCAGTCACCGCACACAAGGTGAGACACACACACACACACACATAGTCACGTGTCACATATCAGATCATTACAAGGGCTTGGGGAGTTGTTCCTCACCACATGAACTGAACAGATCAAATGTAGGCCCTACGGTAGGTATAGGCTATAACATTGCTAAAACATAATCACACATTACCGCATAGTGATACCATGTAACCCCCATTTCCCAATTGTATTTGACTAACAATTCATCCCATCTATCGTGAAAATGTCAACTCAGTAGGAGAAAGATCCCAGTGTTCTACTTCTTCAGGTGATTCAGTTGAAGTGGTTAGTTTGTTGCTTCTGGTTCACTAGCTAGATGTTCTTGTTAGGAGTCCCCCTCTCCACAGTGTGTTCCTTTATTCTGTCCAATCCAGCACTTCTCCATGGGCTGCTCTCATCCTCTCCATCCAACTGTATCCCTCACACAAGTAAAACGAATCACCTGCTGCTTAACGATGTCATTAGCATAATATGTTTTTGCTGCAAAAACGGGAGGAAGAAATATAATGATAAATGAATCGTTCTCCGCTTCTAGCCCACGCCCACGACTGTGATCAATTCCAATAACTTTTTAAGTAGCTAGCATTTTTTCTGAGCCTGCTTCTGTCATCTCCTGTAAAAACAGGATCTCCCCACTTCGGTTGACCCACTTTCCATCCACTCTGGACCGGAACGCCAATTCATTCGTTTATAAAACGGCTCACATTGCATTAATTTTGAACACACAAATGAATAATGCATTACTGCAATGGCGGTCTATTTGAAAGCCATTTGATGGGACATGGTCGGCCCCTCACTGTTAACAGATAAAGACCCTGTGGTGTGAAATTAATCAAGCTCATGGGAAAACTCTTTAACTCAGAGAATGGCCCTTTAACTCCCCATGCCATACAGGCCCAGTCATCCACTTCCCTATTGGGCTCCAGCTATTAGATGCTTCATTGTACGGGATATTTAAATAGTTGGGTGTCTTGCACTTTTTGAAAAGGTAAGACTCACTTAAGCATGTACAGTATGTGACTTTGTTAAAAGCTGCAGCCCTATATGTGGATAACCACTGTGTCATTTGGTTTTAGCTAGCTACAGTAAATGCATTCTGCAATGTCTTTTCTGCCTGGGGATAACATTAAACTAAAATCCTTCAAAACATGAAGTAAATCATCTTTCCCCCTCTTGAGTCTTGATGTTAGTTGGGAACATTGTATATCTGCCAACTATTGTACAGTAAGAAGGCAGGTTTGTGGTTAGAATCTTGTAAACTTTCCCCCTTGTCATGCCATTGAACAAGATATCATGTCTACCTCTTTCTACCTGTGATCCAGTATTTTTTGGTTGAAGCTGAGAGCATACGGTATCTTGTGCTGGACTTCGTAACAAGGAAGAAGTTCTGTGTCAAAGTGACCTGGAGCAAGAAACCGCACTGCAGGTTCTGTTAGTCCGTCTCTGCAGTGTCTCCCACCTGCTTAGGCTCTGTGACAGTCCCAATAGCAGCACTGTTGTGCTCTCACCATCCCCTCAGCACGGCTGACTGGTCTGTGCTGCAGCTCTGCTGCCCCCACTTGTTAGCTCTGGAGATTTCAACCCGCCTCTATTTTTAACTGTAGGCGAGTAAAGTGTGTGTGCGCACGTCTCTGTGTGTGAATTAGATTGGTGGCCCTGGCCTTTTCTCTAATGAACCTCCAGCCAGGCCTATTAGAACCCTTGTTAATGAGCCAGGGTGATGAAAACACTGGGGCCTGGGCCTCTTACCAAGCCTGAGGATTGGCACCACTCTAATAGCTATCATTCCTCTCTGCCTAGAGAATAGATCCTGCTTCTCTCCCTGTCCTATTACTCACCATGTCAACCATGTTAGCTTCCGCCAGTTGGGAAAACAAAGCAGCATCAATTAGATTATTTTACTTAGTTGGTGGTTGGTTTTTAATGTGCTAGCTAACTTAAGAATTGACTGGTTAATTGACGGATTAATAGATTTTGCGTCTCACTTTGTTTTGATACTTTTTTAGGCAGATTTTTGAATGATTTGTGGCAACCCCAAGACATCTATTCAGAGGGGCTGTTGAAGAAATGTTTAGTTAAATAGCTTTCTCGTTTGGTTTAGTCACTGTATGTTTTATATATCCCCACAGCTTACTATTGTTGACATGTAGCCTACTTTTTGTCCCCTCTCTCTCTCCCTCCCCTCTCCACAGCTGGCCATGAAGCACAAGTGTTAAACCATTGCTAAGCCTTCGGGAGTAGGGGTCCGCCAAGAGCGCCAGACGCCATTAAGGACGGATTTCTGATTTTATTATTCTTACAACTTTTAACATGATTACTCTTGTTAACAACGATAACATTTACATTTTGTGTTGTTGTGTAGCTACCTTGTTTCTAATGAAGAATATATGATGACGTGGAGGGGGGAGAGCTCAGACAGTTAAGAGCAAAAGTTTCACAGCTAACTCCTCTTTCACTGCCTCCATTGCCCCCAAAGTACTCCATGACTTTACCCTGGCAAACCATGGAAATGGTCACTGCCATCCCCAACCTAGAGAAACACACACACACACACACACACACACTGTCCAGATCTCCCCCCAAAAGGAGCAACTCTTCGACTCCGCTGTCTCTCTCAAAGTAACTTTATATATACAGTGCTGGAAGAGGAGAATTTAACAAGACAGAAGAGATTGGATGACGTGACACATTCGTATCACATGATGGCTATTTCCTGTACTTGGCGACAACAATGTACATCCCTGTATGTGAACATTAACTTGTTAAAAAATATTAGATCTCTTTTGCCATTTGACTATTTGGCATCATACTGTTGTAAAGGCTCATTGGTGCATTCATTCATTGCAGACATAATATTAGCCAAATGTGTGAAGGACATGTTGCTTCAAGAAACTCCTGCTGGAAGACTATATTTCAACTAAGATGGTATGAAATGTGCTGTTTTGCAAAAAAAAGTCTGAGTGACCAAGTGTTCAGGTGCATGGTCTGTCAAAAGGTTGAATGAAACCTACAGAGTAAAAACGAGCATTTAGGCTTTACTTTTGGCAACATTTCAAAGGGTTATTGAAGCACTTGGTTGTAAGGACAAGATCAGACTGTTTATTGTAAGGTGAAAGACTACAGTACCATTGTAAATTAGCTTCAACTGTTGTTAACAAGCTTATAAACCTGTAAATTCATTCTACCACAATCTCTGAAAATAATATTTTCATTCTAACCCTTTTGATTCCAAACTTGGTCACATCTTGTAATTATTGTTTAATTGGGGATTATTAAATGTTTTCTGTAAAACAGCTGACTGACACGTCTTCACTAGCGGCATTGTACAGTATTGGTGTCCATTCACTGACTGTGTAACCGTTGCTTCATCACAAACAAGTAACCACCCACAGTGTGGGTATGTTTATTACTTTTAGATTTTAGATTCTATATGTCTTGCTGTTACAGTGACAACCTTACCTTGCAGAGCACTTAAGTTCTTAATTCAATTCTCGTTGCCTCAACTTCTAGTCTGCTTTAGTCCTAACATTTTGGATATTCATTGTTTTTAATAAAAATATTGAAACTAATATGTATTATGGTTATGAAAGTTATTTATTTATTTATTTGCTAGTGGAAGCCCCTTAGTTGGTCTCTGAATAAGTTATTATCCTTCTTTTCATAGGACCAGATGAGGTCCCTGAACAAAGTGCAATGGTTCTATATTGGTGCCTTTTTAAACATAGTCTTTCATTAGTACTTCAACAGCATGTGGTTTTACTTGAGCAGTCCGATTGTGTTATGACAACACTCATGGTAACCCAGGCGAACAGTGCCTTGCTATATTGATAACCAAAGGGAGAAAGTAAAGTATGTTTTGTACCAGGTTTGAAAGAGGGTGTTGCTTAAGATGTATGGTGCTTGTTGGAATTGAATTGTGTGAGGAATACAGAAGGCCATAGTATGTAGAAAAGGCTGAGTAGGTAGTTATTACAGAATGACTAGGGGGTTATTACAGAATGACTAGGGGGTTATTACAGAATGACTAGGTGGTTATTACAGGATGACTAGGGGGTTATTACAGAATGACTAGGGGGTTATTACAGAATGACTAGGTGGTTATTACACGATGACTAGGGGGTTATTACAGGATGACTAGGGGGTTATTACAGGATGACTAGGGGGTTATTACAGGATGACTAGGGGGTTATTACAGGATGACTAGGGGGTTATTACAGGATGACTAGGGGGTTATTACAGAATGACTAGGGGGTTATTACAGAATGACTAGGGGGTTATTATAGAATGACTAGGGGGTTATTACAGAATGACTAGGGGGTTGTTACAGAATGACTAGGGGGTTATTACAGAATGACTAGGGGGTTATTACAGAATGACTAGGGGGTTGTTACAGAATGACTAGGGGGTTGTTACAGAATGACTAGGGGGTTGTTACAGAATGACTAGGGGGTTGTTACAGAATGACTAGGGGGTTATTACAGAATGACTAGGGGGTTGTTACAGAATGACTAGGGGGTTGTTACAGAATGACTAGGGGGTTGTTACAGAATGACTAGGGGGTTGTTACAGAATGACTAGGGGGTTGTTACAGAATGACTAGGGGGTTGTTACAGAATGACTAGGGGGTTGTTACAGAATGACTAGGGGGTTATTACAGAATGACTAGGGGGTTGTTACAGAATGACTAGGGGGTTATTACAGAATGACTAGGTGGTTATTACACGATGACTAGGGGGTTATTACACGATGACTAGGGGGTTGTTACAGAATGTCTAGGGGGTTGTTACAGAATGTCTAGGGGGTTGTTACAGAATGACTAGGGGGTTGTTACAGAATGACTAGGGGGTTATTACAGAATGACTAGGGGGTTGTTACAGAATGACTAGGGGGTTGTTACAGAATGACTAGGGGGTTGTTACAGAATGACTAGGGGGTTATTACAGAATGACTAGGGGGTTATTACAGAATGACTAGGGGGTTGTTACAGAATGACTAGGGGGTTGTTACAGAATGACTAGGGGGTTGTTACAGAATGACTAGGGGGTTATTACAGAAGGTCTCAATACTAGTCAAATCTAATACAGACAAACACCATTATTTTCATTTAAACATAACAGACCAATACGTTTTAGTTTGAATGTAACATATTGAGTTATTTCAAAACATCTGTCTCGTTGTCTATATCAGATTGCATACCATCTAAATAAACAGACATTGTCTCAAGTCTCTCTTTAAATTGTTGACAATGTTTTTTTGTGTGGGGGGTGAATTTGACATTAAGGCCAATAGATTTTGTAGGAAACTAGAAAAAGTCATGGAAGAGGCCAGATATGTATAGGTAGTGGTAAGGAGTAGTGAATTACATGTAGTTCAACTAGTAATTTAACTACATTTTGCAGTAGCTTGGTGGTAGTTGAACTAAATTCAAATCTTGGTAGTGTTTTCATTACTTGTTTGCCATATAGTGGTGTAGTTAATTAACTAATGGAACTAGACAATACTTTTTTTTGCAAAAAATAAAATACAGTTAAAGTAGGCAAACATTTTGTTTCTTTTTCGTCATCAGACCTGCCCAAATTCACTGGAAACATGCTTTTTGTGTTTAATAGGCTAAATGACACATTCAGTGAACACCTGACTGAACTTGCATTTTGTGGTCTGAAATTTCAGATTTAGTCAATTTATCACAAAGTAGTTTGAATGTATTGAACTACTTTGTCAAAGTCACTTTCTTTAGTTAACTAAACTATATTTGTATTAAGGGTAGCTTTAGTGTACCTTAGCTTCTCCCAGTGTGAAGTGCTTGGTATAATTACTTCTCCAATGCTATATACTGTAGGTCATACCCTGTAATCCACTGCTTTACTGGGGTCCCTTTTTGTAAGAGCTAACATTATCAAAATGACACAGCATGTGTGCAGGCTTATGTCTAAACATCTACACTGAACAAAAATATAAGCGCAACATGTAAAGCGTTGGTCCCATGTTTCATGAATTGAAATAAAAGATTCCAGAAATTCCAAAGCTTATTTCTCAATGTTGTGCACAAATTCATTTACATCCCTGTTAGTGATCATTTCTCCTTTGTCAAGATAATCCATCCACCTGACAGATGTGGCATATCAAGAAGCTGATTAAACAGCATGGTCATTACACAGGTGCACCTTGTGCTGGGGACAATAAAAGGCCACTAAAATATGCAGTTTTGACACAATGCCACAGATGTCTCAAGTGTTAGCATGCTGACTGCGGGAATATCCACAAGAGCTGTTGCCAGAGAATGTAATGTTAATTTCTCTACCATAAGCGCCTCCAACGTCGCTTTAGAGAATTTGGCAGTATGTCCAACCGGCCTCAGCCGCAGACCACGTAACCACGCCAGCCTAGGACCTCCACATCTGGCTTCTTCACCTGTGGGATTGTCTGGGTGTGGAAATATTTCAGTCTGTAATAAAGCCGTTTGTGAGGAAAAACTCATTCTAATTGGCTGGGCCTGGCTCCCCAGTGGGTCAACCTGGCTCCCAAGTGGGTGGGCTTGCCTATGCCCGCCCTCCCTCCCAGGCACACCCCTGGCTGCGCTCCTGCCCAGTCATGTGAAATCCATAGATAAAGACCTAATTAAGTTATTTCAATTGGCTGATTTCCTTATATGAACGGTAACTCAGCAAAATCTTTGAGATTGTTGCATGTTTTATATTTTTGTTCTGTATATATTTGACATATCACAGGTACTGCTTTTCTCAAATTCCCCAACAGATGGCGACGCAACTGCAAACAAGTATGTCTTTTGTGAACCCTCAATACATTTGAGTTCATCATACACTGCTCAAAAAAATAAAGGGAACACTTAAACAACACAATGTAACTCCAAGTCAATCACACTTCTGTGAAATCAAACTGTCCACTTAGGAAGCAACACTGATTGACAATAAATTTCACATGCTGTTGTGCAAATGGAATAGACAAAAGGTGGAAATTATAGGCAATTAGCAAGACACCCCCAAAAAAGGAGTGATTCTGCAGGTGGTGACCACAGACCACTTCTCAGTTCCTATGCTTCCTGGCTGATGTTTTGGTCACTTTTGAATGCTGGCGGTGCTCTCACTCTAGTGGTAGCATGAGACGGAGTCTACAACCCACACAAGTGGCTCAGGTAGTGCAGTTCATCCAGGATGGCACATCAATGCGAGCTGTGGCAAAAAGGTTTGCTGTGTCTGTCAGCGTAGTGTCCAGAGCATGGAGGCGCTACCAGGAGACAGGCCAGTACATCAGGAGACGTGGAGGAGGCCGTAGGAGGGCAACAACCCAGCAGCAGGACCGCTACCTCCGCCTTTGTGCAAGGAGGTGCACTGCCAGAGCCCTGCAAAATGACCTCCAGCAGGCCACAAATGTGCATGTGTCAGCATATGGTCTCACAAGGGGTCTGAGGATCTCATCTCGGTACCTATTGGCAGTCAGGCTACCTCTGGCGAGCACATGGAGGGCTGTGCGGCCCCACAAAGAAATGCCACCCCACACCATGACTGACCCATCGCCAAACCGGTCATGCTGGAGGATATTGCAGGCAGCAGAACGTTCTCCACGGCGTCTCCAGACTCTGTCACGTCTGTCACATGTGCTCAGTGTGAACCTGCTTTCATCTGTGAAGAGCACAGGGCGCCAGTGGCGAATTTGCCAATCTTGGTGTTCTCTGGCAAATGCCAAACGTCCTGCACGGTGTTGGGCTGTAAGCACAACCCCCACCTGTGGACGTCGGGCCCTCATACCACCCTCATGGAGTCTGTTTCTGACCGTTTGAGCAGACACATGCACATTTGTGGCCTGCTTGAGGTCATTTTGCAGGGCTCTGGCAGTGCACCTCCTTGCACAAAGGCGGAGGTAGCGGTCCTGCTGCTGGGTTGTTGCCCTCCTACGGCCTCCTCCACGTCTCCTGATGTACTGGCCTGTCTCCTGGTAGCGCCTCCATGCTCTGGACACTACGCTGACAGACACAGCAAACCTTTTTGCCACAGCTCGCATTGATGTGCCATCCTGGATGAACTGCACTACCTGAGCCACTTGTGTGGGTTGTAGACTCCGTCTCATGCTACCACTAGAGTGAGAGCACCGCCAGCATTCAAAAGTGACCAAAACATCAGCCAGGAAGCATAGGAACTGAGAAGTGGTCTGTGGTCACCACCTGCAGAATCACTCCTTTTTTGTCTTGCTAATTGCCTATAATTTCCACCTTTTGTCTATTCCATTTGCACAACAGCATGTGAAATTTATTGTCAATCAGTGTTGCTTCCTAAGTGGACAGTTTGATTTCACAGAAGTGTGATTGACTTGGAGTTACATTGTGTTGTTTAAGTGTTCCCTTTATTTTTTTGAGCAGTGTATATTCATCCCAAATACATATATGGATGTTCTTGTGAAGTTCAAGTTTTAAGTTATCTTAATGTTTGTATTGTATTTGTGCCATTTCAAGTTCACCAGTTATAGGCGTACTGTAGGGACTGCAGGTGTGTACAGTGAACCATAACATGCCAAACTATTCTTTCTGTTGCTACAACTTGCAGATCTTTTTTTGCAAAATACTGTCAAAAAGGTGTCCGGTTCTTTAAAGCTGCACCACTAGGCCAACAGATGTTTTCTTGTCTAGCCCTTATCCCTATATCAAAGTTCTCCAAAGTTTTTTCAATGGGAGTTGAGAGATGATGGTGGGCGGACTGAACCTCCGACTCCATTGAGTCACTGTCAGTTGATACTTTTAAGAATGTCAATTCTTAACCCTTCACCTATGTTTGTCCTCTGTAGCTGTGTGCCTTTCTTTGTTTGCTGAAATCCATACTTCTTAATAAAACTTTTGTCAAATACAACCACAAACTGTTTCCTCATAACGACTGACGGCGACTCGGAGGTAGTCGGAGGTACACGCCGCCCAGTCATCATAACCCAACTTAACCAAGATGTACAGTGCCTTCAGAAAGTATTCATAACGATTTGACTTATTCATCATTTTGTGTTACAGCCGGAATTCAAAATTGATTATATTGATTTTTCAATTGATTGGACATGATTTGGAAAGGCACACACCTATATAAGGTTCCACAGTTGACAGCGCATATCAGAACAAAAACCGAGCCATGAGGTCGAATGAATTGTCCGTAGAGCTCCGAGACAGGATTGTGTTGAGGCACAGATCTGGGGAAGGGTACAAAAAAATGTCTGCATGATTGAAGGTCCTCAAGAACACAGTGGCCTCCATCATTCTTATATGGAAGAAGTTTGGAACCACCAAGTCTCTTCCTAGAGAAAACTGAGCAATCGGGGGAGAAGGGCCTTGGTCAGGGAGGTGACCAAGAACACGATAGTCACTCTGACAGAGCTCCGGAGTTCTTCTGTGGAGATGGGAGAACATTCCAGAAGGACAACCATCTCTGCAGCACTCGCATTAATCAGATGTTTATAATAGAGTGGCCAGATGGAAGCCACTCCTCAGTAAAAGGTACATGACAGCCTGATTGGAGTTTGCCAAAAGGCACCTAAAGGACTCAGACCATGAGAAACAAGATTCCCTGGTCTGATGAAATGAAGAATGAACTCTGGCCTGAATGCCAAGTGTCGCGTCTGGAGTAAACCTGGCACCATCTCTAGGGTGAAGCATGGTGGTGGCATCATCATGCTGTGTGGATGTTTTTCGGAGGAAGGGACTGGAAGACTAGTCAGGATCGAAGGAATGATGAACGGAGAAGGTACAGGGAGATCCTTGATGATAAACTGCTCCAGAGCACTCAGGACCTCAGACTGGGGCAAAGGTTCACCTTCCAACAGGACAACATCCCTAAGCACACAGCCAAGACAACGCAGGAGTGGCTTCGGAACAACCCTTGGAATGTCCTTGAGTGGCCCAGCCAGAGCCCGGACTTGAACACGATTGAACATCTCTTGAGAGAACTGAAAATAGCTGTCCAGCAATAATCCCCATCCATCCTGACAGAGCTTGAGAGGATCTGCAGAGAAGAATGGGAGAAACTCCCCAAATACAGGTGTGCCAAGCTTGTAGTGTAAACTCAAGATGACTCGGGGCTGTAATTGCAGCCAAAAATGCTTCAACAAAGTACTGAGTAAAAGGTCTGAATTATTTTAGCAAACATTTCTAAAAACCTGTTTTTGCTTTGTCATTATGGGTTATTGTGTGTAGATTGAGGGGGGGACAATTTAATCAATTTTATAAGGAGGCTGTAACGTAACAAAATGTGGAAAAGTGAAGAGGTCTGAATACTTTCCCGAATGCACTGTATCCATTCATCAATAGCTTCTCCCAGGTCTTCCTCACATTTTTGTTTTACATGTTTTGTGTCATCGGGAAAAACCTCGATCAACCCTTAATACAGTTTAGAAATCAACTTTAGACAGCTTCAGACAGCCTTAAAATAGTTAAATCTTTGAAGCTTCTTGCTTGTCCAGTGTTTTCTGCACCGAGAAAATAAAGTGTTGTATCTGCGAAAATTCACCTCAGCTCTGTCACAGACTGGTCTTCCCTGGCTGCCTGACCCTGATGAGACCCCTGTCACAATCTGATCCTGCTCAGATGAGGCATGACAAATAATTACATTTGTGTACATTTATACATTTGACATTTTCAACATGTCCCTGATTGAGTCTGGAACACCAACATGTTTCAAGCAGACCACCATAGTCTCTGTGCCCAAGAACACAAAGGCAACCTGCCTAAATGACTACAGACCCGTAGCACTCACATCCGTAGCCATGAAGTGCTTTGAAAGGTTGGTAATGTCTCACATCAACACCATTATCCCAGAAACCCTAGACCCACTCCCATTTGCATACCGCCCAAACAGATCCACAGATGATGCCACCTCTATTGCACTCAACACTGCCCTTTCCCACCTGGACAAAAGGAACACTTATGTGAGAATGCTATTCATTGACTACAGCTCAGTGTTTAACACCATAGTACCCTCAAAGCTCACCACTAAGCTAAGGATCCTGGGACTAAACACCTCCCTCTGCAACTGGATCCTGGACTTCCTGGTGGGCCGCCCCCAGCTGGTGAGGGTAGGTAGCAACACATCTGCCATGCTGATCCTAAACACTGGAGCTCCACAGGGGTGCGTGCTCTGTCCCCTCCTGTACTCCCTGTTCACCCACGACTGCATGGCCAACAGTGGTAGGTCTGATCACCAACGATGACGAGACAGCCTATAGGGAGGAGGTCAGAGACCTGGCCGTGTGGTGCCAGAATAACAACCTATCCCTCAACGTAGCCAAGACTAAGAAAATGATTGTGGACTACAGGAAAAGGAGGACCGAGCACGCCCCCATTCTCATCGTTGGGGCTGTAGTGGAGCAGGTTGAGAGCTTCAAGTTCCTTGATGTCCACATCAACAACAAACTAGAATGGTCCAAACACACCAAGACAGTCGTGAAGAGGGCACGACAAAGCCTATTCCCCCTCAGGAAACTAAAAAGATTTGGCATGGGTCCTGAGATCCTCAGAAGGTTCTACAGCTGCAACATCAAGAGCATCCTGACCGGTTGCATCACTGCCTGGTACGGCAATTACCAGTCATAGACTGTTCTCTCTACTACCGCATGGCAAGCGGTACCGGAGTGCCAAGTCTAGGACAAAAAGGCTTCTCAACAGTTTTTACCCCCAAGCCATAAGACTCCTGAACAGGTAATCGAATGGCTACCCGGACTATTTGCATTATGTGCCCCCCCCAAACCCTATTTTTACGCTGCTGCTACTCTCTGTTTGTCATATGCATAGTCACTTTAACTATACATTCATGTACATACTACTTCAATTGGGCTGACCAACCAGTGCTCCCGCACATTGGCTAATCGGGCTATCTGCATTGTGTCCCACCACCCGCCAACCCCTCTTTTACGCTACTGCTACTCTCTGTTCATCATATATGCATAGTCACTTTAACCATATCTACATGTACATACTACCTCAATCAGCCGAACTAACCGGTGTCTGTATGTAGCCTCGCTACTTTTATAGCCTCGCTACTGTATATAGCCTGTCTTTTTACTGTTGTTTTATTTCTTTACCTACCTATTGTTCACCTAACACCTTTTTTGCACTATTGGTTAGAGCCTGTAAGTAAGCATTTCACTGTAAGGTCTACACCTGTTGTATTCGACACACGTGACAAATAAACTTTGATTTGATTTATCCATGAATAGAATCAGTTGAAATGACCATAATTCCCAGATCCCAGACTCTAGCCTACCCATCAACTCAAGATGGAACTTTGTATCTGTTCACTGATTGTTATAATATACTGTGAATGTCATATGAGCTCTGTGGAGTGGTCTGCTCTGGCTGTCTGACCCTGCACGGACCCCTGTCACCATCTGATCCTGCTAAGATGATCAGCATAGTGTTGTGTACTGACTGCACCATGACAGTGAAGCCTGTAGAGCTGTTTATACCATGTCAGTATGAGAAGTAGGGAATTAAACTAAAGAGTAGTCAGTTTCTGCTCTGCTTGTTTTTACAACTCTGAGAGAAATTGCAACCCGGACAGCAGGTGCCTCTGTTCATCTTTCCTGAGCTGGTCCTATATGCCAGCCTTTCATAAGCATTCCCTTCACACAGCTTGTCCGCATGCTCTGTGGTGTCTGTGCGGTCCTAAATCCAGCTGGCTGAAACTGGAAAACAGCCTACCCAATCGTCAGCATGGTCCTAAAACACCGGTGCCATATTTTGTAAGACAGTGCAATAATAAAACTGGAAGGGACTAAGGGCGGTCATGTCTCCAGTGAAAGTTGCGCCCCTGCATGTTATAATTACCTTTGGCAGCAATTACAGCTGTGTATCTTTCTTGGTAAGTCTCTTAAGAGCTATGTACACATGGATTGTACAATATTTGCATTAGTCTTTAAAGAATTCTTCAAGCTCTGTCAAGTTGGCTGTTAATTATTGCTAGCCTGCCATTTTCAAGTCATGCCATACATTTTCAAGCAAATTTCTTCCAAAACTGGAACAAGGCCACTCGGGAACATTCAAAATCTTCTTGCTAAGCAACTCCAATGTATATCTGGCCTTGTGTTTTAGGTTATAGTCCTGCTGAAAGGGGATTTGTCTCCCAGCGTCTGTTGGAACGCAGACTGAACCAGGTTTTCATCTAGGATTTTGCCTGTGCTGAGCTCTATTCTGTTTCTTTTTATCCTAAAAAAACTCCCTAGTCCTTGCAGATGACAAGCATACCCAGAACATGATGCAGCCACCATCGTGCTTGGCAATATGAAGAGTGGTACTCAGTGATGTGTTCGATTTGCCACGAACATAATGTTTTGTATTCAGGACATAAAGTGAATTTCTTTGCCACATTTTATGCAGTTTTCCTTTAGCGCCTCATTGCAAACATGGTGCATGTTTTGGAATATTTTGTATTCTGTACAGACTTCATTCTTTCCACTCTGTAGGTACTCCACAAAACTAACCTAAATGACAATGTTGTTGATCCATCCTCAGTGTTCTCCTATCACTGCCATTAAACTCTGTAACTGTTTTAAAGTCACCGTTTGCTTCATGTTGATATCCCTGAGTTGTTTCCTTCCTCTCCGGCAACTGAGTTAGTAAGGACGCCTGTATTGTTGTAGTGACTGGGTGTGTTAATACACCATCCAAAGTGTTATTAATAACGTCACTGTGCTCAAATGGATATTCAGTGTCTGCTTTTTTATTTTTACCCATCTACCAATGGTGCCTTTCTTTGCAGGGCATTGGAAAACCTCCCTGGTCTTTGTGGTGAAATCTGTGTTTGAAATTCACTGCTCGACTGAGGGACCTTACAGATAATCGTATGTGTGGGGTACAGAAATTAGGGAGTCATTCAAAAATCAATGTTAAAACACTAGTATTGCACACAGAGTGAGTCCATGCAAGTTGTGAGCTTGCCATAACAAACGGGTTGAATACTTATTGACTTGACTTTCAGCTTTTAAATGTTTTATTACACTGAACAAAAATATAAACTCAACATGCAACAATTTCAAAGGTTTTGCTGAGTTACAGTTCATATAAGGAATTGAAATAATTGAAATTGAAATAAATGCATTAGGTCGTAATCTATGGATTTCACATGACTGGTAATACAGATATGCATCTGTTGGTCACAGATACCTAAAAAAAAGTGTATCAAAAAACCAGTCAGTATCTGGCGTGACCACCATTTGCCTCATGCAGCGTGACACATTTTCTTCGCATAGAGTTGATCAGGCCTTTGATTGCGGCCTGTGAAATGTTGTCCCACTCCTCTTCAATGGCTGTGCGAAATTGCTGGATATTGCCTGAAACTGGAACACGCTGTTGTAAACGTAAATCCAGAGCATCCCAAACATGCTCAATGGGTGACATGTCTGGTGAGTATGCAGGCCATTGAAGAACATTTTCAGCTTCATGGAATAGTGTACAGATCCTTGTGACATGGGGCCATGAATTATCATGCTGAAGCATGAGGTGATGGCGGCGGATGAATTGCACTACAATGGGTCCCAGGATCTTGTCACAGTATCTCTGTGCATCCTAATTGCCATCGATAAAATGCAATTATGTTTGTTGTCTGTAGCTTATGCCTGCCCATACCAAAACCCCATCGCCACCATGGGGCACTCTGTTCACAACGTTGACATCAGCAAACTGCTCGCCCACACGCCGCCATACACGCTATCTGCCATCTACCCGGGACAGTTGAAACCGGGATTCATCTGTGAAGAGCAGAATTCTCCAACGTGCCAGTGGCCATCGAAGGTGAGCATTTGCCCACTGAAGTTGGTTATGATGCTCAACTGCAGTCAGGTTAAGACCCTGGTGAGAACGATGAGCATGCAGATGAGCTTCCCTGAGACTGTTTCTGACAGTTTGTGCAGAAATGCTTGGTTGTGCAACCCACAGTTTCATCAGCTGTCCGCGTGGCTGGTCGCAGGTGAAGAAGCCGGGTGTGGAGTTCTTGGGCAGGCGCGTTAGAAATGGTCTGTGTTTGTGAGGTCGGTTGGACGTACTGCCAAATTCTCGAAAACAACGTTGGAGGAGGCTTATGGTAGAGAAATTAACATTCAATTCTGTAGCTACAGCTTTGGTTGACATTCTTGCAGTCAGCATGCTAATTGCACACTCCCTAAAAAGTTGAGACATCTGTGGCATTGTGTTGTGTGAGAGAACTGCACATTTGGCCTTTTATTGTCCCCAGCACAACATGCACCTGTGTAATGATCATGCTGTTTCATCAGCTTCTTCATATGCCATACCTGTCAGGTAGATGGATTATCTTGGGAAAAGAGAAAAGCATATCATTTGAGAGAAATAAGCTTTTCATGCATATGGAGCATTTCTGGGATCTTTTTATTTCAGCTCATGGAACATGGGACTTTACACTTTACATGTTGCATTTATATTTTTGTTCAGTGTAATTTGTAAGTATTTCTCAATACATAATTCCACCGACACAAAATCTCAATTAATCCATTTTAGATGTAGGCTCTAACACAACCAAATATGAAAAAGTAAAAGGGTGTGAATACTTTCTCTAGGCACTGTACGTATCGTGGAATTGAGAAACCCAGCTACCTATACCCTAAAGTCCCTCCATACCTTAGACACACTATGACAGTGGCACTGTTTAGCCAGACATTCCATGTACAGTACTGTGTGTCTTTTCTGCTGTGAGACTTGTCTATAGTGGGACTTCCATCTGCCAGTAGTAGGTCCTTATTAAACATTATTGATTGTGTGGAACTCTTTGTACTGGTATTAATTGGATGACTTCATTCTGGTGGACTAGGAATGGAGTGAACTGACATTCATGACCACCGGTTAGTAGAATGTCTGTTGATATAATCAAATAGTCGGTTGCACGTTTCAGTGTAGGAAGCCCTATCAGCAATGTGACTTGTGTTATTTTCTTACAATAATACTCCGATTTTTTAGGAAGTTGCTAATGACGCTATTCAATTTTATTCAATTATCCATGTTATTCCACAGACCAGATCTGGAGAAGTATACGGTAATTATATCCTTCAACAATAGCACAGCAGGAGGGACTCAAATCCACTCCCAGATGAAGACTTACATTTGGATGGCAGGCACAAGCGAGCAGAATTGAATCTTGTCAAAGCATCTATATTATCCTCCTGTTCTCACCCACCCACTAATAGTGTTTTAATAGCATAATTAATGATCCTGTCACTTTGACAAGCAGGGGAGTGGGGTACAGTAATGATGTAGAAATACATGATCTATCTTTACTGCCCGGGAGGGTAACTAAGTACCCCATAAAAATGCTCCGGAGCCGGGCTTTGCTGTCATGACTCGCTCCCCAAACAGGCACTGAATCATCCTCTCCTCCCTTCCTCCTAAAAACCTCCCAATAGCCCACCTGCCCTGTCATAAAGTGGCCTGGGCCTGTTCCAAGGCTAATAGGACTGCTGCAGCCTCTCCTGTCCCAATGCACACCAGCACAGCTGTTAATGGTCAAAAGACAGAAAGTTAGCTACAGGTAGTTCACAGCGATGCTCAAGCTAAACCTGACCCTGTCCTCACTGGTGTCAGTGTTCTGCTTTAGCTAAGCCTAACTTGGCATCTATTTGGAATTGGGCACCCATCTGTACCTGGTTTCCCCAGATCTAAATTCATCTCCAATAAAAATCAACTCTAGAAAAATCAGTTCAGTGAGACAGGTCCTTGGGGGATTATTTGTTATAATGCAGCAGGGCTGGAGGAGTGGTGGTACTGAACTTTCATATTTTACCACTAGGGGTAGTAACGCCCTGTCAAATGTTCCACTACCCAGCCATACAGTATGCCAGGGATCATCAACTATGTAGATTTTCCCCAGATTTTTTTTCCTTGAGTGGCTGGTCAAGGTACCGGAACATAATTATAAAACATTTGGAGATTGCAAATTGACCGCAAGAAGCCCAAACAGATATATTTTAGTAAACACAATCATTTTTTACCTTGCTTACATTTGCATACAACCACATATACTGAGTGTAAAAAACATTAGGAACACCTTCCTAATATCGAGTTGCTCCCCCCACCTACAGAACAGCCTCAATTCGTCGGGGCGTGGCATTTACAAGGTGTCGAATGCGTTCCACAGGGATGCTGGCCAATGTTGACTCCAATGCTTCCCATAGTTTCCCATGTCAAGTTGGCTGGATGTCCTTTGGGTGGTGGACCATTCTTGATACACACAGGAATCTGTTGAAGGTGACAAACACAGCAGCCTTGCAGTTCCTGACACACACAAACCGTTCCGTCTGGCACCTACTACCATACCCTGTTCAAAGGCACTTAAATCTTTTGTCTTGCACATTCACCCTCTGAATGGCACATATACCCAATTCATGTCTAAATTGTCTCAAAGCTTAAAAATCCTTCTTTAACCTGTCTCCTCCTCTTCATCTACACTGATTGAAGTGGATTTAACAAGTGACATCGATAAGGGATCATAGCTTTCACCTGGATTCACCTGGTCAGTCTATTTCATGGAAAGAGCAGGTGTTCCTAATGTTTTGTACACTAAGCATATATCTATATTATGCGTGAGAATACTTTGGAACAGATTTACAAAATAAATCCAAAAATTGCTCAGAAAACTTGGGGGGCCAAATAAAATCATCCGCGGGCCTCTAGTTGAGGAACCCTGCAGTACGCTGTAGCTCTTTATTTTATTGCCAATTGATCACCAAGTGTACTTATTTGTGTGTGATTTGGTCTTGGTGGATACATTGACTGTAGTGGAGAGGCGTGAACCACTGGCTGATTGAGGGAAGTTCGATAACTTAATAATTGTGTCAGTGAAGACATTGAGGAGAAAAGTCTCCCAGCGTCTGGAAAACTAGCATACTCCAGTGAATCTACTGAGCTGCAGGTGTAGCAGTAGGTCTGTCCTGAGAGGATGTATGTAGACTGGCATTGTCCCATTTAGACCCAGAGAAAAACCTATTGTTCTATTTGGACTAGATTAGGGAAATATACAGTGCATTTGGAATGTATTCAGACCCCGTGACTTTTTCCACATTTTGTTACGTTACAGCCTTATTCTAAAATTGACTAAAAATAATCATCATCATCAATCTACACACAATACCCCATAATGACAAAGCGAAAACAGGGTTTTAGAAATGTTTGCACATGTATTAAAAATCAAAAACAGATCACTTATTTTGATAGGTATTCACCTTTTGCTTTGAGACTCGAAATTGAGCTGATCTGTTTCTACAACTTGATTATAGTTCACCTGTGGTAAATTCAACTGATTGGACATGATTTGGAATGGCACATACCTGTCTATACAGTTGAAGTCGGAAGTTTACATACACCTTAGCCAAATACATTTAAACTCAGTTTTTCACAATTCCTGACATTTAATCCTAGTAAAAAATCCCTGTCTTAAGTCAGTTAGGATCACCACTTTATTTTAAGAATGTGAAATGTCAGAATAATAGTAGAGAGAATGATTTATTTCAGCTTTTATTTCTTTCATCACATTCCCAGTGGGTCAGAAGTTTACATACACTCAATTAGTGTTTGGTAGCATTGCCTTTAAATTGTTTAACTTGGTTCAAACGTTTCGGGTAGCCTTCCACAAGCTTCCCACAATAAGATGGGTGAATTGTGGCCCATTCCTTCTGACAGAGCTGGTGTAACTGAGTCAGGTTTGTAGGCCTCCTTGCTCGCACACACTTTTTCAGTTCTGCCCACAAATTTTCTATAGGATTGAGTTCAGGGATTTGTGATGGCCACTCCAATACCTTGACTTTGTTGTCCTTAAGCCATTTTGCCACAACTTTGGAAGTTTGCTTGGGGACATTGTCCATTTGGAAGATCCATTTGCGACCAAGCTTTAACTTCCTGACCGATGTCTTGAGATGTTGCTTCAATATATCCACATAATTTTTCTCCCTCATGATGCCATCTATTTTGTGAAGTGCACCAGTCCCTCCTGCAGCAAAGCACCCCTACAACATGATGCTGCCACCCCCATGCTTCACGGTTGGGATGGTGTTCTTTGGCTTGCAAGCATCCCCCTTTCTCCTCCAAACATAACGATGGTCATTATGGCCAAACAGTTCTATTTTTGTTTCATCAGACCAGAGGACATTTCTCCAAAAAGTACGATCTTTGTCCCATGTGCAGTTGCAAACCGTAGCCTGGCTTTTTTATGGCGGTTTTGGAGCAGTGGCTTCTTCCTTGCTGTGCGGCCTTTCAGGTTATGTCGATATAGGACTCGTTTTACTGTGGATATAGATACTTTTGCACCTGTTTCCTCCAGCATCTTCACAAGGTCCTTTACTGTTCTTCTGGGATTGATTTGCACTTTTCGCACCAAAGTATGTTCAACTCTAGGAGACAGAACGCATCTCCTTCCTGAGCAGTATGATGGCTGCGTGGTCCCATGTTGTTTTTACTTGCGTTCTATTGTTTGTACAGATGAACATGGTACCTTCAGGCATTTGGAAATTGCTCCCAAGGATGAACCAGACTTGTGGAGGTCTACAATTTATTTTCTGAGGTCTTGGCTGATTTCTTTTGATTTTACCATGATGTCAAGCAAAGAGGCACTGAGTTTGATGGTAGGCCTTGAAATACATCCACAGGTACACCTCCAATTGACTCAAATGATGTCAATTAATCTATGAGAAGCTTCTAAAGCCATGACATCATTTTCTGGAATTTTCCAAGCTGTTTAAAGGCACAGTGAACTTAGCGTATGTAAACTTCTGACCCACTGGAATTGTGAGACAGTGAATTATAAGTGAAATAATCTGTAAACAATTGTTGGAAAAATTACTTGTGTCATGCACAAAGTAGATGCCCTAACCGAATTGCCAAAACTATAGTTTGTTAACAAGACATTTGTGGAGTGGTTGAAAAACGAGATTTAATGACTCCAACATAAGTGTATGTAAACTTCCGACTTCAACTGTATACGGTCCCACAGTTGTCAGAGCAAAAACCAAGCCGTGAGGTTGAATGAATTCTCCGTTGCGCTCCGAGACAGGATTGTGTCGAGGCACAGATCTGGGGAAGGGTACCAAAACATTTCTGCAGCATTGAAGGTCCCCAATAACACAGTGGCCTCCATCATTCTTAAATGGAAGAAGTTTTGAACCACCAAGACTCTTCCTAGAGCTGGCCGCCCAGCCAAACTGAGCAATCGGAGGAGAAGGGCCTTGGTCAGTGAGGTGACCAAGAACCCAATTGTCTCTCTGACAGAGCTTCGGAGTTCCTCTGTGGAGATGGGAGACCCTTCCAGAAGGACAACCATCTCTGCAGCACTCCAGAAAAATAATAGACTGACAAGTTTCAGAAAAGTCTTTATTTCTGACCATTTTGAGCCTGTAATCGAACCCACAAATGCTGATGCTCCAGATACTCAACTAGTCTAAAGAAGGCCAGTTTTATTGCTTCTTTAATCAGCACCACAGTTTTCAGCTGTCCTAACATAATTGCAAAAGGGTTTTCTAATGATCAATTAGCCTTTTAAAATGATAAACTTGGATTAGCTAACACAACGTGCCATTGGAACACAGGAGTAATGGTTGCTGATAATGGGCTTCTGTACGCCTATGTAGATATTCCATAAAAAATCTGCTGTTTCCAGCTACAATGCTAATGTTGTAAATGACTAATGTCTACACTGTATTTCTGATCAATTTGATGTTATTTTAATAGACAAAATAATGTGCTTTTCTTTAAAAAACAAGGACATTTCTAAGTGACCCCAAACTTTTAGTGTAAGTATTCAGACACTTTGCTGTGAGACTCGCAATTGATCTCAGGTGCATCCTGTTTTCATTGATCATCCTTGAGATGTTTCTACAACTTGATTGGAGTCCAGCTGTGGTAAATTCAATTGATTGGACATGATTTGGAAAGGCACACACCTGTCTATGTAAGGTCCCACAGTTGACAGTGCATGTCAGAGCAAAAACCCATCCATGAGATCGAAGGAATTGTCCGTAGATTTCCGAAACAGGATTGTGTCGAAGCCCCTAAAGGACTGTCAGACCATAAGAAACAAGATTCTCTTGTCTGATGAAACCAAGATTGAACTCTTTGGCCTGAATGCCAAGCGTCACGTCTAGAGAAAACCTGGCACCATTCCTACGGTGGGGCATGGTGGTGGCAGCATCATGGGGTGGGGATGTTTATCAGCGGCAGGGACTGGGAGACTAGTCAGGTTTGAAGGAAAGATGAACGGAGCAAAGTACAGGGAGTTCCTGGATGAAAACCTGCTCCAGAGCACTCGGGACCTCAGACTGGGGCGAAGGTTCACCTTCCAACAGGACAACGACCCTAAGCACACAGCCAAGACAATGCAGGAGTAGCTTCGGGACAAGTCTCTGAATTTCCTCGAGTGGTCCAGCCAGAGCCCGGACTTGAACCCGATCGAACATCTCTGGAGAGAACTGAAAATAGCTGTGCAGCGACGCTCCCCATCCAACCTGACAGAGCTTGAGAGGATCTGCAGAGAATAACGGGAGAAACTCCCCAAATACAGATTTGCCAAGCTTGGAGCGTCATACCGAAGAATACTCAAGTCTGTAATCGCTACCAAAGGGGCTTCAACAAAGTACTGGGTAAAGGGTCTGAATACTTATGTAACTGTGATATTTATGCATATTTCTTTTTTTAAACATTTAAAAAATATATATAAAAACTGTTTTTGCTTTGTCATTATTTATTATTATGTGTAGATTGATGAGAAAAAAATCTATTTTTTTAGAGTAAGGCTGAAACACAACAAAATGTGGAAAAAGTCAAGTGCTCTGAATACTTTCCCGAATGCACTGTAACTATAATTTGAAGTCAGGGGTGCGTTCAGTTTGATTGAACATTTGCTACGTTGCGGTATGGTTTGTATTGAACGACACGTTTCCCCAAAACGTTCTTCAAGATTCTTGTCGGTGTGGTGGGGTGTGGCTTGAAGCAAAGAGTGATGTATTTAAAGGGAATCGGCCATACTGAGAACGTCCCCCAACCCACAGCCCAACCCGTTGCTTAGAACAGCAACGTTTCTGTTTAATTAAACATTGCAGTACATTTTTTTGTTCTGAACGTAGCCCAGCAGATGTGTCATTTGTATCTATACACATTATATGAAAGCAATAAGGTTTCACCCTTAAAGTAAGACAGTTGCTCACCTATTGGCATGTGTATGTTTACATGTACAGGTGTGGATGTGCACATGCGTTTGTTTGTGTTTGTATGGTTACTATACCATATGAAGCCTCAGCACAACCATCATACGGCACGATACTAACCACTTGAGGAGTGAGACATGAGTCGAGTCACCTTCAATGTTGCCTTGATATTCCAGTCAGCCAGTTGATGATGTCATTAGTTCACAGAGCTGGGTGGCAACCTTGCCTGCAGTCAACTTTTTAATCTTCCAACATAACCAAAGTTCCACCAACGCGATTAGACAAAAAGAGTTTGGCTTGTACCTCTTTTTCTCTCATTATGGCTATTCGCCTTTCACAGTAATGGTGTTTCTGTTTCCTGGGAGATACATTTTACCCAAAGAATTGTTCATAACTTCAACCGGATATTACCTGCATCTGCCTCACAGGTGTTTCAGAAAAGAATTTCCCTAATGCATATTGTCTGGGAACCACTTTTGCCCCCTTTTTTTATTTGTCTGTCTGTGTACTCTGTATAACATTAACATCATTACTCAGTGGTGAACAGGCTGTACAACCTATGCTATAACTAAATGTAGTATTTTACAGTCAAGTTTCATGGTAATGTAGTAGTTTTGTGATGCCTAAAAACACAAGCTAAGAAGAACTTTAACTGTTAGGCTTAAACGCCATGACTTTTCTGATGAATTATTGGTGGGTGTCACCAGTGTGTGCGTACGTGAATGCGTAAGTGTGCGTACTATGTGTGTGCTTACAGTATATGTGTGATTGAGGAGGTGTAGTTTAGAAATCACCTCGGCAACCTGCCCATAGTGACTTGGCAGATGTGAGGTGTGGAACAGCTGCTCAACTCTAAATTGGGCCGCCCATCCTTCTCCCATCCTCCCCTCTCTGCCTTTGCATTCCCGTGGAGTGCAATGTCAGCCACGCTGGAGTAATCATTCATTATCCACAGCCTCATCCAGCATCCCTCTACCTCGCTCTCTCTCCTTCGCTCTCTTTCTACAGTTCCCCATCCATCCCTCTCTCTACCTATTCCCGTCTTCCCATTGCACCTACAGAAGGTCGAAAAGAACAGAATGGTCTGTGTTTGCATCTGTGCACATGTATGTCTGCACCTGTGTGTGGGAGTGGCAAATGCGTGTGGTGTTATACTGTACACAACCAGATAGGATGGGGAGTAGCAACCCAAAGTAGGCGGTTCTGTGTTTATAAATAAGTGCCGTGGGTAATTTAGGAGCCGGTGGGTAAATGTATGGAGTGGTAAGTCACTCATTTGACTGAGTGTAAATACCAGCTTGAGGTCCTGGTGGAGATCAGAGTGCTTTAAGCAGAGAGAGAGGGGATGAAGACAGGGGGGGGGAAATAAGAGCTGCACTGACCCACTTCTACTCCTTACAGACCCTTGGGGGTGTGTATAGTGTGTGTATTTACATTTACATTTAAGTCATTTAGCAGACGCTCTTATCCAGAGCGACTTACAAATTGGTGCATTCACCTTATGATATCCAGTGGAACAGCCACTTTACAATAGTGCATCTAAATCTTTTAAGGGGGGGGGGGGGGGGTTAGAAGGATTACTTTATCCTATCCTAGGTATTCCTTAAAGAGGTGGGGTTTCAGGTGTCTCCGGAAGGTGGTGATTGACTCCGCTGACCTGGCGTCGTGAGGGAGTTTGTTCCACCATTGGGGTGCCAGAGCAGCGAACAGTTTTGACTGGGCTGAGCGGGAACTGTACTTCCTCAGAGGTATGGAGGCGAGCAGGCCAGAGGTGGATGAACGCAGTGCCCTTGTTTGGGTGTAGGGCCTGATCAGAGCCTGAAGGTACGGAGGTGCCGTTCCCCTCACAGCTTCGTAGGCAAGCACCATGGTCTTGTAGCGGATGCGAGCTTCAACTGGAAGCCAGTGGAGAGAGCGGAGGAGCGGGGTGACGTGAGAGAACTTGGGAAGGTTGAACACCAGACGGGCTGCGGCGTTCTGGATGAGTTGTAGGGGTTTAATGGCACAGGCAGGGAGCCCAGCCAACAGCGAGTTGCAGTAATCCAGACGGGAGATGACAAGTGCCTGGATTAGGACCTGCGCCGCTTCCTGTGTGAGGCAGGGTCGTACTCTGCTAATGTTGTAGAGCATGAACCTACAGGAACGGGTCACCGCCTTGATGTTAGTTGAGAACGACAGCGTGTTGTCCAGGATCACGCCAAGGTTCTTAGCACTCTGGGAGGAGGACACAATGGAGTTGTCAACCGTGATGGCGAGATCATGGAACGGGCAGTCCTTCCCCGGGAGAAAGAGCAGCTCCGTCTTGCCGAGGTTCAGCTTGAGGTGGTGATCCGTCATCCACACTGATATGTCTGCCAGACATGCAGAGATGCGATTCGCCACCTGGTTATCAGAAGGGGGAAAGGAGAAGATTAATTGTGTGTCGTCTGCATAGCAATGATAGGAGAGACCATGTGAGGTTATGACAGAGCCAAGTGACTTGGTGTATAGCGAGAATAGGAGAGGGCCTAGAACAGAGCCCTGGGGGACACCAGTGGTGAGAGCACGTGGTGCGGAGACAGATTCTCGCCACGCCACCTGGTAGGAGCGACCTGTCAGGTAGGACGCAATCCAAGCGTGGGCCACGCCGGAGATGCCCAACTCGGAGAGGGTGGAGAGGAGGATCTGATGGTTCACAGTATCAAAGGCAGCCGATAGGCCTAGAAGGATGAGAGCAGAGGAGAGAGAGTTAGCTTTAGCAGTGCGGAGCGCCTCCGTGACACAGAGAAGAGCAGTCTCAGTTGAATGACTAGTCTTGAAACCTGACTGATTTGGATCAAGAAGGTCATTCTGAGAGAGATAGCAGGAGAGCTGGCCAAGGACGGCACGTTCAAGAGTTTTGGAGAGAAAAGAAAGAAGGGATACTGGTCTGTAGTTGTTGACATCGGAGGGATCGAGTGTAGGTTTTTTCAGAAGGGGTGCAACTCTCGCTCTCTTGAAGACGGAAGGGACGTAGCCAGCGGTCAAGGATGAGTTGATGAGCGAGGTGAGGTAAGGGAGAAGGTCTCCGGAAATGGTCTGGAGAAGAGAGGAGGGGATAGGGTCAAGCGGGCAGGTTGTTGGGCGGCCGGCCGTCACAAGACGCGAGATTTCATCTGGGGAGAGAGGGGAGAAAGAGGTCAAAGCACAGGGTAGGGCAGTGTGAGCAGAACCAGCGGTGTCGTTTGACTTAGCAAACGAGGATCGGATGTCGTCGACCTTCTTTTCAAAATGGTTGACGAAGTCATCCGCAGAGAGGGAGGAGGGGGGGGGAGGGGGAGGAGGATTCAGGAGGGAGGAGAAGGTGGCAAAGAGCTTCCTAGGGTTAGAGGCAGATGCTTGGAATTTAGAGTGGTAGAAAGTGGCTTTAGCAGCAGAGACAGAAGAGGAAAATGTAGAGAGGAGGGAGTGAAAGGATGCCAGGTCCGCATGGAGGCGAGTTCTCCTCCATTTCCGCTCGGCTGCCCGGAGCCCTGTTCTGTGAGCTCGCAATGAGTCGTCGAGCCACGGAGCAGGAGGGGAGGACCGAGCCGGCCTGGAGGATAGGGGACATAGAGAGTCAAAGGATGCAGAAAGGGAGGAGAGGAGGGTTGAGGAGGCAGAATCAGGAGATAGGTTGGAGAAGGTTTGAGCAGAGGGAAGAGATGATAGGATGGAAGAGGAGAGAGTAGCGGGGGAGAGAGAGCGAAGGTTGGGACGGCGCGATACCATCCGAGTAGGGGCAGAGTGGGAAGTGTTGGATGAGAGCGAGAGGGAAAAGGATACAAGGTAGTGGTCGGAGACTTGGAGGGGAGTTGCAATGAGATTAGTGGAAGAACAGCATCTAGTAAAGATGAGGTCAAGCGTATTGCCTGCCTTGTGAGTAGGGGGGGAAGGTGAGAGGGTGAGGTCAAAAGAGGAGAGGAGTGGAAAGAAGGAGGTGTATGAGGAAGTGTTTGGAGTGGGAGCATTGTCTTCCTGTGTCTGTGTGTGTGTGTGTGTGTGTGTGTGTGTGTGTGTGTGTGTGTGTGTGTGTGTGTGTGTGTGTGTGTGTGTGTGTGTGTGTGTGTGTGTGTGTGTGTGTGTGTGTGTGTGTGTAAGCATGCTCCTGTATGCTTCACATTTCCCTCACTAAGATCACCATATCCCATCCCAGCTCCCCCTTTCCAACACACTCTAGCTATGATTTAATATCATATTCCCTGCACTTTGTTCCAGGGAATGCAGTCGGTGCCAGCGCTCTTTATTAACTTGCAGGGAAAGATACAGATTGCCTCCAAACAAGCTAAGACGGCCAATCCCTCATCGCAGAGCAGTGGAACCTCCAATCCAGGTCCCAGTCACCGACCTCATTACATGAACCAGTGGGCTTTTCCATTGCCACATGTCAGATAGGACGTTACTGCAGACCGTTAGTGCTGGTGTAGATTGAGCTGTGGCCTGTGGTCCCTGGATGCATGTGAAGTGGTTCACACACCGTAACACACCTCCCTGACCTGTTCCACTGTAGCTGTAGTACTGTAATAAATGATGAGCTCTGCTGCATTGGCTATATAGTAGTTGTCCATACAAAATCACTAGGTCATTTGAAAGTACTGTGTGTCCATAGTCACTTGGCCATAAGAAATCAGTTGAAATTACAGTCCCGATAACCCTATAACTGATACCTGCAATATGGACAAACAAATACTGCTTAGCGCCCTGCCTATATACACACACACACACACACACACACACACACACACACACACACACACACACACACACACACACACACACACACACACACACACACACACACACACACACACACACACTTCTCAATAGTGGTGTGTGACGGATGGCTGGTCATTAGTCGTCCTTACATAGATCAGCCTGTCTCAGTCAGCCTCTGTTTACATTGATCCACAGGGTGAGAGCACTGATTGAATTCGGCCGGCCGCCCAGCCGTGTGTCGGTTGTGTGCGCGTGCCTCATCAACCTTGTAGCTTTCAAAGTGCAATGTGTGTGTTCATGCAAGTGTGTGTTCCTGACACTGTGCTCAGACAGTGTCTTTGATACCCTTGTTACTTTGTGAAGGATATTCAAACTATCGATGCTGAGTATGAGCTGCCTGGATATTTGGTATTCAGTACACACTCCACAGTTTTGCAGTGCAGGCAGTGTGAACAGACTAAATTGAGCTGGAATATGCAGGGTGAGAATTCATGACAAAATCGGTCACTTGCCATTTGTCTTTGATACTTCAACCACAGCCTTTTTACTATTCCCAAATATCACTGGAGGATTGAGAAATGGGAGAGAGGGCTGAACCCGGGTCTGCAGTAGCAGGGTTTGTCTTCGTATTGACAATGGAGATGTATCTGTGGGGCAGAGCGGTTTTGGACAAACCCAGTGTTTCAGCAACTAATGGTAGCTGTGTCACTGCTGCTCATAGGCAACAATTAACATGGATGAATCACATTGATTTAGACCCATCTCTCTCTCCTAGCTAGTGCTCTGCTCCTCGGTTCTTCTCTTTCTTGCTCTCTGCCTCTCTACCTGTGATACATCGATTGATCTTGGGCTAAATCTCATTAATAGGGTGTTAATTGCCTCCTCTCACCTCTCTGTCCTACAGGCCATGGTGAAGATGTCCTGTATTCATGAATGACCAGCGTGGTCTTCTGAGTCTTCAGACTGTAGCTTTTGTTCCAGCTTCAACACTACTTGAACAACCTGCAATAAGGAACTAACAAGCCTGCTTCTGTATACCCTTATACACGTGCCTTTTGCTGCAGCAGGACTCCAGCCCTCCTCCTCTCCTCCTTTACCCCTCCACATAGGGACTACTAGTACGACAGTGGCCGTGTGGAAGAGGTAGCACTTCCACCATCCGCCACCGGGAGGCGCTGCCGCTCAACCCCTGGCACTTGAACTATCGGACAGGCGACAGCGTCAGCTGCTCACTTCGGTTCCAGCATGTAAAAGTAGCCAGATCTGCTCAGCTGTCTCTTCTTCAATCCACTGCAGTTCGACTTTTCCACCCAAACTCCCCCTCTCAACATATCTCTCTCTCTCTAAGGGTTCCAAAAGGGTATTTCGGCTGTCCCCATAGGACAGGTATTCCCAAACTGGGGTACACACAATGCCGCCGGCGGTACGCCAAATAAAAATGTCATTCACATTTATATTTTCCAACAGGGCTATACATTTGGGTGAGGTTTTTTTCTCGCCAGAGTAGTATCACATTAACCGTTACTCTCTCGCGGGAATTCCACTAACTGTCCGTATGGAGCCAAACGTAGCTACTGCTCATGTTGGTATCTGTACTGAGGGAGCAAAAGCCATGACAGAGAGACATAGTGGAGTGGTAATGCGCATGCATCAGTTGCTCCCGACGCCACTTGGGTACACTGCAGCATCCACCGAGAGGCTCTTGCTGCCAAGGGAATGCCTGACAGCTTGAAAGACGTTTTGGACACTACAGTGAAAATGGTTAACTTTGTTAAAGCAAGTCCCCTGAACTCTCATATATTTTCTGCACTATGCAATGATATGGGCAGCGACCATGTAATGCTTTTACAACATACAGAAGTTTGCTGATTAGCAAGGGGCAAGGTATTGACACGTTTTTATTAATTGAGAGATGAGCTTATAGTTTTCTTTACTGACCATAATTTTCACTTGTCTGACTGCTTGCATGATGATGAGTTTCTCACACGACTGGCCTATCTGGGTGATGGTTTTTCTCACCTGAATTATCTGAATCTCGGATTACAGGGACTCTCCGCAACTATATTCAATGTGCGGGACAAAATTGAGGCTATGATTAAGAAGTTGGGGCTCTACTCTGTCTGCATTAACAAGGACAACACACAGGTCTTTCCATCATTGTAGGATTTTTTTGTGTGCAAATGAACTCAAGCTACCGGACAATGTCAAATGTGATATAGTGAAGCACCTGAGTGAGTTGGGTGCGCAATTACGCAGGTACTTCCCCGCAACAGATGACATAAACAACTGGATTTGTTATCCCTTTCATGCCCTGCCTCCAGTCAACTTACTGATATCTGAACAAGAGAGCCTCATCAAAATTGCAACAAGCGGTTCTGTGAAAATTTAATTTAATGAGAAGCCACTGCCAGATTTCTGGATTGGGCTGCGCTCAGAGTATCCTGCCTTGACAAATCACGCTGTTAAGACACTGATGCCCTTTGCAACCACGTACCTATGTGAGAGTGGATTCTCGGCCCTCACTAGCATGAAAACGAAATACAGGCACAGACTGTGTGTGGAAAATGACTTAAGACTGAGACTCTCCAATACAACCCAACATTGCAGAGTTATGTGCATCCTTTCAAGCACACCCTTCTCATTAATCTGTGGTGAGTTCTTCACCATTTTTGATGAACAAATAAGGTTTTATATGTAAGATGGTTAAATAAAGAGCAAAATGATTGATTATTATTATTTGTGCCCTGGTCCTATAAGAGCTCTTTGTCTCTTCCCACGAGCCAGGTTGTGACAAAAACTCACACTCATTCTTATGTTTAATAGATGTATCGTATAGTGTGTGTGTGGCAGGCTCACAATGATGGTAAAAAACAACATTTGAGAGTGCGCTGACCCTGGTGCTAGTACGCAGCTGGAGGTTGAATGTTTTGAAGGGGTACGGGACTATAAAAAGTTTGGGAACCACTTCCAGAGGAGAACCCTTTTTGATTCCAGGTAGAACCCTTCTTAGTTCCATGTAGAACCCTCTGTAGAAAGGGTTCTACATGGAACCCCACAAAGTTATATCTGAAACCAAAACAGATCTACCTGGAATCAAAAAGTGTTCTTCAAAGGGTTCTCCTACGGGGACAGCCGAAGAACCCTTTTAGGTTCAAGATAGCACCTTTTGAGTCTGTCAATCTCCTACATTGATTAACAGCAACAGCGTGTGGGTGGAGGAGAAGGTCATTGACAGGTGTAGGTGTTGAGTTTATGAATTGATGCTTTGTTTAAACCAATTTTGAACCTTTGGAAAAACTAATCAAAAACCTATGTTCAACCCGTGGGTAACAGTGTGGGGGCTAGTCTGAGTAAAGCTGAGGGAAGGTTTCTGACAAATCATTCTGTATTCAGCTGAAGCCATCCAGTTACATGCATCTTGTGGGGTTATTGAGCTCTATTATACAGATCAGAGGGATTGGTAAAGATACACTATGTAGGTTAAACATCACATTTGCCACTGTTGCTTTAATCACATTCACAGATAATGTCATGTTTAGATGGTACGAGGTAGACGGCATACTGGAAGTCATTGTTTTCAATGAGAGAGTGACGGTAAATGCCGTTGAGGCTGTCGGTGAATGCCGTCAGCCGCCACGGTAGACGGGACTTGGCTCTAAATTTCAAGTAATTCAACTTTTGGCGTAGCGTTGTTTTCTACCGGATGTTGATTTGCACTGATTGTTTACTAAAGTCACCATAGCGACATACACCGTCGTCCTGGCTTGCTTTTGCCGTCACCCTCTTTCTTGTCCCGCTATGCCGACAGGTATGACAGCGTCTAAACGCAGCATAGCCCTGTGTATTCCTCACTTCTTTCTTATGGTACATTTTCAACAATGATTTTACAGCGTCACAAATTCCGTTTTTTCCTTTGTCATTCACTCTCTCTGTCTCTCGCGCTCTCTCTGTCTCTGTCTCTCTGTCTGTCTCTCTCTGTCTCTCTCTCTCTCTCTCTCTCTCTCTGTCTCTCTCTTTCTGTCTCTCTGATAAAATAATTTATACGTTTAAAGATAATGATTAAATAATTCTACCCTGAAACGTAACCATTAGGGAGTATAGTTTATTTAGCATCTATAAGGAATAATTAAAGTATTAAACATAAGTCCAATTAGGTTGGACTGGGAGAGAGAGAAACGTGTGTGTGCCTAAGAAAATACAGAGAACAATTAAACTGTGTTTGAACCGACCTGGCGAGAACTCTGAGAAACTTCTCAAGGTTTCCCTAATCTCGGGGGAATGGAACTGTCGGCTGGGTAGTGATACACAGTGGTGAGAACTATGGAGATGGATAAAACTCACCTACTGTTTGTGGGTATGTATGTGCGTAGGATATCTACTGTTTGTGTGAAAGTATGTGCGTATTTAAGGAGCATGGTATAAAATGGATGTCTTTGTATTCTTGACTTTAGAACGTTCTCTGAATAAACTCTACTAGCCTTTTGCATAAACTAAGTCTTTGCCTAATTATTATTATACCCAATGGCCTTACAAACCTCGGGGATTGGTCAAAGCTATGGATTGATAGTTATTATCATTGGGATTGAAAATTCTCGTGACACTCTCTCTGTCTGTCTCTCTCTGTCTCTCTCTCTTTCTCTAACACTTCACTTAAAAGCTCTGTGCTGGGGCAAAACAATGGAAAGCGTGGAATACCATGGCATGAGAGATAATCTCTGATCGCAGTTCCCCTTTAACCTGTCATGTATTGAAAGGAAAATCTCATTTGCGTGTGGCAGGGCAGGAACAGGAATGGTGTCAGTAAGCGGATTAGGGCAATACACCCGACTGCCTGTCACATTGGCCTCTCTCAGGGGATCCTGGCTAAAAAAAAATGGGCCAGGGGGACAACCTGTTGTCAGACCTCACCGCTTGATAGAGTTTGCCCTGCCTGACAGCTGGAGAGACGGGCACAACGATATATCTCTTATCTTGTGTTTAATCTCCTGTATTTTATCAGTCTTTCTCTTTTCTCCTATTGATCCCTATATATTTCTAGCTTTCTTTTGTTTTGTCGATCACTCTCTCCCTGTCTCTCTCTGTCTGTGTCTTTCTCTTTTCCTGCCTGGCTCCCGCTAGTTTCTCTTCCTACTCCCTTGCCCACCCGCAGCCCACTTGTAGATGTATAGTTCAACTCCCAGACATCGACGGGTTAATCTGATCTAAATTGCCTCCCCATGTCCAGCTGTAGAATGACTTCCTGAGGTAATCAGAGAAGTAACTCTACCTTTCCTTGAAATGCAGTCGGACTTAGAATGAGATCTAAGAAGTCCTGAGGTGTTTCATTGTGTCCAGGGCTGATTGGTAATGTGGTCTAATTGATCTTTCTTTTTAGTGTTCTTCTTGGCCCTGACGCAGTCCTCAGTTTCCTCTTCTTCGATCTTAATTTCCTCAGTGATATGGCTACTGCACGGGACGACTGCAATGCAGCTAAAACAATGAACAGCTAAACAAGTTTGATATATAGTTGAAAGGGTTGCTACTTACTATAGGTCTTGTCTTGTCAGGCAGGCCTGGCTGTTTAAGAGTTGAAAGTGTTTCTCTGTTGTCATGAGTGAGATGAGGCCAGAGAGCAGAACGCTGAACACTGGGCTTCTTCTGACAGCTTAGAGAAATGCTTTGCTCACCTCCTGTCTCAGTCCGGATACTGCAGAACGCAGGGAGAGAAAGAGAGAGCAGAGAGAGCGAGTGAGAGAGATGGGAAAAGGAGTGAGAGAAAAGAAGTGAGGGAAAAGGAGAGAGTCCATTGTTCTATGCTCTGATCCTCCTGGCCTTTCAACAGAACCAGGCACGCAAAGCACAAAGAGAATTTCAAAGCATGTTGATGCAGTATAAACAAACACGCATATACTGTAAGCCTACATATACACACAGACATTCACCCATAAGGATTATACAGAATACCCACGCATTTACGCAGAACACAACACAGCCTACACGCATGCAACTGAGTGGAGCTGACATATAGTCCTAACTTACTGTGACATGCAAACACAAGGGAATGAATATGTTTCCATCAAGCCGGCTCGCTCTTCCCAGCTGTCTCTTGTAAACAGTAGTGTCTTGCCCATGTACTGTAGCTCCATGCTTTAGTCCCTTTATACAGATCTAACAGGCGCTTTCCATTGGGTATTAGCCCTCATATCTCACCTCACTCTCACACATTCCCTTAGCATGAGGCCCGGGGCTGCAGGTGAACAAATGGCACCCAAAGCCCTCTGTGCGTCAATTTAATAAATATAACATTGGCTTCGAAGCCTTGCATTTAATCTAAGAGCAGTGTGGTAATATCCGCTATGTTATAGCACTGGGTCAGCAGTAAGAGACTAGAGAAATTCATCTTAGAAGCTAGAGGTGGTACGGCTAGTCTGGATGTCAGGTTCCTGCCTCTGTGTCTGTATGAGCTAGCACTGTTGTCACTGTCTCACCCTAAAAACAAAGACATTGACACTTCAGTTGACTAGCAGAGACATAATTAGACGCCCTGGTTGTGTTTGGTAGGTCCAAACTGTAAATCAGGCAGCTAGACAGAGACCTCCTGGTCAGGCCACCACGTGTCCTCGCGGGCCATTTCCCCTCTGTCTTGCATGCACGCACACACACACGCAGGTTGGCGTTCATTGTCATGAATCTTGCCCTGGAGGCAGAACTGAGCGATTTCTGCTAGATGGGACAGCTGTAAAGTCAAAATTGTCTATCGTAAGAATTAATAAAAACAAACATTTGCTTTTTTGGTTATAATTTAGGGTTAGGCATTAGGGTTAAGCAGTGTGGTTAGGTTTAAAATGAGATTTTATGACTTTGTGGCTGTGCCAGCTAGTGACCACTCTGCAGAGTTGCCTCCAGGGCATGATTCATGGTAATAAATGCCAACCTGCCACACACACTACACTGTGCTGCCTCCGAGGCCAGGGTGACAGGCAATTAGTGGTGTTTTTAATGGCTGTCTGTGGGTGTGATGCGGCCCCATCCCCCAGCAGTCCCATGTCACAGCCCATCCTGATAACCGTGTGACCACTGGAGCGCTGCAGCAGTATGGGCCAGGCTGGGCAGTCTGTGAACATTAGTATTTCAAAAGATATTCAGCCATGGGGATTGGATAGATTGGGTGGATGGAACACACAATATATACTGTATATTGTATAAGCCTGTACTGTAACAGAACACATACTGTACAGTCTATGCCAAACTCTCACACGCGCATACAATGTACTTCTATCCAAAACGTTGCAGCTTATTTTGTATGTAAGCTAATGGATTTATCCCCCAGTCAAAGCTTTACTCTCATCAGTAAATTTTTACCGCAGCACCGTGAGACAGAGAATAGCAGTCTCTGACACGTTTTAGTTATTGAGTGCAGTAATCCCCAGCAATTAAGAGAAATGAGATGTATGTCTTTTTATGGGGAGATAATGTTTCTCTCTCCCACTGAAAAGCTGATTATTTTTGAAAGCCTGCTTCTTTCAATCAGGGTGAGAAGTCTGAGATGCATTTGTGTCTATTGTATTATCCATGAACCAAGGATTCCGTTCTTGTTTCCCCTCCTCTGAAACTAGGCTGGCAACTTCTTTGCCCAGCAATTCATCATGGCTCGCAACACAAGTAATGTTGATTATTCTAGCCCAGCACGTACTCTATATATACAAAAGTATTCCAATTAGTGGATTCGGCCATTTCAGCCACACCCATTGCTGACAGGTGTATACAATCGAGCACACAGCCATGCAATCTCCATAGACAAACATTGGCAGCCGAATGGCCTTACTGAAGAGCTCAGTGACTTTCAACGTGGCACCGTCATAGGATGTCACCTTTCCAACAAGTCAGTGCATCAAATTTCTGTCCTGCTAGAGCTTCCACGGTCAGTTGTAAGTGCTGTTATTGTGAAGTGGAAACGTTTAGGAGCAACAACGGCTCAGCCGTGAAGTGGTAGGCCACAAAAGCTCACAGAATTGGCCCGCCGAGTGCTGAAGAGAGTAGTGTGTACCAAGTTCCAAACTGCCTCTGGAAGCAACGTCAGCTCAACAACTGTTCGTCGGGAGCTTCATGAAATGGGTTTCCATGGCCGAGCAGCCGCTCACAAGCCTAAGATCACCATGCGCAATGCCAAGAGTTGGCTGGATTGGTGTAAAGCTCGCCGCCTTCGGATTCTGGAGAAGTGGAAACACGTTCTCTCGAGTGATGAATCATGCTTCACCATCTGGCAGTCCGACGACCAAATCTGGGTTTGGCAGGAGAACACTACCTGCCAGAATGTATGGTACCAACTGTAAAGTTTGGTGGAGGAGGATTAATGGTCTGGGCCTGTTTTTCATGGTTTGGGTTAGGCCCCTTAGTTCCAGTGAAAGGAAATCTTAATGCTACAGTATACAATGGCATTCTAGACGATTCTGTGGCAACAGTTTGGGGAAGGCCCTTTCCTGTTTCAGCATGACAATGTCCCCATGCACAAAGCGAGGTCCATACAGAAATAGTTTATCGAGAGGAACTTGACTGGCCTGCACAGAGCCCTGACCTCAACCCCATCGAACATCTTTGGGATGAATTGGAACGCCGACCTCACTAATGTTCTTGTGGCTGAATGAAAGCAAGTCCCCGCAGCAATGTTCCAACATCTAGTGGGAAGCCTTCCTAGAAGAGTGGAGACTATTATAGCAGCAAAGGGGGGACCAACTCCAGATAAATGCCCTTGATTTTAGAATGTGATGTTCGACGAGCAGGTGTCCACATACTTTTGGTAATGTAGTGTATCTGTGGGTGGTGGGGGCCCCCCAAACCCCCTTGTTTGTCCCAAATTGCACCCCATGATGCTAGTTTTCTAGGACTTTAGATTTAAGAGGTTTCTAATGTGGTGGCTGTGACAGAAGTGGTTTTGCTTTGGTGGTAGTAATATAACACACACACAGTAATGACTGGGTTGCAGAGGTGTGTGTTCAGCCACGGTTAAGGAGATGGATTGACGGTGTGTGATTATGTTAGGGGAAGCATTGTGAGTACAGTTGGAAGTGGAAGGCACAAAACAGCGGGCAGCACTGGAAACGGAGGCTCAGTATGTGTGTATGTGTGCACTCCAGCGCCCCTTTTCGTGGGTTTGCCTTCATGGCAAGACTTCAAAGCCAGCCGTGTGTGTGTGTGTGAGACCTTAATGAGGACGAGGCTCCGTGTTGGGTTCTCCCCCAGCACATAGAACAACAGGCTGTAGAGAATACCTTTTACCACACCATAGTAGGGAGTAGTGGGTAAACAAACGGTCAGGTTACAGCATACACCCTGTTGTTTATGTGGTGTAACTTCCCTTCCCTAACCCCTATAGCATTCTGTCATGTCACCGTATGCTGCATCATACAACACCCTTTTTGGAAGGTTATCTTTGTGAGGTGATGTTAAGGAGAAACACCTGCTGACTGTGAGTCACAGAATCCTCTCTGACATATAGACTGGCCTCTTACCGTCATCCTCGTCTCTGCTTGCTCCCGTCACCCGTCAAACTTGCCCCCCATTGAGACTGTCCCACATACAACCACCTCACTCCTGCCACCGCTCCTGTTTAAGTCCCAGCCTCCGGGGGAGAATGGTGGTGAAAAGGGCTTGTGGGATACACCTGCCCTGTGTTACTCTGAAAGCACTATAGAGTCAGAGTTTCACAGGCTGACCTTCACTCCTAGTAGGGGATAGAGTGCAATAGTGTGTACTCAGCACTATGTGACAATATGAAGCGGGGGGGGGGTGGGGGGCTGGGGGTGGGTGGTCATGGGGAGTGGGAGTAGACCCTCCACTCTGATGTAATGGCTTCCGTGGTGTGTCTGTGTCTGCATGTGTGGGGGGTATTCTGTTGTCAGCAGTTTACACATTTTACTGCTCTCGCATGTTGTATGTGGCTACATAGGAGTCGATGCTATAGACTGCGGAGATTGCTGGTGGACCCTGAGAGAACCAGTGACTTGGGTTCTCTGCCTCTTTGAAGTGAAAGTTTGTTTCCCCAGTAAGTAAAACATGTTAAGACATGAGAAAATCAGTAACGCTGTCCAGTTTCCTGCTACACTAATTACCGTTACCTGTGTGAGTACACATTGTGTATCTCAATTTATGCAATTATGTGTGTGCATATGTGTGAATTCTAGCATGTGCATGTACATGAATATATAGGCCTATGTGTGATTACAGCAGTAAGACTTTCCTCCCCCATGATGCTAAATGGGGATCCTCTGTGAGCTGTGTGTGGGTGAGTTAAGTAACCCTGGGAAGGGAGAACATGGCTTGTCTTCTATAGATAACAGCCCAGTCTTTATCAGCCCAGCCGCTGCTACAGCATCATACACACTTCTGAGATCTCAGCAGTGCCTCAGGTGCCCAGTCCTTCACTCCTCACAGTAGAAGACATTCTATCATCATCAAACTATACACGTCATCAAACCAACAGTGTTTCCCAACCCTGACAAGGTGTACTGTTGGGGGTACTCGAGGACCAGGGTTGGGAGCCAACTTGACATAAATACTGTTCTATATTGAGTTGACTACATTTGAACAGTATGATAACAAACTTAACAAACTTTCTTTACAATTACGATTTAAAACTGAAGACGGCTCATATACAGTTGAAGTCAGAGGTTTACATACACTTAGGTTGGAGCCATTAAAACACATTTTTCAACCACTCCACAAATTAACAAACTATAGTTTTGGCCTGTCGGTTAGGATATCTACTTTGTGCATGACACAAGTAATTCTTCCAAGAATTGTTTACAGACAAATTATTTCACTTATAATTCACTATATCACAATTCTAGTGGGTCAGAAGTTTACATACACTAAGTTGACTGTGCCTTTAAACAGCTTGGACAATTCCAGAAAATTATGTCATGGCTTTAGAAGCTTCTGATAGATTAATTGACATCATTTGAGTCAATTGGAGGTGTACCTGTGGATGTATTTCAAGGCCTACCTTCAAACTCAGTGCCTCTTTGCTTGACATCATGGGAAAATCAAAAGACATCAGGCAAGACCTCAGAAAAACATTTGTAGACCTCCACAAGTCTGGTTCATCCCTGGGAGCAATTTCCAAACGCCTGAAGGTGCCAAGTTCATCTGTACAAACAATGGTACGCAAGAATAAACATCATGGGACCACGCAGCCGTCATACCGCTCAGGAAGGAGACGCGTTCTGTCTCCTAGAGATGAACGTACTTTGGTGCAAAAAGTGCAAATCAATCCCAGAACAACAGTAAAGGACCTTGTGAAGATGCTGGAGGAAACAGATACAGAAGTATCTATATCCACAGTAAAACGAGTCCTATATCGACATAACCTGAAAGGCCGCTCAGCAAGGAAGAAGCCACTGCTCCAAAACCGCCATAAAAAAGCTAGACTACGGTTTGCAACTGCACATGGGGACAAAGATTGTACTTTGGAGAAATGTCCTCTGGTCTGATGAAACAAAAATATAACTGTTTGGCCATAATGACCATCGTTATGTTTGGAGGAAAAATGGGGAGGCTTGCAAGCTGAAGAACACCATCCCAACCGTGAAGCATGGGGTGGCAGCATCATGTTGTGGGGGTGCTTTGCTGCAGGAGGGACTGGTGCACTTCACAAAATAGATGGCATCATGAGGGAGAAAAATTATGTGTATATATTGAAGCAACATCTCAAGACATCAGTCGGGAAGTTAATACATGGTCGCAAATGGGTCTTCCAAATGGACAATGACCCCAAACAAACTTCCAAAGTTGTGGCAAAATGGCTTAAGGACAACAAAGTCAAGGTGTTGGAGTGGCCATCACAAAGCCCTAACCTCAATCCCATCGAAAATTTGTGGGCAGACCTGAAAAAGCATGTGCGAGCAAGGAGGCCTACAAACCTGACTCAGTTACACCAGCTCTGTCAGGAGGAATGGGCCACAATTTACCCAACTTCTTGTGGTAAGCTTGTGGAAGGCTACCTGAAACGTTTGACCCAAGTTAAACAATTTAAAGGCAATGCTACCAAACACTACTTGAGTGTATGTAAACTTCTGACCCACTGGGAATGTGATGAAAGAAATAAAAGCTGAAATAAATAATTCTCCCTACTATTATTCTGACATTTCACATTCTTAAAATAAAGTGGTGTTCCTAAATGACCTAAGACAAGCAATTTTTACTAGGATTAAATGTCAGGAATTGTGAAAAATGTAGTTTAAATGTATTTGGCTAAGGTGTATGTAAACATTCAACATAAACATTCAACCCGACTTCAACTGTATTTATTTTGGTCCATATGCACATGGTGTGTGTGTGTGTCAGTGTCTTTGTTCCCTGTATGGGTTCCAGCAGATGGGATAGTAAATCTACAGTAATGAAGCATATAGCCATGACTCTGACCTTAACCTATCGCCTTCCTCAATTTGTCTCTGTCATTTTCAGTGTTTCCTGCATCTAGTCTAGCTGGTACCTTTTATATGGCTGCCGCGAATCTCTGACACCATTCTCTCTTTCTACTCTTCATTCACTCTTCCCGTCTTCTTCTCCTTCCTTATTCCTCCCTCCCTCTATTGCACTTTCTCTACTGTCCCTGTCTTTCGCTGTCCTTTTACTCTTTTTGGAAAGCTTTTTAAATGTCACTTCTCTCTCACTGTCTGTCTTTTTCCCTCTCTGCCCATCCCTCTTCCCCAATCCCTCTCTCTCCATATCTCTAGTCTCTCTTAGCCTATGCAGCGTCGTCAGAAAACATCCGGTTTTCAGGCATACAATATTTTCAACCTAACTTCCAGTTCCCCTTGTACACCTGCTACGCTAGGTTAACTCTCTCTAAATCTCTCTTTTGGTCTCTCTTTGTCTTCTCAGTTCTCCCCCAATCTCTTAAGCTTTCATCCCTCATTCCCCCTCTCTCTCCTTCTCTTCTTCTCTTGTGGTCCTGCCCAGCGGTAGGTCAGTAAGTTGCAGAGAGAGGACACTTCCTCACTGTGAAGGTGGTAAATGACCTTTTAATGGCGTCAGACCGAGGCTCTGCATCTGTCCTCGTGCTACTAGACCTTAGTGCTGCCTTTGACACCATCGATCACCACATTCTTTTGGAGAGACTGGAAACCCAAATTGGTCTACACGGACAAGTTCTGGCCTGGTTTAGATCTTACCTGTCGGAAAGATATCAGTTTGTCTCTGTGAATGGTCTGTCCTCTGACAAATCAACTGTACATTTCGGTGTTCCTCAAGGTTCTGTTTTAGGACCACTATTGTTTTCACTATATATTTTACCTCTTGGGGATGTTATTCGAAAACATAATGTTAACTTTCACTGCTATGCGGATGACACACAGCTGTACATTTCAATGAAACATGGTGAAGCCCCAAAATTGCCCTCGCTAGAAGCCTGTGTTTCAGACATAAGGAAGTGGATGGCTGAAAACTTTCTACTTTTAAACTCGGACAAAACAGAGATGCTTGTTCTAGGTCCCAAGAAACAAAGAGATCTTCTGTTAAATCTGACAATTCATCTTGATGGTTGTAAAGTCGTCTCAAATAAAACTGTGAAGGACCTTGGCGTTACTCTTGACCCTGATCTCTCTTTTGACGAACATATCAAGACTGTTTCAAGGACAGCTTTTTTCCATCTACGTAACATTGCAAAAATCAGAAATTTTCTGTCCAAAAATGATGCAGAAAAATTAATCCATGCATTTGTTACTTCTAGGTTAGACTACTGCAATGCTCTACTTTCCGGCTACCCGGATAAAGCACTAAATAAACTTCAGTTAGTGCTAAATACGGCTGCTAGAATCCTGACTAGAACCAAGAAATTTGATCATATTACTCCAGTGCTAGCTTCCCTACACTGGCTTCCTGTTAAGGCAAGGGCTGATTTCAAGGTTTTACTGTTAACCTATAAAGCGTTACATGGGCTTGCTCCTACCTATCTTTCCGAGTTGGTCCTGCCGTACATACCAATACGTACGCTACGGTCACAAGACGCAGGCCTCCTAATTGTCCCTAGAATTTCTAAGCAAACAGCGGGAGGCAGGGCTTTCTCCTATAGATCTCCATTTTTATGGAACAGTCTGCCTACCCATGTGAGAGACGCAGACTCGGTCTCAACCTTTAAGTCTTTACTGAAGACTTATCTCTTCAGTAGGTCATATGATTGAGTGTAGTCTGGCCCAGGAGTGTGAAGGTGAACGGAAAGGCTCTGGAGCAACGAACCGCCCTTGCTGTCTCTGCCAGGCCGGTTCCCCTCTCTCCACTGGGATTCTCTGCCTCTAACCCTGTTACAGGGGCTGAGTCACTGGCTTGCTGGTGCTCTTTCATGCCGTCCCTAGGAGGGGTGCGTCACTTGAGTGGGTTGAGTTACTGACGTGATCTTCCTGTCTGGGTTGGCGCCCCCCCTTGGTTTGTGCTGTGGTGGAGACCTTTGTGGGCTATACTCGGCCTTGTCTCAGGATTGTAAGTTGGTGGTTGAGGATATCCCTCTAGTGGTGCGGGGGCTGTGCTTTGGCAAAGTGGGTGGGGTTATATCCTTCCTGTTTGGCCCTGTCCGGGGGTTTCTTCGGATGGGGCCACAGTGTCTCCTGACCGCTCCTGTCTCAGCCTCCAGTATTTATGCTGCAGTAGTTTATGTGTCGGGGGGCTAGGGTCAGTTGGTTATACCTGGAGTACTTCTCCTGTCTTATCCAGTGTCCTGTGTGAATTTAAGTATGCTCTCTCTAATTCTCTCGTTCTCTCTTTCTCTCTGAGAACCTGAGCCCTAGGACCATACGTCGGGACTACCGGCCGTGGTGACTCCTTGCTGTCCCCAGTCCGCCTGGCCTTGCTGCTATTCCAGTTTCAACTGTTCTGCCTGCGGTTATGGAACCCCTACCTGTCCCAGACCTGCTGTTTTCAACTCTTAATGATCGGCTATGAAAAGCCAACTGAGATTTATTCCTGATTATTATTTGACCATGCTTGTCATTTATGAACATTTTGAAAATCTTGGCTCTCTCTAATTTTCTCCTTCTCTCTTTCTTTCTCTCGGAGGACCTGGGCCCTAGGACCATGCGTCGGGACTGCCGCCCGTGGTGACTCCTTGCTGTCCCCAGTCCGCCTGGCCTTGCTGCTATTCCAGTTTCAGCTGTTCTGCCTGCGGTTATGGAACCGCCACCTGTCCCAGACCTGTTGTTTTTCAACTCTTAATGATCAGCTATGAAAAGCCAACTGAAAATTATTCATGATTATTATTTGACCATGCTTGTCACTTATGAACATTTTTGAACATCTTGGCATAGTTCTGTTATAATCTCCACCCGGCACAGCCAGAAGAGGACTGGCCACCCCTCATAGCCTGGTTCCTCTCTAGGTTTCTTCCTAGGTTTTGGCCTTTCTAGGGAGTTTTTCCTAGCCACCGTGCTTCTACACCTGCATTACTAGCTGTTTGGGGTTTTAGGCTGGGTTTCTGTACAGCACTTCGAGATATTAGCTGATGTACGAAGGGCTATATAAAATAAAATTGATTGATTGATTGATTGACTGTGGTGTTGTTCCCTCTCTTGTCTTCCATTAAAACCCTGAGTGTTAGCCCTAGTCGGCAGCCTGCGCCTGATCCTTACCCTCATTCTCCTCCTCCCTCTCCTCCTCCAGCTTCTCCCCATCCTCCTCCTCATGCTCCTCCTTCCCAGCTTACGCCTTCGCCTCCTCCTCCTGCTCTTCCTCCTACTCCTCCCCCTCCTCCTCTACCTCCCCTTCCTCTTCTCACCTTCACTGTCACATATTCCAATCCCGCCCTTCTCCCTCTCTCCCTTGTTCCCTGCCACAGTGTCAGATTCTCCTGTGTCTATATTAGCGTCCCCCTCTCCTCCCCCCATCCCTCCATCCCTCAACCCCCTGGAGCGGAGCGATACTGCTGATGCATCACAACCTGGGATAATTTGTTTAAATGACAGATTAGGAGGGTAACTCGATTTGTGGCTGATACTGTATGTAGTGTCTGTTACCGATCTAATAAAGCTCAACATCCCTCTCTTGTCCCCTACCTCCCTCTATTCCGCCCTCCCCTCTTGACGAGAGCTGCTGATTTCAGCGTTGTGTCTCCATCAGTGAGGAAGAGGGGAATGGAGAGAGAGAGAGGTTAGTCTCTAGGGCAATAATACACTGGGAGCCAGGCGTCAGGAAGGCCCCCGTATTTAATTGAATTCCGGGGTCCGGGGAGGCTGCTGGGTTTGGCGAGGCGCTCATTGATTCATTGATCGGCACGGAGGGGCTTTAAAAATGTGCCTGGCTGCCGCAGCCAATCAATCAAACAATCAAGCCTCTCCCTTTAGCCTGGCGTCGCTCCATTTACGTCTAACCTCCCAGCCGGCTGCTGTAAGCCTCAAATGAATAACTTCTCACCACACCAGCCTGCCTGCTCTTCATCCCACTACTTGGGAAATAGACTCCCCACATTGCACCTCAGCCCAGGTCCTCGTAAAGCACCTATATACACAGTCCAGGTCCTCGTAAAGAACCTGTATACACAGTCCAGGTCCTCGTAAAGCACCTATATACACAGTCCAGGTCCTCGTAAAGCACCTATATACACAGTCCAGGTCCTCGTAAAGCACCTATATACACAGTCCAGGTCCTCGTAAAGAACCTATATACACAGTCCAGGTCCTCGTAAAGCACCTATATACACAGCCCAGGTCCCTGTAAAGCACCTATATACACAGCCCAGGTCCTCGTAAAGCACCTATATACACAGTCCAGGTCCTCGTAAAGCACCTATATACACAGTCCAGGTCCTCGTAAAGCACCTATATACACAGTCCAGGTCCTCGTAAAGCACCTATATACACAGTCCAGGTCCTCGTAAAGCACCTATATACACAGTCCAGGTCCTCGTAAAGAACCTATATACACAGTCCAGGTCCTCGTAAACCAACTGACCCTTTGAAATAACTAACACTGGAGCCTAAGTCCCCACTTTGGACTGTGTGTGTAAGAAGCCTGCTAAGAGAGTCTGCAGTATCAATAGACCTATCAATAGACAGGAGTACTGCACACAGGGCGGAGTGAGGGATGCACCAGACGAGGGAGGGAGGAGAGGAGTCACAAGTACTGTGGCCTAACCTGCAGTGCCTTCCCTTTCTCTCTCTCTCTCTCTCTCTCTCTCTTTCTCCCTCGCTCTCTCTCTTTCTCCCTCTCTCTCCCCCTCTTTCTCCCTCTGTCTCCCCCCTCTTCCTAGAAAACAATCTCGTATGGCAGTTAAACAATGTCCTACAACGTCGGCAGGCGGATTAGTCCACGTTTATCGCTCCGTGACTGGAATTCCACCGCAGGTCCCGAGTAGCCATATGGCATTATCAATGTTGCTCACCATGGCAACCCTGTCACCTTAAGACTGCGCCTCCCTGGCACACTGCCTGAGTGGGCATCTGTCAGAGGTGACCAGTGGGTTATCTCTCTTTCTCTCTTTCACCTCCATCCCTTCTTCACTCCCCTCGGTTCTGTAATTTTGGGCAGAAACGTGTAGAGATGGAGACAGATGATGAGTCTCTATCGATTGGGAGGGACAGTATCCCGCCTCATATTTCCTGATGCCCTTGTAACTTTTGCCGTAGTCAGGAGACGGCTAGGAGGGATAAATCCCAAATGGTCTATTTTACCAACGTGTCCTTAAGCTTTCAAAATGTCTCCCTCTGATTTGTGACCTTGGCGATGGACGCAGGAGAGGGTGGCAGGACAGGATGAGTTGTCACATACACCAAACACCAAACCTGAGCTGGCACTCGATGGAGATGGAAGGTGTCCGAAAAATACTGTTTCATAGGTCAACATCACATGGGTACATGTGAGTTGTATACGCCCCCAGCCAATTCCATTATTTTTTAGGGAAGAGGTGGATTGTGGAAAATGTGTGTTTTAGACTAGAGCTATCAGGACGACCTGGTAGTGCTGCTGACCAGAGTAGGTGGTCGGTGGTCACAGTCAGCCCCCAGAGCTAGTTGAGATGAGTGTGTAGCCTGCAGATACAGAGTGTGTGTGTGTGTGTGTGTGTGTGTGTGTGTGTGTGTGTGTGTGTGTGTGTGTGTGTGTGTGTGTGTGTGTGTGTGTGTGTGTGTGTGTGTGTGTGTGACTTCCCCTTGGTCATGGGTCTGTGAAGTAGTGTTTGCTTATCTGTGTGTTTATACTTGTACGTACATGTGTCTGTATATGTGCTTCCCTCCATGGGAAGGGACTGATGAGTGATGTTTCTGTGAGGTAATGTGTGTGTACATCTGCAGCTACACGTACAGTATATCCACACTAGTGTGTGTATGTGTATCTACTGTATGTTAGTGTGTCTCTGCGTGTAGGGCCGTGGTCGATGAGTGTGATCCCCTTGGTGATGAGTGTGTATTTGTGTGTGCGCACGTGTGTATGTGTTTTTGTGTGTGTGTGTGTAACCATCCCCCTGTGTCCTTGGCAGAGCGGTGCTTGTGGACAGACTGCTGTGACAGCCCCAGTGAGTCAGCTTGGAGTTGGATAGGGTTTCAGATGCTCCGGGCACTGATTTGAGATCTGTCATTGGGTTTCAGATCACCCACAGGGTGTTAGCCGCTCTGGGCTGCAGGGTAGAGGATGCTGACTTCAGATCATTCATTATGGACTGCTGTGCTCCAGGCTATAGGTAGACCCTCTAACAGCAAAACTACACAGACACCGTGATGAGAGTCCATAACCTATCTGGGAAAAAAGGCTTCATTTCATAACGGGATGCTATCTGAAATACATTTCTGCCACACTTCATAATGGAAGGATATTCTTGCAACCTCAGCAACAAATTTGCATATTTGTTGTCATTTATATAAGCCTAAATTGCAATATCAAACCTTTCAATTTGTGCAGGGTGATTTTTGCTATTTTCCTACTTAGTTTTAGGAATATTTAGATTTTTTTGTGAATTTATGTTTGATATTATGTGCTTATTTCTGTGCATCTACTTCTCTGCAAAGCTCTCGCTGCCGAGGAAAATAGACTTCGAGGGAGCCTCGCTTTGCAGACGTGCTGCTTTTGCGTGCGGTATAGCATGTCTCATAGATAACTGTGAACTGTTAAACTGCGGCTCACGTTACGGAGACGTTACGGTGACGTGACGACGTTGGTATAGTTTGGCCGTTAGACATGGCTGCTCCTGTCAGTCTCTGTCAGTCACTATCTCAGAGATGTATTCATACAAGGATGAGATCTGTTTGGGTTGTGTCCCTGGTTGCCTTTTCCATAGCCAAATTAGAGGATTACTTTCATTTGTGCTTTACAGGTGAAGATTTGTTTCTTAGAACACACAGACCTTTTGTCACGCTTTTGGCTTTCATGCTTTTGACTATGTACGCAGGCAGGAATTCTTGCAGATTGTTTCCTGTTTATCATTTCCACTCAATTTATCTATTGATGGACATTGATTGGCTAAAGAGCCCTCTAACCCTGCTTCCTGGTCTAAATCAGTTGTTGGATAAAGGTGTAGGGTTAGTGGATGAAAACCAGCTGCATTGACATGTGTAAGCAATATGGCAGAAGCTTATCTTTGGGCTGGTTTATTCTGACCAGTGCAGATAGAGGAGAAAATGGAGACTATACCTTTAACATTCTTGAGAACTGTATCTGTCTACTTCCATCAGCAAACAACAGTCAATATGTTCAGGACAAATTGAAGTCAAGCTTGGAAGGATAACACATTGCCCTTTTCCTCTCCTCCTCTCAGTAGCAGATACAAGTTAAGTCAACTGTTAACAACTATTAGAATCCCCATCTCCAATTAGCAAGAAAGAAGAACTGTTTAATTACTTCTGACAATGTTCTGTTCTCTAGCTAGCATGAGAGTGTTCTTGCCCTCAAGGCTCCATGGCACTGTTGAATTAGAAATGTGTTTTACAAGTATTGTGGTGGCCCTATATATATATATATCAATATGTGCATGTTTCCCCTCTAAAATAGCCCACTATAGCTAATTGACATAGTCACGTGTGTGGTAGTATACCTACGTTGTGTTGGTTTTTAATTGCCTGCTGCCTGGCTCATTAAAAGGAAATGGGTAGAAGGTCTTTGTGGTGGTAAATAAGGACGTTGGTGATGTGTTATCATCCTTGTCTCTCACTTCAGAGGAAAGGAGATGGCTCGTGGCTGTTCTCATTCACAGGCACAAACACCAATTAGTGGGAAAGAATGACTGTTTAATTACTTATGACAATGTTTTATCTAACGAGGAACTTGTGCAGAGGAACGCCCGGGCTGCCCTCCTGCCTCACAATCCCTGGATTAGAGGATTTTCAGAAGATGGTGTGCTTGTGCATAAAAGTTGGATCACAGTATGCCAGTATGCATATTTATCTGAATAAGGGCAATTAATAGATCATAAACAAGAGAGCCATAAGCTCTGTACGGCTCTTTTTTATGACTACGTTTTCTCTTATCTTTTCTACTCACACAGAACACAGTTGTCAAAAAGATATCTTTGATGAGTATTTTTAATTTTTTTGCTGTGAGATGACTGAACTATTTTGTTTCTGTTTCCGAAGATGGCCGCCTTTTCCCTGCCTCTCGGTGTGGAGCTAAGCCCATCCTCTCACTACAGCCTTTGTCACTGCTGACTGTGTGATGTGCAGGTTTGTTCCCTGTGAAAAGCTGCTGAGGGAACCCTACTGGGATCTTATTAGGAACACTATCTATGTGAGGATGCTGAGAGCGCATTACATTACACAACTCCACTAAACAGCAAACCAGTAACATAATAGATACAAGCGATACAGTGTACCTCCCCCTAACAACCCCTCTATACTTCAATGTATCTGCAGTAACTAAGGAACACAGGATATAGAGTCATGTCAAAGGTGGGATTATATTGAGCATTTTAAAGAGCACCGATTGTGCTCGGTTAGGAGGAAACCATCAATACTTGACCTTGTTATTACATTTTAACAATTTCATTGGGGGTTAAATATATTTTGAAAGTATCCAAAGAATTCCGCCCTGGAGAAAGAGGTCTACCGTTTATCAAGCACTATCCACCTTAAGAGTTAATAAGACATTGGAGTTGTTTAGATTCCCTGGGTATTTAACAACGCACAATTTAAGACCTCATATCTTAATCCCACTCTGAAATAATGTTAAAATACCAGAGCATCTGAAATATGGGCAGCTATTATGCCTGTACATTCAGCTGAAGAGGAAACATTTCTTATTCCCTTTCCCCATTTCAATTAGTGGGACTGGGAAACCCTGGTCTGACTCAGTGGGTTATGGTTCTGACCCCTGAGGTCAATGATTTTATATATCAGGTCTCTCTCTCTCCCTCTCTCTCTCTCTCTCTCTTTCCCCGCCATCCTTCCATTTTGTGTTTCTTAATGAGAATGTTTTCCACATCATAGCTTTTCAATCTGTAGGGGGTATTCTGCCCGAGGCATCAGATTTCTGCAGACTTCATGAGTGTGGAGGCTGGTTTCCATGTGTAGTTCCAGGGTAGCTTATACCATCCCCTGATATTCCTTAGCATGTTGCTTTAATGAATAGTTTCACACAAAATACCCATATGAAGCCTTTTCCGACCCTGGCAATCAGTTTGATTTAACATTTTAAAGAGCAATGTTTCGAAACTGATTTACATAATAGGATACAGTACATGATGCCTTTCATAAGCTCTTCATATATGTTACAGCGATGTTAACCCTGACTTAAAGACTGACTTACTATATGTAATGTAGAGAATGGATATCAAATATTCAAGGAATGCTGTGAGCAACCTCTTAAAGTTTCAGAAATGTTTCATGGCACTTGTTATTCATGGTTTGTGTTTCATACGTCTGTTGCATTATTGAAGAGGAAGTCTGAGGAAGCTGGCTACATTACCAGAGTTGGTCAACTGGATTTCTCAGAGGAAAAATAAGAAATAGGATGATTGTGAATACGAGGGAACCTTTTGACTGTAAAGCATCCTCTAAGTCCTCCCTAAGGTCTTGTGTTACAGTAATAAAGAAAGAAACATTCACAGAGATATATTTCAGAGCTTCCCAGATATGAGAAGTGCTTCTCTCGACTGCAGTTAGAGAGGATTCATTTTCCCTATTAGCGGATTTAGGGTCATTAAGACAGATTTGGCCCTGTTAATTTCATATCCTGATAGACAAGTCAAGACTCCCAGTAGCCATGGGTGAGAGAGTAGGAAATGAGCACATTATGGCTCTGGTTTTATGTCGAGGGTTTAGTATGGTTTCGGGTGTTGACGTGGTGCTACTGTACTAGTGGAGGAATGAGCATAGCCCTATTAGGAAGACAAGGGCTTAGATCTGACATACTGTACTAGTGTAGTGTATCCAATTCCCTGTTGCTGGGATTAGAGGGGAATTTGTCAATGGTATCATCAGTTTCTCAGTAACATAACAAAACATGAAAGAAAAAAGAAGAGCGTGGCATTGCATCACCATGCACCAACCAAAAGAGAACCACGTCTTCAGATACCTCCTTTCTTCTCATAGAACAAAATGGTGTCTCTTTATCTGTAAATACTGTGCATAAAATGTCCTAAAGCAGCCAGTCCAACCTCTGCAGCCCTGGCATCATCGTGTATCTACCTGCAGAGGGAGGATCCATAGAGGAAGTGTTTCCCTGTAGAGTCTAATAGCGATTTCGATTGGACTGCGTCAACCAATAAGCTGCCAATTCTTATTCTCCCCTGCAACCTGCCTCTATCAACCCCAGGGCTCCGCTATTTACATAGAGTACCCACACACACGGATACACACACATGCAAACATTCATGCATACTAAGCAGAGGCACGAGGACACACACCTACATCCACATGCACAAGCTGTTCACAGCGACAGCAAGATGACACACACGGACACACACTATCTGTTTACTGCAGGAACTTTCCATGCTGTTTATCCATGTAGCTGAGTACATACATGCAGTGTTTTAGTACAGAAAGCAGAGGTACAGGACTAGCACTGTACAGTACTTTGTACATATTCAGCTGTGACCTTCGTCATATCGCTCCAAACCAATAGAAAAGACAGCATGGGTCTACTGGGTGTACACGGAGAGGAGAAAAGGCTACTGTTCAGAGTAGAGGTATCACTTTAGCTGTATTTCCATGTGCGCTTGGCTCCGAAAGGGAATATCTCTTTCTCACAGAGTGGGGTGGAGGGAGGGAGGACCGCTCAAGGTGAACAAGGTGATGAGAGAGAGGTATAGAGCGGGGGATGAAAGAGAGAAGTGGAGAAAGGGAAAAAAAGAGAGGAGAAGGTAGTGTGAACACAGAAGGACAGGGTGTTGGCTCGCCAGATTGGCTGCATACCAGCAGGCTGGTTATAGTAAGAGATCCTCATTAAGAACACAACACACAGACAGTCACTTCCTGTGTAGGGGTGGTTGGGGCCACCAATCTCCCTAGAGGTGATGTAACTGATGTGTTCCGTGAGACTGCTAGCGATGGATCACCTCTGAGCTGCTCACTGGCCAGCAGTCTGAGACACACACACTGTATGATGGATAGGTCACACGCCGGTATCCTATGTCCATTTAATCATGGCAGCAGGTGAGGTGAAGTGAGAGACTTGATGCTGTTAAAGAGAACAGATTGATCTGACAAAGGACTGAGATATTACCTCACTGTGGAGAGGGGCGGGGTGGGGGGTAGATGGATACAAAAGTATATATTGTATTAGCGGATTCAGCTATTTCAGCCACACTCGTTGCTAACAGGTGTATAAAATTTTACACACAGCCATGCAATCGCCATAGACAAACATTGGCAGTAGAATGGCCTTACTGAAGAGCTCAGTGACTTTCAACGTGGCGCCGTCATAGGATACCACCTTTCCAACAAGTCAGTTCGTCACATTTCTGCCCTGCTAGAGCTTTAAGTGCTGTTATTGTGAAGAGGTGACGTCTAGAAGCAACGGGTAATTCATAGGCCACACAACCTCACAGAACAGGACCACTGAGTGCTGAAGCGCGTAGCGCTTATAAATCATCTGTCCTCGGTTACAACACTCACTTCCGAGTTCCAAACTGCCTCTGGAAGCAACATCAGCACAAGAACTGTTCCTTCGGGAGCTTCATGAAATGGGTTTCCATGGCCGAGCAGCCGCACACCAGCCTAAGATCACCATGCGCAATGCCAAGCGTAGGCTGGAGTGGTGTAAAGCTTGCTGGCATTGGTCTCTGGAGCAGTGGAAACGCGTTCTCTGGAGTGATGAATCACGCTTCACCATCTGGCAGTCCAATGGACTAATCTGGCTTTGGCGGATGCCAGGAGAACCCTACCTGCCCCAATGCATACTGCCAACTGTAAAGTTTGGTGGAGGCGGAATAATGGTCTGGGGCTGTTTCATGGTTCGGGCTAGGCCCCTTAGTTCCAGTGAAGTTAAATCTTAACGCTACAGCATACAATGACATTGTGGCAACAGTTTGGGGAAGGCCCTTCCCTGTTTCAGCATGACAATGCCCCCGTGCACAAAGCGAGGTCAATACAGAAATAGTTTTTCGAGATCTGTGTGGAAGAACTTGGCTCGCCTGCACAGAGCCCTGATCTCAACCCCATCGAACATCTTTGGGATGAATTGTAAGGCTGACTGAGAGCCAGGCCTAATCGCCCAACATCAGTCCCTGACCTCACTAATGCTCTTGTGGCTGAATGAAAGCAAGTATCCGCAGCAATGTTCCAACATCTAGTGGAAAGCCTTCCCAGAAGAGTGGAGGCTGTTTAGGCAAAGAGGGGACCAACTCCATATTAATGCCCATGATTTTGGAATAAGATGTTGGACGAGCAGGTGTCCACATACTTTTGGTCATGTAGTGTAGATAGATACTGTACAGAGAACCTTGGCTTGTCATGGACACACACTCTTAAACACGTGTTTAAGCACCTACTACCAGGAATCCATGGTCCTGTGCCTTAAGAGGATACTGTACCATGGGGTCAATAGGGCTTTGTACTGTGCGTGTAACCACTCAGGACAATGAGTGATAGGCTAGCCTTTGTTCTTCATTCTGTCTCTCTCTGGCTCAGGAGGAGGTTGACCCATCACAAGGACACAAAACAAACTGTGGTATCTTTCTTGGCAATGGTTGCCAGGTACACGCCTCTCAGTCCAACTGTTTGTGTGTGTGTGTGGGGGTGGGGGGTGCATGTGTGCGGTCAGACTCCAAGAGTCAATTAGGCAGTGACTGGCTCCCCCATCAGTGGTGCATAATTCCTTTTACTCAATTATCTCCTTGTCCTAGTCTCCTATACAAACAAACAACACTGTTCAACCTCAACCCCCCACCACCCCTCCCACGCTCTGGATAGTAACGGAATACACATGGGAAAACACACAGAGAAACACATTTACATCTTTATCTCTTTCTGTCTCATTTGCTGTGTTTGCACAGGCAGCCCAATTCTGATCTTGATTCCACTAATTGGTATTTTGACCAATCACATCAGATCTTTTCACGTCAGATGACCAATTTGTGAAAAAAATATCAGAATTGGGCTGCCTTTCTAAATGCAGCCTTAGCTATGTGTTTCTTACCTTTGAGTTGCGTGCTACGGCATTGGCAGTGTTCTGAGAGAGGGCGTGCTGTACTGTAGCTGCACCTACTGTCCCTGCTCCCCCCGTGTGTGTGTGTGTGTGTGTGTGTGTGTGTGTGTGTGTGTGTGTGTGTGTGTGTGTGTGTGTGTGTGTGTGTGTGTGTGTGTGTGTGTGTGTGTGTGTGTGTGTGTGTGTGTGTGTGTGTGTGTGTGTGTGTGTGTGTGTAACCTTGGTTCCTGACCCTACCTGCCACACAGACATGAGAGGCTTGGGTTGTGTGTATGTAGTAGTGTATCGCTGTAGCAGAGATCACAGAGAGTGGGAGACAATTACACACAAGAGCCAGGGAGAGAGCTGCATTGGTAAGATATACTGTAGACAGATTGTAGTAGGAAATACATATATTATAATCAAACTATAAAAATGGTGGTGTCTTTTTATGAAGATTTTTGTGTTTGTGCATGTGTTCAATCATTAGAAACCTAATGATCACCCCTCCTAGCAGGGCAATGCTTCAGTGCAGCTGCTGCAGCTTTGCGCACACTTTGCATTATCTCAACCAGCTTCACCTGGAATGTTTTTCCAACAGTCTTGAAGGAGTCCCCACATATGCTGAGCACTTGTTGGCTGCATTTCCTTCACTCTGTGGTCCAACTCATCCCAAACCATCTCAATTGGGTTTAGGTCGGGTGATTGTTGAGGCCAGGTCATCTGATGCAGCACTCCATCACTCTCCCTCGTGGTCAAATAGCCCTTACACAGCCTGGAGGTGTGTTAGGTCATTGTCCTGTTGAAAAACAAATTATAGTACCACTAAGCGCAAATCAGATGGGATGGCATATCACTGCAGAATGCTGTGGTAGCCATGCTGGTTAAGTGTGCTTTGAATTGTAAATAAATCACAGACAGTGTCACCAGCAAAGCACCATCACACCTCCTCCTCCATACTTCACGGTGGGAACCACACATGCAGAGATCATCCGTTCACCTACTCTGCGTCTCACAAAGACACGGCAGTTGGAACCAAAACTCTCAAATTTGGACTCAACAGACCAAAGGACAGATTTCCAACGGTCTAATGTCCATTGCTCATGTTTCTTGGCCCAAGCAAGTCTCTTCTTATTATTAGTGTCCTTTTGTAGTGGTTTCTTTGCAGCAATTCGACCATGAAGGCCTGATTCACTCACTCCTCTAAACAGTTGATGTTGAGATGTCTGTTACTTGAACTCTGTGAAGCATTTATTTGGGTTGCAGTTAACTCTAATGAACTTATCCTCTGCAGCAGAGGTAACTCTGGGTCTTCCTTTCCTCTGGTGGTCCTCATGAGAGCCAGTTTCTTCATAGCGCTTGATGGTTTTTGCAACTGAACTTGAAGAGACTTTCAAAGTTCTTGAAATGTTCTGGGTTGACTGACCTTCATGTCTTAAAGTAATGATGGACTATCGTTTCTCTTTGCTTATTTGAGCTTTTCTTGCGATAATATGGACTTGGTCTTTTACCAAGTAGGGCTATTTTCTGTATACCACCCCTACCTTGTCACAACACAACTGATTGGCTCAAACGCATTAAGAAGGAAAGAAATTCCACAAATTAACTTTTAACAAGGCAGACCTGTTAATTGAAATGCATTCCAGACGACTACCTCATGAAGCTGGATGAGAAAATGTCAAGAGTGTGTAAAGCTGTCATCCAGGCAAAGGGTGACTACTTTGAAGAATCTCAAATATAAAATATATTTTGATTTGTTTAACACTTTTTTGCTTAATACATGATTCCATATGTGTTATTTCATCGTTTTGATGTCTTCACTATTATTCTACAATGTAGAAAATAGTTATAAATTTTTTTTAAACTTGAATGAACAGGTTTGTCCAAACTTTTGACTGGTACTATATGTTATCAATCATGCTTGCCTTCCTCTCTCTCTCTCGCTCTCGCTCTCTCACGCTCTCTCTCTCTCACAATCACTCACTCACACTCACACTAGTTCTGGGGGATGTGTTTGTTAGCTAGAGGGAGTTATTTATCAGAGTAGAACCAGTAGCTTAATTCTGGGTTGAAAAGGAATCATCCAGTTTGCCAGACCTGAGCCTCCAGCTCTGTGTTCCCCTGCTCTGCTCCTACTCTCCACACTAACATGAAGGGATACAGAGGCTTCTGACTCTACTCGCTGGTCTGCTCCTACTCTCCACACTAACATGAAGGGATGCAGAGGCTTCTGACTCTACTCGCTGGTCTGGAGGTGAAGCACTAAATGAAGACTTGTTACAGTTGTAATAGACCAGCCTTGTCAAAATAATAGTTATTTTGTACTATGTTATATCGTGTGCCAAGCAAACACAGGCAGAGCTGTTTTGTAGTCCTGAAGTTGCTATGTTGGGGCAAGTGAATGGTAGTTAGCATAAGTGTTGTTGATGTAACAAACTGTAGGCTATTGTTATAGTTGGGAATAGGTTAGGGTTGAGTTAAGGTAACAGTGGATTCGGGTAGAGGTCAATGCTGGGGTTACTGTTAAGATCAGGGATTAAGAGTTTTACTCATCAACCCTATTAGGAAGCATCACCTTTACAGTATGTTCAGTCTATTCAGTTTCTTGCTGTGATGGACTGAAATAGGAACAGAAAGTCAAGCTTTAGTACAATGTAGTACAGTAGGCATCTACTTTAAATGTCTATCAGCCATGCATGAGCGCCCAGACCCCATTAATTGTGGGGGACATGATAAGAAAGCCTACTGGTTCAGCCGTTATGTAACCCAGCCGTCAGTCCTAGTGAAGGCTGAGTTGAGGAGGCTATGCCCCCCGCGCACAGGACACGTCATGCTGGTTGACTTCTGACCCCCAGCGTTGACCCCCAGCCCTCAGGGTCATGACCCCCAGCCCACAGTGTCATGATCTCTGTCAATCTCTCCTTCTGGCTCTGTCGTTCTCTCTCCTTCTGGGACATTTGTTCTGTACCACTCCCTCCTATCTTCTTCATGTCTGACTGCATCCATGGCTCACTGTGACTTACCTTCTGGATTTTAAGTTGGGCTTCGACATTGCTTCCCTATGACAGTCTCTACCAGGCTAACAGGCCTTAGTGGACTGACTCATAGGCAGCTGTGTGTATCTCCCTCTCAAAGCTGGATTAGCCAGCGGAGCTAGCATGTTGGAGTGAACGGCGGTGTGTGAGAGGCTCCTGCAACTTTTTTGCGAAATAATCTAACTTAACCTTCTTTATGATACTTTTTACAACAAACGTTTCTTTCTAATACAACATTGTAACTTTCTGTCTAAAAATGCCGAGTAATAAGCGACCAAAGGACAATAAATCCACATCGGAGGCCTACTCCACACCAAACAACGAGACAGACATGGCGGAAGGCACAGGCAACAACGTGACACTTACAGAACTTACCCGGGCTTTGGGAGAACTACGTGTTAATTTAGCTGAGGATCTTAAGGCTACTATTGCTGAACTGGACACCAAAATCGAGAGCACCATTCGAACGGTCGCTTCGCAGGGCCAGAATATTGTGGACCTTGAGAAAGCTTCTGAATTCATGGCTGGTAGGATCGACGAGTTAGAGAAGCTATGCTCGTCACTGCAGGGTAGTGTGCAGAGGCTTTCTGTGAAGTGGTCGACCTGGAGGGCCGTTCCAGACGTAATAACCTTTGCGTTGTTGGTCTGGCAGAGGGGGTAGAGGCGGTCTCTCGCCCCACCGACTTCTTTGCCAAGCTATTGAAGGATGCAATGGGATCGGATGTTTTGGCTTCGGACCCCCAGCTGGACCGTGCACATCGCGCCCTTGTCCCAGTGCCTGGACCGGGCCAACGTCCCCGCCCAGTAATCATCTGTTGTCACAGTTTCAAGACCAAGGATCTTATCCTGCGCGAGGCCCGAATGAGGGGCAACCTGTTACATAAAGGGCACCCCTTCCGTGTCTATGATGATTATGCGCCCGATGTGGCAAAGCACCGCGGCGGCTACAGAGATGTCATGACCAAACTCTACAAACTCCATCTTCGCCCAGCCTTGCTCTTCCATGCAAGACTAAGAATTACCCCGCCTTCCGGTGAGAAGATTTGTCTCTCCTCGGTTTTGGACGCAGAGAAGTTTATCCGGGAACATACGCCAATCCCCCGTACAGGTTAGAGTGCCTTGTCATTGTGTGTTAGGGTCTGCTCATGGAATCGAATCCATACTATACCATAACGGGTGAAACCGTATTGAACGGTCTCAACAAGGGCTACCGAACATGTAAGATGCTGTGGAGGGCGGTCACAGCTCTCAGTTAAAGTCACTTTCATTCTGGCTGTGTTCATAGCGATGCCTTTTTGGGATGCCTTCCATGTTTGATCATTGACACTTTCGGATGAATATACTTATATTCCCCCATTTTTTTGTTTTGTTTCGTTATTTATTTTTCAATTCTTACATTTATTGTTATTACAATACCATTTATTTATTGCTTGCAGGGGACTGGGGGTGATGGTTGGGAAGGGGCAGACACAGACACCTGGATAGCAAGTTGATGTTTTGTGCCGTTCTGCCTTTGTTTTAGCCGAGGGCCGCTCTCCCGATTAGATCCCCATCAGCCCTCTGTAGTGTCTGTGTAGGTGTGCGTACATATAATTATTATTTGTACTTTATAATTATTTTCTCTTAGCATTTTACTATTATGTATGTGTATATTTTAAATTAGTGTAGATTATTATTCTGGGGCATGAATGTTTGTGTATGTATATGTATGTATGTGTATGTATGCATATGTATATATGTATGGGTGTGTGTATATGTATATATTTTTTTTAAATATACTTTTATATGTATTTTTGGGGGGGGGGGGGTGTGTGTATGTATGTATGTATATATGTATGTATGTATGTATGTGTATATATGTATGTGTATATGTATATATATATATATAACCTTTTTATTTATTTATTTTCTGATTGGGGGGTACGTTTAATTTAGAAAAATTCTTGTTTCCGATCTAACCCACAATATGTAAATGTACTGCTGTCTGTCGGTTGCTGATGGTTCATGTTTAGACCGGCATTGCTTAGCAATATAATCTTGTGATGCTATATCTTGCTTATCTCAGGGATTGACCCAAGATGACGCTTAAGTGCGCAATATGTTTAAGTTGCAACTTATTCTCTTTAGGTTTATTAGATGCTAATTGAACACTTTAATCGCGGGAGCCTCCTCAGTTCATATGTTAGTAGAAGTTCTAGGATAGTGAGAGGTGAACGTATAGTTGGGATTTTATTTATGTTTTACCTCTTGTTCGAGGTCGCGCCGTGCTTTTTTGGCATCGGCCAGACAATGTGTTTATTATTTTTCTTTTTCTATTTTTTTCTCTCCTATTTGTGTATGCCTGTTAAAGGTGGGTTGATCGGGGGGGTAAATAGTGGGGAAAGTAGGGGAACAGGGTGGGAAGTAAAGGTGCTTGCAGGGGGGGAGGGGCTGGTTGGATACTGCTCGGGTGTAGCTGCTACATATGCTGATCGTGATGGTTTGGTGCGCTTTCTTACCTTTTTATTGAGTTACATGTTATGCAGGCCACCATAGGAACTACAAATGAGAGGGGGGCGGGGCTCACATTCACTTCCTGGAATGTCAAGGGTTTAAACGAACCAATTAAGAGAGGCAAGGTCCTAGCCCACTTGAAAGCACTCTCGTCTGATATTATATTTTTGCAAGAAACCCATCTGAAAAATAATTCTCATAGCAGACTTAAATGCAGGTGGGTGGGGCAAGTGTATCACTCTAACTTCTCTGCCAAAACGAGAGGCACAGCGATTCTGGTACGGAAAGGAATTCCCTTTCTACATAAAACCACTATTGTGGATAAAGAGGGTCGTTATGTGATCGTAATAGGAGAGATCCACTCTACTTCTGTAACTCTACTAAATATCTATGGGCCAAACATTGATAACCCCTCTTTTTTCAAAAGAGTCCTTGCCCTGATTCCAGATATCTCCCATACTAACCTGGTCATTGGAGGGGACCTTAACTGTGTGCTAGACCAATATTTGGACAGATCCTCTACCCGGCGAACCCCCACCTCCTATTCAAGTGAATTCTTGAATACCTACATAAAGAATTCTAACTTATTTGATATATGGAGGATCACTAACCCTACGGGTAGGGAATACTCCTTTTACTCTCATGTTCACAATGTTTATACTCGAATTGACTACTTTTTGGTTGATGCTAAACTACTCCCCTATACCTGTAATGTGAGGTATCATGATATTATAATCTCGGACCACAGTCCACTCACCTTCTCCCTGAGATTGGGTGACATCGTACCAAACGAGAGGGTCTGGAGGTTGAATCCTCAGCTCCTCACAGAACCAACATTCTGTGAACATCTTAAAGACCAAATTACATTTTTCTTTGATACCAACGACAACACAGAGACTTCCCCAGCATTATTGTGGGAAACACTTAAGGCTTATTTGAGAGGCTGTATCATCTCCTATCAGACTGCCAGGAGTAGGCAAAACAGGGGAAAATTGGTAGAACTGGAGGGACAAATTCACTTACTGGATAGGGAGAATGCTAGACATCCATCTATGGAGAAACATTAAAAAATTACCTCTTCAAAATTTGAATATAATCAGATTCTCTCAGCTAAAATTGCTAAATCTTTTCTCTACGCCAAGCAAAAATATTTTGAGTTTGGTGACAAACCACACAAATCACTCGCCAGACAACTTCGAAAAAATGTGAGTGACCAAATGATTCACAAAGCTAAATCTGCATCTGGGGAATTACTCTCTTCCCCCAAAGACATCAATGACAGATTCCGTCAGTTTTATGAGACTCTATATACATCTAAAGCAGATCCTAACCCCTTAATTATGCAAAACTTTTTGGAGGACTGTAATCTTCCTGCCCTGAACCAGGAAGATTCTAACTTCCTGAATAAGGAAATATCTCTTGAAGAAATTCGAGAAACAATTAAATCTCTAAAGAGTGGCAAGACCCCGGGCCCAGATGGATACCCTAGTGAATTCTATAAAACATTCAGCAACATGCTCTCTCCCTACCTGCACAAAATGTTGGTTCAGGCCAAGGAGGATGGAGCTCTCCCATCTACTTTGGATGAAGCATTCATTAAAGTTATACATAAGAAGGGTAAAGATCCGGAAGAGGTAGGGTCATACAGACCAATATCCCTCCTTAATACAGACCAAAATATTTTAGCAAAAACCCTGGCTAACAGGCTTAGCACTTTAATTGGCAAATTGGTCCATTCAGACCAGACCGGCTTTATCCCGAACAGAAACTCATTCTTCAATCTCAGGCGCCTCTTCAACATTATGTGTTCTCAGAGGTTACCAAACGTGGACCTTGCCGTTATATCTCTTGACGCCGAGAAGGCTTTTGACCAAGTTGAGTGGTCCTATCTATTCAAAGTCCTACAGAAATGTAATATTGGAGATGGGTTCATAAATTGGATCCAGCTTTTATATAGGAACCCCTGTGCGAGAATACTCACTAACCAATCATTGTCGCCCCGATTTAACCTTTACAGAGGGACAAGGCAGGGTTGTGCGCTGTCGCCTATGCTCTTCGCCCTAATCATTGAACCTCTCGCTCAGGCGATTAGATCTGATGCAGCAATACACGGCTATAATACTAAAGATACTCTAAATAAGATTTCCCTATACGCAGATGACATTCTCCTCTATGTAACAGAACCCCAAGCTAGTATTCCAGCTATTCTTTATGTGATTAATTTGTTTGGTACCTTCTCGGGATACAGAATAAATTGGAACAAGAGTGAATTAATGCCCATACGGTTACAAAACACCTCCTGGCTAGAACATCTTCCAGTTAAGTTATCTTCAGAAATATTTACCTATCTAGGAATTGTAGTTACCAAACAATACTCCTTACTATTTAAAGAGAATTTCCCCTCTCTGATGCAAAAACTCAAGACAAACATACAATTTTGGAGAACTCTCCCAATTTCTCTGCTCGGAAGAATTAATGCCATTAAAATGGTCTTCCTCCCACAACTGCTCTACCTATACCAGAACATCCCAGTATTCATACCTAAATCCTTTCATAAACAACTGGACTCAATTATCAATCCTTTCATCTGGGATTATAAAACACACAGGATAGGTAAAAAACACCTCTGCAAATCCAAAATGGAAGGAGGATTGTCTCTCCCAAATTTTATATTTTATTACTGGGCCGCTAACCTCCGCGCTGTTACGTTTTTGCTGGATGACGCACGTCCGTCACCCAGCTGGCTTAGTATGGAGCGGGAGGAGTGTCACCCCTTCTCTATTGGTGCTGTGATTTTGTCGCCTGTCAATCTGGAGAGGTCACTTTATCGTAACAATCCTATTATACATAGCACAGTCCGAATCTGGAAGCAAATTAAAACCCACTTTGAGCTTAGACCAATGTCATTCATGCTCCCTGTTGCCAGGAACCCCTCCTTTGCCCCCTCTAACCTTGATAACACCTTTGAGCAATGGGGAGAGTTGGGGATAAGTACCATAGGGGATTTATATATAGAAGGGACCTTTGCTTCCTTTGAGTTGCTGAGGGAAACTTATAATCTTCCCAGAAGTAACTTTTTCAGATACCTACAAATCAGAGACTATGTTAGAAAACACCTCCCAACATTTGGGAACGCTAAGCCTTCCATGTTTGACGGATGCATAAAAACATCCCCCACCTCAGACAAACTGATATCTCGTTTAAATGATGCTTTTCAATCTGTTAGCACACCTTCTACAGATGCCATCAAGGCAAAATGGGAGGAAGAACTAGGGACTGACATTTCGGTGGCAGACTGGGAAGATAGCTTGGAGTATATCCACACCTGCTCCATTAACTCCAGACATCGTCTCATACAATTCAAGGTATTACACAGATTACACTATTCCAAAACCAAACTGCATAGGATATTTCCTGATACATCCCCTATGTGTGATAAATGTCAGGCTGCACAGGGTACACTACTCCACTGCTTTGCCCTATGCTCTAGCTTGTATGGTTACTGGTGTGGAATTTTTAGGATCCTCTCTGAAGTTCTGGAGACTTCAATTGACCCAGACCCGCTTCTAATAATCCTGGGAGTGTCTGATTCCCTAAACGGATTAACCAACCCTCAAAAACAACTCATCTCTTACAGTCTCATTTCGGCAAAAAAACTAATCTTGTTGTTTTGGAAAAAGAGGGAAGCGCTGTCACACCCTGGCCTCTGTTATATTGATTTTCTTTATTAGTTTAGTTAGGTCAGGGTGTGACATGGGGGATGTTTGTGTGTTTTGTCTAGTTTAGGGTGTGTGTATTGTTTAGGGGGTTGTGTATAGTGTATGGGGTTGTGTTCAGTATAGAGGTTTAGGAAAGTCTATGGTTGCCTGGTTTGGTTCTCAATCAGAGACAGCTGTTTATTGTTGTCTCTGATTGGGAGCCATATTTAAGGCAGCCATAGGCTTTAGGTGATTGTGGGTAATTGTCTATGTCTAAACGTTAGTAGCTTGTGTGTGCACTTTCGTTTTGTAGCTTCACGGTCGTTTGTTGTTTTGTATAGTTTGTAAAAGTGTTTCGTTTCGTGTTCATCTTCGTTATAAATAAAAGGGAAGATGTATTCATATCACGCTGCGACTTGGTCCACTCTTTCACCAGAAGACGATCGTGACAGAATTACCCACCAAACCAGGACCAAGCAGCGTGTTAAGCAGCAGCAGGAGCATACACAGGATTTCTGGACGTGGGAGGAAATTCTGGACGGTAAGGGACCCTGGGCACAACCTGGAGAATATCGCCACCCTCGTGAAGAGCTGGAGGCAGCTAAAGCCGAGAGGCGGCGATATGAGGAGGCAGCACAGAAGCGAGGCTGGAAGCCTGAGAATCAAGCCCAAAAATTTCTTGGGGGGGGGCTCTCGGGGAGTGTAGCTGGGTCAAGTAGGAGACTTGAGCCAGCTCCCAGTGCTTCTCGTGAGGAGCCGAAGAAAGAACCAGAGACAGTCGGGCTGATATTGGAGGTGAGCAATGGGAATGAAGCTGAGACTGTGGATGAATTAATGGGGAAATTGGAGGAGAGAGAGAAGAGGGATTTGCTGTTGTGGAGCATAAAGCACCGCATCCGCTTGAAGGAGCGTGTGCGGGATTTGATGTCACCTGAGTCAGCTCTTCATACTCGTCCTGAGGTGCGTGCTAGCAGTCTGGTGAAGACTGTGCCAATACCACGCACTAGCCCTATGGTGCGTGTCTCCAGCCCATTACCACCAGTGCCTACACCACGCACCAAGCCTCCTGTGCGTCTCCAGAGTCCTGTTGCTGTTTCCCACACTAGCCCTGAGATGCGTGTCCCCAGCCCGGTACCACCAGTTCCGGCACCACACACTAGGCCTAATGTGCGTCTCCAGAGCCCTGTACGCACTGTTCCTTCTCCCTGCCCTCGCCCTGAGGTGCGTGCCCTCAGTCCGGTACCACCAGTTCCGGCACCACGCACCAGGCCTATAGTGCGCTTTGAGAAACCAGTGTGCCCTGTTCCTGCTCCCCGCACTAGCCCTGAGATGCGTGTCCCCAGCCCGGTACCACCAGTTCCGGCACCACGCACTAGGCCTAATGTGCGTCTCCAGGGTCCAGTATGCCCTGTTCCTTCTCCCTGCACTAGCCTTGAGGTGCGTGTCTCCAGTCCGGTACCACCAGTTCCGGCACCACGCACCAGGCCTACAGTGCGCCTCAGCCGGCCAGAGTCTGCCGTCTGCCCAGCGGCGCCTGAACTGCCCGTCTGCCCAACGGCGCCTGAACTGCCCGTCTGCCCAACGGCGCCTGAACTGCCCGTCTGCCCAACGCCGTCTGAACTGTCCGTCTGCCAAGCGCCGCATGAACTTCCTGTCTGTACTGAGCCTTCAAAGCCGCCCGTTTGTACTGAGCATGCAAAGCCGCCCGTCTGTACTGAGCCTTCAAAGCCGCCCGTCTGTCATGAGCCTTCAGAGCCATCTGCCAGACAGGAGCCGCTAGAGCCGTCCACCAGACAGGAGCTGCTAGAGCCGTCCGCCAGACAGGAGCCGCTAGAGCCAGCCAGCCAGGATCCGCCAGAGCCGTCAGTCAGCCAGGATCCGCCAGAGCCATCTGCCAGTCCGGAGCTGCCCCTCAGTCCGGAGCTGCCCCTCAGTCCGGAGCTGCCCCTCAGTCCGGAGCTGCCCCTCAGTCCGGAGCTGCCCCTCAGTCCGGAGCTGCCCCTCCGTCCAGTGGCGCCCTCTTGGATGGTATTCAGTCCGGGACTCGCCGTTCCAGAGGCGCCACCAAAGCGGTTAGTGACTATGGTGGAGGGGGGTCCACGTCCCGCACCCGAGCCGCCACCATAGGAAGGCCCACCCGGACCCTCCCCTTCTGTGTCAGGTTTTGCGGCCGGAGTCCGCACCTTTGGGGGGGGGGGGGGTACTGTCACACCCTGGCCTCTGTTATATTGATTTTCTTTATTAGTTTAGTTAGGTCAGGGTGTGACATGGGGGATGTTTGTGTGTTTTGTCTAGTTTAGGGTGTGTGTATTGTTTAGGGGGTTGTGTATAGTGTATGGGGTTGTGTTCAGTATAGAGGTTTAGGGAAGTCTATGGTTGCCTGGTTTGGTTCTCAATCAGAGACAGCTGTTTATTGTTGTCTCTGATTGGGAGCCATATTTAAGGCAGCCATAGGCTTTAGGTGATTGTGGGTAATTGTCTATGTCTAAACATTAGTAGCTTGTGTGTGCACTTTCGTTTTGTAGCTTCACGGTCGTTTGTTGTTTTGTATAGTTTGTAAAAGTGTTTCGTTTCGTGTTCCTCTTCGTTATAAATAAAAGGGAAGATGTATTCATATCACGCTGCGACTTGGTCCACTCTTTCACCAGAAGACGATCGTGACAAGCGCCCACTACCAAATTATGGCTCAGCGAATTGGCAAACACTGTACACTTAGAAAGAATTAGATATATTCTGAACAATAAATTATCAACATTTGATCAAATCTGGCAGCCTTTCCTCTCTTACTTGGACCATTCGGCGCTGTGAATTTGTACTTTTTAACGCACTCTCAATTGTAATATTTTAATCCACCTTTGGGCAGCATGTGCTGGCACCGCCACCCGAGCAGTCGGGAGGGGAATAAGGGGAAGGGATAAAGGGGGGGAGGGATAAAGGGGGGGGATAAGCGGGGGGGGGACACCTACCCTCTTTCTTTCTACCTGTCCTGGTTCTGTATGTCTTGTTCTGTAATATTTGTTTTGTACCCAGAACTCTGGGTCTTGTTGTTTCTGTCTGCTCTTTTATGCTTAGATAAGAATTGTATACCTGTCTTATACCTATACACCATTCTTGTGTGTGCTCAATAAAAAATATTTGAGCGAAAGCTGGATTAGCGGAGCAAATGTGCGCACACATGCATGCACACACCTGAAGACAGTATGAGGCCACACCACCAGTCATGTATTGTGCGGGGAACACACACTCCGATGTGACAGGTTGAGATCTCCACAATAGAATTGGGAATCAGGCCGGTGACAAGCATATCCACTCGATGCTAAACTAACAAGGCTTAATTACTCACCGGCACACATTGGCAGATTTAGGACTTTCTCATGATTACTCTAAATTGGAGGAGGCTTTTATATGTCACCCAGCTGGCAGTGACAATTCTCATGCCCGTTGCTAAGCCCATGTCACATCGCCCACCCTTATACACGCACAGCCTATTGCCCATTAACACAATAATACCTGACCCTGGACCAGTGGTTAGGAGCAACTTCTACATTCTTCCACCAGAGGAGCCATTTGATTGGCTCTATGAGGTGTGCAGATTATTCAGATATAGTATTTGCACTAGATCTGTTGGGGCGTATGGCCTGCTTGTTGGCTATTGGTCAGCAGTAAGGATATGCCATTTAACCCTAATCTGTCTAAGGTCTCTGATTGGATTGCTGTGGAAGTCACTGTGAAGTCACTAAAGGATAATACCACAGAGAGAAAGAAAGAGAAAATGCATTTTGATGGTTCTAATGCGTCTATCATAGTGATCCTTAGCCACAGTCAGCCCTAATTCTCCCAAATAAATAAAATCCCTGGTTTAATCTGCTCTTCATTCTGAACAGAGTGGAGCACAGCCAGCGTGGAGTGGAGTGGCAATATTTTTGATCTCAGTGAACTACGATTGTGAATGGTTGGTTTTAGTTTAGGGCTTCAACCCTATAGCTGGCATAGCAGGTTACTGTTACCATGGACTCCAGTGGTGTGTGTGTGCGCGAGTACATGCCTGCCTGTGTGTATGTATGAATGGGAGTGTGTGGGGGGGATGCGGGGGATGGTTCTCGCCAACCATCTCCTGCATGTGCGAAAAATTCTTGTTGTGCATTGTCACGTTCCTGACCTGTTTTTCCTTTTTCTTGTATTTATTTAGTTGGTCAGGGCGTGAGTTGGGGTGGGTTGTCTATGTGTTATTTTCTATGTTGGGATGTGTGTGTTCGGCCGGGTATGATTCTCAATCAGAGACAGCTGTCAATCGTTGTCCCTGATTGAGAATCATACTTAGGCAGCCGGGGATTCACGTGTGTTTTGTGGGTGTTTGTATCTCGTGTCTGTATTCGTGCCACACGGGACTGTTTGTAGGTTCGTTTCTCTTTTGTCATTTTGTTTCATTAGTGTTCCGGTTATTTTTGTTAATAAATAATCATGGACACAAACCACTCCGCATATTGGTCTGATCCTTCTCACCTCTCCTCCTCGTCCGAGGAGGAGGATTACGACGACCGTTACATGCATTCATGTAAAATATACTGATTTCGTTCCTCTTCATTTCTCCAAAGATCAATACGTGTCCAGGACAATGTATGTGAACACACAGCTGAAAAGAGAGTAACAAGACCCTGGATGTCTTCTTTTTGGTATTTTCCCTTATAAAACAACACTAATTAGTTGTTTAAATTCAGAACTTTGACTGGGGTAGTGAGGCCTGATTTTCCCTCCAACCAGCAGCGCTATTGTTCCCCAGCTTAGCATAAAGCTGAAAGAGTTGATTGTTTCCATGACATGTTTCCATTGAACTTTGTTTTCATAACGCACCTTTATTGGGCACTTACACACAGGTTTATCAACTGTCAGTGTATTTACTGTATAGTCATTTTTCTCACATTAATGTCCTGAACTGTGACTAAGTCCTGTAGCATTGTTATTGCAGTCAATAGAACTAGCTAGCTAAACTTTTAATTACTCTTTCATGAACGAATCCCCGGCCAACACGCTGAGATTACTTCCTATCCCTCGTCGTCTTTTTTATTGCGGACTCCACCAGACGGTGCCCCTGCTTATATTCCATCATATATCATTTCATGACTTTGTCTTGCCATTAAATATTCATTGAATCCTAATGAAAAACACAACATCTGATTACGTGCTAACTAATTACGTGTGTTAATATATTGATCCTGGCACTAATCCCTTGTCAAACATAGAGCAATTGACTGACAGACGTCTGTCAGCTCAGTATCCCACCCAGCCGTACTGACTGAACTACACTAAGCCCATCTGTTAAGCACTACTGTACTGTGCTGTACTATGAATTGTTTAGGTTCCTGGAAAGCGGACAGTGTGGATTAAGCAGGCTTAGGTATGTATGTTGGTCGGGGTCTATGGAATATTCCACATATTACACAATGTCAGACAGGATTTTTTATCTGTGGGGTTACTGGTCCATTCTGCTGTCTGTCTGAAAGGGGGAGCCCGAAGGGAGCTAGTCCACTTGGTTCTAGTGTATTTGTGTTTGTTTTAGCGTAGGGGGGTTTCTCCCAATTTTTTAGTTTATACTTTTGACAGAAGCGTTTTTCCCCCTGCACCTAATATTCTTTCAATGGGAGTGCCAAAACTCCTCTCTTGGTTATTTTGGTTTCTTTAGTAAAAACAAAAATATATCAAGTATATTCAGATCTTGCTTCAAACTAAGTATCTAGTCTGCTTCTCAAACAAGTGTTAAGATGTAAACAGGCCGTGCTTAGTGTCTGTAACCTGGCGTTGCAGACGCTGATGTGAGCTGAGTGTGGGTGGAGGGATTAGTGTAGTGAAATGCCAGGAGACAGCAGTGGCACAACGGAGGCAGGAGGTACTGACAGCACCTGCTGCAGACCGAAAGGGCACTGTCACAACGCCTGTCCCCCAGTCCAACTGTCCCTGTCAATGTTACTGAGGAGCCCAGCCACAGGGCCACACGCAGGACCAGGTGACACCTCCATCGCTCACACTGCACTCCTCGTGTTGTGGGGGAGAATGGGTGTGTGTGGGGAGTGGGGTCATTGTTTGTGTGTTTGATTCCCTGACCACAGTATTTACATCATGCCAGTCTAATCCAGGAGTCATCAAAACCTCATCACTCTGTGCATGTCCCAAAAACTCAGTATGACATACTGAAATGTGTGTGTGTGTGTGTGTGTGTGTGTGTGTGTGTGTGTGTGTGTGTGTGTGTGTGTGTGTGTGTGTGTGTGTGTGTGTGTGTGTGTGTGTATTGGAAGTCATAGTTATGTCTTCCTATAATGTCATGACCTTCCAAGAATCCTAAAGTGACGATCACCTCCAGCTGAGCTTGTATGGCTTAATAATAATAATAATTTGGTGGATGCTTATATTTGTCCTAAATGTGTTTTTTGAATATCCTAACTCTCCCTGAGACACCCTCCGAGAGTGGGGTCCTGGCCATGGTCTGCCATTATCAACAACGACCCTGGAGCAATTACGGGTTACGTGCCTTGCTCAAGGGCACGATTTTTCAAATTTTCAGCTCGGGGATTTGAACTTGTGACCTTTTGGCTACCTGCCGCCCTCTAGGCTACCTGCCTGTGGTAGTACCACTACAGAGTGCAGATGGAAGCATGGTGTCAAATCCCAGTGAGGTTGGTACATTACATGAGCATTTGTCTGTAAAGAATAACGTATTGTTATTGGATGACAGTATAAGAGCATGCTATATTTGTGTTGAATCTGCAGTATAAATAGAGCTTCAGGAGAGTATAAGATGTATCTACTAAGTGACTTGGGTCCAAAAACAAGCTCTTGACAAGCACTTGAAAAGGTCTTCTTCCATTCCCGACCTGCATTACTGCGTTAGAGACACACACACACACACTCACTCACACACACTCACACTCAGCATCAGCAAGAGCAGCAACTCTTTAATAATTAAACCCGAGAGGGTGTTCCAGATACTAAGGCCTTATTATGACCTCATATTTACACTATCTCTCCTCCCAGCTCAGGAACAATTGATTTCTTTCTGAGCCATGCTTTTAAGATACATTCATGAAAAGTGATTTACTCTGGCATCTCCCATATTATAGAGCTTGTTTAGATTTCAGGAATGATGCACTCTCAATGCATAACGTAGATACCTGTCTTCTAATAGGTGCTCTAAATTGCTTTGTAAGTTGTAAGTATTGACCAATGCATTGAGATCCCTTCAACACTAAATCAAATGGCCACAGCTAAACAGACTTGTTTTCTGTTGGTGCAGTACGCTGAGTGGGAATCAATTATACAACAGAGAGCAGAGCGGTAGTCAACTGCTTTGGGTGGTAATTAAGAGAGATAGAAAATATTTAACAGGAGAATACAGCCACAGATTGAATTCTGAGGAGTGAGGGTTGCAAAGGAAGGGTATTGTTGATGTAGACACACACACATGCATACACACAGACACACACAGACACACACACAGACACACACAGACACACACAGACACACACACATTTAGACATATTGTTGTTATGTATCAAGTAAATATGTCATCTCTTTCCGGTGGATTTTACACACACTCGAAGGCATATAGGGGTGTGTGCACAGTGTGCAGATTCATTCAGACACACACACACACACACACACACACATAAGCATGACGTTCAAAGCTGAACAGCTCAGCAGGGCAAGACAGCAACACCCTTCCTTCCTCCGTCCCTCACTTCATCATTTATTCACCAACACAGCAAGCTGTGGCCAGCACATCCTATAGAGTAAACATTTATTCTCAGCATTCTTCAATTTCCCCCACAAAGCTCTTTTCAACCTCTGTGAATGGCCCTTTACACAATACGACAGCCATCTTGGTCCCAGAAGCCAATTTTCTGGTTTGCACTTTGTGATCCGGTCCAATAGTGCTGATTGAGGAAGGTCTGGGTAACACGATGCATGCCTGGTTGGACACTATCTCTATCCTATGTACAGTATGTATGGATGCATGTACTGTACAGATGGTGGTAGGGGGAGGGAGGATTTGACCTTGAGGCACTGGAGGTCAGTAGCGGCTATACGGCCAGTAATCAATTCAAATCACATAGTAAAAATGTCGCAGTGCAGAAAATTAACTGCTCTGATCCAAATAACTTGGTTAAAACAGGTCTAAATATTGTTGTTGTTTAGTTTTCCTCCACTAATAGGAAAACATAGCGAGGTGAAAACAATATAATGGAGCTCCACCAGGACGTTGCTTCCCAGCTAGCACATTTGGTTCCTTGGAAGTTGTGGGAACGTACAGCATGTTTTTGGTTTCACATTGGTTGTGGGAACGTACAGCATGTTTTTGGTTTCACATTGGTTGTGGGAACGAAGCTATACGTTTCCTGACTAGGTAAATTAAATGATTTTTTTAACATTCTGAGAACAGAAATGACAATTTCACCTGTTCTGGGAACATTTATTTTTAAGTTGCTGGGAGGTTCTGAGAACATTTTACTTTGGTTTCTTGAAAGTTTTCATGGGAGATTTATTAACGCTCTGAGAACAGAAATGATAGGTTATCTGGAGGTTTTTGAATAGCTACCTTAAAACTTTCACTGAATATTTAAATAAGACTTTTAATAACACTACTAGCTTATTTGGGGTTAACACAGAGAGGACACATGGAATTGGCCATTATACATGTAAACACAAGGTATCGGTGAGAGTCGAACTATAATCTTCTGTTTTCTATCCATGGAATAGTCCACCGCACCACCAGGATGCATGCCGTGTTTTTTTACGCGAGCAAAACAGACCCCATTTCAAAGGAAACAACCACTCACTAAGATCAGGTGTGTGGCCAATGATTGGGCACACCAGAACACACTTAACAAGAGTGCAGAGTGATGATTTAAGATGTGACCAAGGTACCAACCTGCAGAGGCAGCATAAGAGCAAGTCTGATGCATAGAGAACATAACAAAGTGGTTTACAGCAAGGTAAAAGCACTGTCACTGTCAGTGATAGCCTTCTTAGGGGATTCAATTGCATGACAACAGACTACATTTAACTTGCTATGAATGTGGATCTGGACATGGCAAGTTCAACTAGGGCTATTTCAGTGACCGTATTACCACTACACCGGCAGTCATGAGTCATGACCGCAGTGAAATTCCAAGTGACCGCTGAGCCACAGTAATCTCCTTTTATGCACTCTTTACATGCTTTAGTAGTACCCAACTTGATAAATACCATCAGGTCATAATGGCCTGGTACTCAAGGCTCTATTGTCCCTCTAACCACTCTGACATCAATGCAAATGGTATCAAAAGTCACATCAAGCACTTATCATCAAAACAGTAGGCCTATCGTACTTTTAAAACTCACCTCACTGTGATTCATCAATTTGAATAAAAAAGTTCAACAGCAAGTTGAAACTGAGTATAAAACATGTTTGTTGTGGATGTTGTTTCAAAGCCTTACACAACGAAATGGACTCCGCTTTCTAAGGTGATGATTCATTCAAAATTCTCATACCCATATTAGAGCTTATGCATAGGCTTATGAGCCCAAGTCCGAAAGAAAAACCTGAATTCAAGTTATGATTGTCCCATTATACAATACATAGCCTACCGCATATTATGCATGGCAGAAAAACATAAAACAAAACTGATTTAAGACGTCTTTGGTACATAATTGGGCTGGCTAGCCTATACTCCAAAATTAAACAAATTAGAGTAATGGATTGTATTATTATGCATACTGGATGGACTGGTTACCTTATGCTATGCTCCAAAATGTCTATACACGAGTCTGGGAGAAAACGTATATAGCCCTAGGCCATGCTGTTGGTTCCTTGATTGTGCAGGGGGCTTACATAGTTAGCCTACAATTATAGTGAATTTGTATTTGATTTTGGATAGCCTAGTAATAGGGAATTGTTTTATATTTTCAAAATTAATTGGGTGACACATTACCTTTAGCTATACAGAATATCTCACCACCATGCGTTTCCATCTCCTCTCTCTCCTTTATTACTTTCTCGAGCGTGCAGAGTCAACAGTTTAGTGAAATATGTTTTGTGGCGAAAACATGTTACTATCGATGTTCAAATACAGATTTCACTTGGTTTCCCAAATGAAGCACTGTGTAGCTGCAGGAACATGGTTGGAGAGCCCATGGCATACAGAGTTAGGGCAGAATATCACCTGTCGGGCAGGCAGCGAGAGTGAAATAAGTGTTGTTATATTTATTTCTAAGCTGCTCATGTTAAGCACATGGTCCACTATAAAACCGAAGTAGTTTACAAAATGGACAGGCAGGAAAGCGAGTGCATACAGATGCCATGTGTTTTTTCCCATGCCCCTGTTCTTGCCCATTAGATATGGGCCGTTGTAAATCAAAACTAATTTGACATATTAGTAATGACTTTCTCAAATCATCAAAAGCCTATAGTCGCATCATACAGCCCATATACTGTATGTTTCGATTTCTAAGGCATTCTAAGGTTTCGAATGATCACTTTTACGCACAACACAGCCACTTCATATGTGCACTCGCTCTGTAATGGGAAAAATATCCGATCTATTTTAGCTAAGTTCAATTGTATTCTTCTTCCTAAAACATCATATAAAATAAAATAATGGCATGGGACTTACATACACTACATGACCAATAGTATGTGGACACCTGCTCATACATCTCGTTCCAAAATCATGGGCTTTAATATGGAGTTGGTCCCGCCCTTTGCTGCTATAACAGCCTCTACTCTTCTGGGAAGGCTTTCCACTACATGTTGGAACATTGCTGCAGGGACTTCCATTCATCCACAAGAGCATTAGTGAGGTCGGGCAATGATGTTGGGCGATTAGGCCTGGCTCGCAGTCGGTGTTCTAATTCATCCCAAAAGGTGTTCAATGGGGTTGAGGTCAGGGCTCTGTTCAGGCCAGTCAAGTTCTTTCACACCGATCTCAATAAACCATTTCTGTATGGACCTCGCTTTGTGCACGGGGACATTGTCATGCGGAAACAGGAAAGGGCCTTCCCCAAACTGTTGCCACAAAGTTGGAAGCACAGAATCGTCTAGAATGTCATTTTATGCTGTAGCGTTAAGATTTCCCATCACTGGAATTTGGGCCTAGTCCGAACCATTAAAAACATCCCCAGACCATTATTCCTCCTTCACCAAACTTTACAGTTGGCACTATGCATTGGGGTAGGGAGCAAATGGCGCCGGAAGAAATGGCAGCAGTTTTACGGACGCCCAACCAATTGTGCTATTATGTATTTTTTTTGCGTCATTTGTAACTTATTTTGTACATAATGTTTCTGCCACTGTATCTTACGGCAAAAAAAGAGCTTCTGGATATCAGGACAGCGATCACTCACCTCGGATTAGACAAAGATTTTTTCTTCAGCAAGCAAGACGCACAAGACATTCTCCAAACACCCAACAGGGCCGACATCCCCGTTATTTGGAAGAGGAAACGACGCAGGTACAGAGGACAAAGAGCCGTATGCCTGGTCAGGACCCGGAAAAAACGGGTGGGAAAGCTGCCGTTACCGGCAATACTACTCGCCAACGTGCAATCATTGGACAATAAACTAGACGAGGTACGATCATGAATATCCTACCAACGGGGCATCAAAAACTGTAATATCCTATTTTCACGGAATCGTGGCTGAATGACGACATGGATATTCAGCTAGCGGGATATACGCTGCACCGGCAAGATAGAACAGCACACTCCGGTAAGACAGGGGGGGACAGTCTGTGCATATTTGTAAACAACAGCTGGTGCACGAAATCTAAGGAAGTCTCTAGATTTTGCTCGCCTGAAGTAGAGTATATTGTGATAAATTGCAGGCCACACTACTTGCCTAGAGAGTTTTCAGCTATACTTTCGTGGCTGTTTATTTACCACCACAGACAGATGCTGCCACTAAGACAGCACTCAGTCAGCTGTATAAGGAAATAAGCAAACAGAAGACCACTCACCCAGAGGCGGCGCTCCTAGTGGCAGGAGACTTTAATGCAAGGAAACTTAAATCAGTTCTACCAAATTTCCATCAACATGTTAAATGTGCAACCAGAGGGAAAACAATTCAATCACCTGTACTCCACACACAGAGATGCGTACAAAACTCTCCTTCGCCCTCCATTTGCTAAATCCGACCACAACTCTATTCTCCTGATTCCTGCTTACAAGCAAAAATTAAAGCAGGAAGCACCAGTGACTCGGTCTATAAAAAAGTGGTCAGATGAAGCAGATGCTAAACTACAGGACTGTTTTGCTGTCACAGACTGGAACATGTTCCGGGATTCTTCTGATGGCATTGAGGAGTACACCACATCAGTCACTGGCTTTATCAATAAGTGCATCGAGAACGTCGTCCCCACAGTGACTGTACGTACATACCCCAACCAGAAGCCATGGATTACAGGCAACATTCGCACTGAGCTAAAGGGTAGAGCTGCCGCTTTCAAGGTGCGGGACTCTAACCCTCTAACCCTATTTCCTTACAAGAAATCCTGCTATGCCCTGCGACGAACCATCAAACAGGCAAAGCGTCAATACAGGGCTAAGGTTGAATCATACTACACCGGCTCTGACACTCGTTGAATGTGGCAGGGCTTGCAAACTATTACAGGCTACAAAGGGAAGCACAGCCGCGAGCTGCCCAGTGACACAAGCGTACCAGACGAGCTAAATCCCTTCTATGCTCGCTTCGAGGCAATCAACACTGAGGCATACATGAGAGCATCAGCTGTTCCGGACGACTGTGTGATCACGCTCTCCGTAGCCGACGTGAGTAAGACCTTTAAACAGGTCAACATACACAAGGCTGCGGGGTCAGACGGATTACCAGGACGTGTGCTCCGGCATGTGCTGACCAACTGGCAGGTGTCTTCACTGACATTTTCAACATGTCCCTGATTGAGTCTGTAATACCAACATGTTTCAAGCAGACCACCATAGTCCCTGTGCCCAAGAACACAAAGGCAACCTGCCTAAATGACTACAGACCCGTAGCACTCACGTCCGTAGCCATGAAGCGCTTTGAAAGGTTGGTAAAGGTTGGCTCAGCCATGGATACCCGTTTCATGAAGCTCCCGACTAACAGTTCTTGTGCTGACATTGCTTCCAGAGGCAGTTTGGAACTCAGTAGTGAGTGTTGTGAATGTTGCAACCGAGGACAGACAATTTTTACGCACTATGCGCTTCAGCACTTGACGGTCTTGTTCTGTGAGCTTGTGTGGCCATCCACTTTGATGCTGAGCCGTTGTTGCTCCTAGAAGTTTCCACTTCACAATAACAGCACTTACAGCTGACCGGGGCAGCTCTAGCAGGGCAGAAATTTGACAAACTGACCTGTTAGAAAGGTGGCTTCCTATGACGGTGCCAAATTGAAAGTCACTGAGCTCTTCAATAAGGCCATTCTACTTCCAATGTTTTTTTCTAGGGAGTTTTCATGCCTGTGTGCTCGATTTTATACACCTGTCAGCAACGGGTTTGGCTGAAATAGCTGAATCCACTCATTTGAAGGGGTGTCCACATACTTTTGTATATATAGTGTATATTGTCAGCTAAATGAACAAGCCTACAGCCTATGGCATGGAGCATAGCCAGATAACAAAGGCTTACAGTAGGCTAACTCATATTCTCCTTTTCTTCATATGATAAAGTTTCTTTATACCTGCCTAAAATAAATAAGGGATGTGTTGTGATGGTGTATATTAAATTAATTTATTCGCCTTTTTAAAATGTAGATGTTCCAAAGGTGCGCATCAACGGCTTGTGTGCTAGAGGCCTGGAGATGCTAAACATTTTTATGTTAATTAACGGTCAATAACCGTGAGACACTCAGTCTTTTTCATGACAATAACTGACTGACAAAATGTCATGACCGCCACAGCCCTACTCACCGCTATACACACACACACACACACACACACACACACACACACACACACACACACACACACACACACACACACACACACACACACACACACACACACACACACACACACACACACACACACACACACACACACACACACACGCAGACACACACACACACACACACGCAGACACACACACACACACGCACACACACACACATGCACGTACGCAGACACGCACACACACACACACATCACACACGGTGCCCAGTGTCGGGCATAAAGAGGTTCCCATGACAATATGGATATGACTCCCCTGTCATGAAATTATACACTCTTTCTTCACCTCTCTATATTTAGTCAGAATCTTCACCTCAAACACTTTACAAATCAATGACCTCCTCCCACAATGACTTGTAGCCACGGAAACTAATGGTATTCATATGTTTGGCATGTTTTTTTCGAACGCAAGAGGAATTAAAGCAACGGAAACATCATTAGCATTCAATTGACGTCAATAGACCTCGTCGAGGCATTTTCATTGGCCATTACGGCCTGGATGGAGAGAGTGTCAAGGTTTAGGATCGTATGTACTCACGTGGTTGTGAGTTTAAAAGAATATAGTCTTGCACGTGCGTCGTTGTGAAATAGAACAATGTATTTGTTTGAATGACATTTGTTTAATTTGGGAGGTTTAATTAGGGAAGTTTTTTAGTATGTCTGAGAACAAGGCTCGCCATGGCAACCCATGTCAGAATAGAAAGAAAAAAACTTGGTTAAAAGCCTCTTCTTGGCCTCCCTGGTGGCCAAGAAGCTCTGGGTTCGCGCCCAGGCTCTGTCTCAGCCGGCCGCGACCGGGAGGTCCGTGGGGCGATGCACAATTGGCCTAGCGTCGTACGGGTTAGGGAGGGTTTGGCCGGTAGGGATATCCTTGTCCCATCGCGCACCAGCGACTCCTGTGGCGGGCCGGGCGCAGTGCACGCTAACCATGGTCGCCAGGTGCACGGTGTTTCCTCCGACACATTGGTGCGGCTGGCTTCCGGGTTGGATGCGCGCTGTGTTAAGAAGCAGTGCGGCTTGGTTGGGTTGTGTTTCGGAGGACGCATGGCTTTCGACCTTCGCCTCTCCCGAGCCCGTACAGGAGTTGTAGCGATGAGACAAGATAGTAATTACTAACAATTGGATACCACGAAATTGGGGAGAAAAAGGGGGTAACCTTTAAAAAAAAAAAAAAAAAATAGCCTCTTCTTCATTTTCGAGAACACGTACTATGCTATTTTTAGACCAAATTATTAATGATTCAAATGAGATGATGTTCATGCGACAGTTTTTCATCTTCCCAATATAGCTTGTACTTCAAGTGTGGTGTTGTAAGACATTATCTTGATTCTGTATGATGTTTTGAATATTTCTTTCATAAACTCCTTTTACTGTGTGTTTACAGTATTTGAGTGAATTCTCATCCTTAGACTCGTCATGCTTTTATACAGTATTTACATGATTCATTATAAAAGTGAAACACCGGAATTTGACAGAATTTGAATAGACAGTGGAAGACAGGATGGATTTGAACAGAATAAAAAGAATATAAAATAATAGAATGCCTACATGGCACTGCTGAGGGACCTCACTGCACTGTGCAGTAGAAAACCATCCAACAGAAGAGAAGCCATTTCCTCTAGGAGACCATCCGTTTCTGCCAGCCTGGCCGCCATGCCCTGATTCCCTGGCCGAGATAGACTTGTCACCATCTGAGTGTCCAGCCAGCCACAGCCTGAGGCCTCTTAGCAGGGAGAGGAGAGGCGACCCAAGATGCATCTGCTGCCAGGCCTACACAGTCGGACAAGCATCAGAGGTACTGAACAGAACAAAGACCCCCACATCCCACCCAAGAATAATGACCAAATCTGGGGTTTCATATTGAACTATCAATTCCAGTGGAATGCGTAGTAAATCAAGACGGTGGAATGTAATGAAAACATGGGAAACAGCAACTCCATGTCCAGTGATGGAGAAAGAAAGAAAAGGAGGTGAGGGGAACAGTACAGTACATGTAGCTGGGCTTGATGCTCCGCCACTATTCTGTCAATGTTTTCATTAGCTATGGTAAATTGGACATTTTATTGCGTCGTTCATGATAAGTGTTTCATAATTCTACTGTCATTTAGAGATAACGTCATGGGAAGAACTTTAAATGTTTAAGGGTGAACTTCTTAGCTTCAATGACGCTCTTCAGGAAAGTCACCAGGGACTAAAAATAAAATATCTGGCTGGGAAGCTGTAAGTGGGTTGGTGGGTGGGGAGGATGGAGGTTAAATGAGTCTGGGGCAGGAGATGTTCCAGAAAGCCATGAGTAATCCCCTCAGAAGATGACTAAAACCCTCAGTAGCAGCACCTCTGTTCAGGGTGTGTCATGGCCTCTGAGTCACCCACCATCCAGGCCACCCCTGGGCCAGTGGACAGGGACTTGCCCAGGCGATGTCTCCTTGCCTGGGTAGAACCACAGAGTCCTCCCCTCTTATCTTCTACTCCCACATCCTCTAACCCCCGACCTTGACTTGTCATTTACGCAAGAGGGGATGAACGTTTCGTTAAGTGCATTATGACAGTGTCGCTCACAGCTTGATGGAAACTGTGTCCCCCAGTTCATAGTGTACCAAGCTAACATGTGCTATACAGTACAGTGAACATCCAAGAAAGTCATTTAGGTTGTGCCAAGATGTCTCAGGCCCAGGGGCCAGTGTACCATAAGGGGACTGAGAGGCAGTACAGAGAGAGTCAGGCCATGGGTGAGAGGAAAACAGGACAATCCAAACCTCCCATCCCAATTAAAGATACATCTGAACAGAATAATTTAAAATAATACATGGCAATGCTGAGGGACCTCTCACTGCTCTGTGCAGTAGAAAACCATCCAACAGAAGAGAAACCTCCCATCCCAATACTACAATAACACCATCCCAATTCTCTCTGGGTCACATGCAGTTCTCCTGATTAATTTGATCCAAGCACACACAGTGTGTTGTAGCGTGATGCCAAATTGATGCGCATATGAGAATGATTTCCTTATTATAGGGTCCTTTTACCTTGTTTTCTTTTGTTGTTTTACCTGATTTGAAGAAAGGTGTCTAAAGTACCACGTGCTCTATATCTCTCTGCGTGCAGCAGCAGTTCTCTCCAGGCAGGGTGTGACTGTGTCTCTGCAGCCTGTGGGGGAAGCTTCGTCCTGGGATTGATCTGCTGTAGACTTGAGTGGTGGAGGGAGGGACACCCTGGATCTCTGTCACGTGCCCCCACCATGTTGTCACCCTTAGTGGTCAGAAGGAAAAGTCACGGCACCCCCACAACCTGGCACCTAGTAGGTCTATCCTCCCTCCATCCCCCGTTCCCCATGTGCTTGTACATACAGTACTGTACACATCAACGACAGCAGCTCAGCTCCTCCTCGACCTTGAGCGATCCATGCGGTGGTTTTATGAAGGATGGCCCCAAGGGCTCGCACCCCGTCGGCGTGAGCTCCGACACGGACATGCCAACGCCCCCCCCCCCTACAGATGCATTATTCATCCCATTTAAAATAACCCATTTAAAATAACCCATTTAAAATAACCTATTTCTACACTACAAATCTCTAATCATATGTGCAATGCAGGAGCAGGCGCTGGAAAGTTTTCTCCATTAGCGTCTCTCTCTTTCCGCGTGATGCCAGTACTGGATTCATCAGTCACCAGTCTGCCCTCAGAACTTATAGAGTCATTCAATATCAATAAAGCCTATTGAAAAAACTATTCCAAAGAATGCAATCTGCAAAACACGACCTATAAAGTTGGCGCTGGAATCCATGTCCAGGATGAATGGTTCTTAATGTCGGCAGTACACTCCTATATCAACCATCATTGTGGTATTTAGGAACAACATAGACTAATCTATAAACAAAGCTTTGCATTCTATTTTTTCTGCTTCAATTAGATTCTCCCCGGGATAAAGAAAAGGCACGTTTTTTTTAAACCATGGTGGGGGTAGAACTGTTCAGTCCAAGCTGAGATGTAGTCATAAAACTGTGTGCTGAGAGATAGAAGCTGACGTTTCAGGATAACCTTGTAATTAAGTATGATGTGACAGCACTCCTGACAGAAGATTCATCGTTGGGTTTCCAGCATGATTGTGTCCAGAGGTGGATATTCCTTAAATGGTGGGGTGGTGGGCCCTGTAGCCCTTCATCAGGATGATGCCCTGCGTTCCAGGCCCTGTGAAGGAAGGCCCTGCATGTTCCACAAGGAAATGTCATCCCGCACAGGGACCTTACTTGTCAGAAAGATTACATAGATTCCTGAGATATTATTTACCAGTCTGATATCACCAACTGTATCTTCACTTGGTGCTTGGAAAGTGTCTGGATTCTAAAAGGTATGTTCAGTACAGCTCCGAATCCAGGGCACAAATGCTCTGATTCTTCATCTTATTTTCTTGTTTACGTAAAAATAGATATTCAGAATGAAGTCAAGACAGGTTGGATGCTATCTTATTGTCCGTAGCCGTGTGAATTACCTGGAACCTAATCATAAACATTGTCATTGATGTGTAACAGCCTGCTAATCCACTTACTGTACTGTCTCTATTTCAAACCGTCTTTATCTCTAGATGTGTATCTTCATCTTTAATCACATTAAACACCACCTCTTTAAGTGTATTATCTCTTATCAACACATCTCTTATCTTTGCAGGTGTACACCTCAGGGTGCCAGGAAGAATATGAAAACAATACAATCACACCCAGCTAGGCTCCTGTGGTAATGCATTAGGATCTAAATCTGGCGCCATGGGACCTGAATGAGAAGACAGCTGGGTACCGGCTTTAAACAAGGTTTTAGACAAAACTGGTTTTCTTGGCTCTCCATTCTTTTTTTATGTCCCAGATCTGAAATGAAAATTCATTCTTCAGGCTATTTGATGGAGAATCATGTAGAGGAGTGACAATCGTTGATCCTTTAGTCAAAGCTGTTATTTGGCGGATGGCGTCTCCAGAAAGACCGCCTCATGGGATCTTGAGATTCTTTCTTAATAAGAGCCAAAGGACCACCACATCCCCATCCCACAAGACATGTCTGTAGCTAATTAGCCGTAGCATAATGGGTTTTGAGAGCAACTTTCAAAACCTGTAGCTACAGTACATGCTACCAACTTCCAACTTTCCAATTTCCAATCATATCCAAGTACATTCGGAGGCCTTGAACATCTTATTCTCCTGTCTGACTCATAGCCTTTTAGTTGTCTGTCTCTTTCTCCATCTCTCCTCCTGTCCTCCCTTGCTGCACCTGCACTGTGTTATGCTATAAGCCTCAGAGCCTGTGTGCTGATCTTAGCTGACAGCGCCAGCCAGCTTCTCTGTGTGTACGCGTGACAACCTCCATTCTCTCCCTGTCAGTGCTAGCTCTGAGAAGCTGATGTTGTGGAGAACATTTGATGCCTGCTTCGTTAAAAAAAAAAAGACTCTGTCTCCTCAGCTAGTCTCAGGATTTTCTTTAAGCTTTTTTATAGCCTCGCCCTAAGTTTGTGAGTCTTGGAGGCTTCTATGGCATATCTGTCACCATCACTGTTTCTGAGATGAGGGTTGGAGTGAGTGATAAAGGGAGGCAGGGAGGGATGATGGTGGAGGGGTATATATATATTTAGCTCTGAATTCTATGCCTGCTGCATGACTCGCCCATCTCTCTCTAGCCCCAGCAGAAATTCTTTCTTTTTTGAGTAGAGAAAGTGAAGTTTGCGTCCCTCTCATTTATCCGCACTGCAGCAGGGAGGGAGGCTGAGGCTTAATGTGTGGCGCTCTGTTCGCTTTTGATATATTGATCTGGTTGAGGCCGCTCCTCTCCGAGCCGCACCTGAAATAGCACTGTCAGAGAGATGCTGCCGGGGGGAAAGAGAGAATCACAAAGTGGGGACATGTTCTTTCCAGGGGACTAATGGAAAACAATGGGACACTAAGTCGGTCTTGAAACCACACCTCTGTCCTGTCTCTCTCCCTCCCTTTTCTATCTCTCCCTCTCTCTCCACCTCTCTACATCTTTATATATCTCTGTCCCTCTCTCTCTGCTTACAGAGAGGCCACGTGAGGAGGAAAGGAGAGAAGAGGCATCTCCCAGTCCAGTACAGAGGAAGAACACGGTGACCTTGCTGAAGAAAGAAACCTTTACCTTTCATCTCTTGGGACCCAGTATTACACACTGCTGCTGCCTGGGCTTTTATGTAAAACTCTAGGCCTTCTCTTTAAATACACAGAATCCACCATAAATCAAACTGAAAAACAGTGGGGGTTTTTCATTACCTAGTCTGAGGTTATTAATGATGTGTTGCGTGCTGAGAGAGCTGAAACGGACAATGCCAAGTGTCTGTGTTATCCTCCAGGCGGAATCCAGGAGGGTGCACTGCCCTGTATTTAAGACACTAATCCTGGACGGCTCTGCGCAGTCGCAGCTATAGAGCTGCTGCAGCGGTGTGCGTGTAGTGTGTGTAAGCACGCGTAGAATGTTCACTGGTTTTCACGTCTCAAAAAGAAAGGAAAAACCAACAGCCTATTTCATCTGGAAACAATGCAATGTTCATAATCCCCATATTTCTGACATGGAATGATTTAAAATGTGGGCCAAGAGAAATGAAGAAAATAAATGAAGAAAAAAAGAAAGCTCTGTGTTATGCAAACCCCCCAACATAGTCCGTAAGGACTCAGTTAAAAAAGGAGAAGGAAAAACAGTCCAGAAGCTATTGAAGCATGATAGGCCTGATAGTCAGAGTCAAACACATGATGGAGACTTCAATAGAGACTAGTGTCTGGACAGAGCAGGCAGAGGACGTGACTGCTGTGGGTAATGTATTTGGTTTGATAGATGGTCAGAGAAAGTCAGCAATACAGACCAGGGGAGCTGTGGTCCGTTGTTTGATACCATCTGAAGTGGCATGTAGGCTTAAGGCTGTCTGTGAAGTGAGGTTCCTTACCCCTATTAGCCTCCATCCTGAGATATGCCACTGCTGTAAGAGCTTCTGTTAGCGCAGGGTGGCAATATTGGAGCCTCTTTACCCCCCCTTCCATGTCTGTCCAGTGTTCTCCCCTCAATGTGGAGTTCTGAAGAGCTTCATAATAGGCGATTCTCATTTAGGCAAAAGACCGTCCTTTACGACTCTGCCCTCTCTCCTCCGTGACCCGGAAACCTGTGGTCGAGGAGAGTGTCAATGTGTTAGTAGATGAATGAAGGAGTCTGCTCCCCTTCTTGATTACCTACTTCTGCAGAGGATGCACAAGAGTATCCTTGCGGCTTCTAGCTCAGAAGTGTTTTACAAACTGCCACACCCCCTTTGAATTAGCGCTTGTTTTTATAAAGGAGAAAAGCTTGCGCACATTTAAAAGGATAAATAGTGTATCATTTTTATCTATAAAATGTGTTGCACAACTAGCTACATTTGTTTTTAGCACTTCACACATTTATTTTACAATTCCACCCCGAGTGGAGGAGTCTGATTTTATAGAAGCGCATTTGTTTCCACGTTTCGTCATCGCCTCCGCTCCTCGATTATCTTTGACCTTTTTCAAAAGGACGAGATGACGGAGGAGTTCGCAAAACCAATTGAGAATCTCCCCATGTCTTTTACCCATATTGCCTGGCAGACACAGGGATAGGCTGGGAATGTGGAATGTAAAGTCATGAGCTGCTGTTGGCATTTTGGTTACATCAGCATTTTGGCGTGCAACACTCTCTTCCTGTTTCACCAAGGAGAGAGAGAGAGAGGGACAGAGAATGGTTATTAAGAAAGAAAGAGAGGGGGTTGCAGATTACAGAGATGGGATGAAAATATGGAAAATGCAGATAGAGAATATAAAGAGAGGCTGAAGATGGTGAAAGATCAAAATGGAGATGCATATCAAGGAAAGGAAAAGGGGCAAACGGAAAGAGAGAGAATAGTGATGGGGATAAAGTGAGAGAATAGAGAGGTGGGGATAAAGTGAGAGAATAGAGTGATGGGGATAAAGAGAGAGAATAGAGAGGTGGGGATAAAGTGAGAGAATAGAGAGGTGGGGATAAAGAGAGAGAATAGAGAGGTGGGGATAAAGAGAGAGAATAGAGAGGTGGGGATAAAGTGAGAGAATAGAGAGGTGGGGATAAAGAGAGAGAATAGAGAGGTGGGGATAAAGTGAGAGAATAGAGAGGTGGGGATAAAGTGAGAGAATAGAGAGGTGGGGATAAAGTGAGAGAATAGAGAGGTGGGAATAAAGAGAGAGAATAGAGTGATGGGGATAAAGTGAGAGAATAGAGAGGTGGGGATAAAGAGAGAGAATAGAGTGATGGGGATAAAGTGAGAGAATAGAGAGGTGGGGATAAAGTGAGAGAATAGAGAGGTGGGGATAAAGAGAGAGAATAGAGAGGTGGGGATAAAGTGAGAGAATAGAGAGGTGGGGATAAAGTGAGAGAATAGAGAGGTGGGGATAAAGTGAGAGAATAGAGAGGTGGGGATAAAGAGAGAGAATAGAGTGATGGGGATAAAGTGAGAGAATAGAGAGGTGGGGATAAAGAGAGAGAATAGAGAGGTGGGGATAAAGTGAGAGAATAGAGAGGTGGGGATAAAGTGAGAGAATAGAGAGGTGGGAATAAAGTGAGAGAATAGAGAGGTGGGGATAAAGAGAGAGAATAGAGAGGTGGGGATAAAGAGAGAGAATAGAGAGGTGGGGATAAAGTGAGAGAATAGAGAGGTGGGGATAAAGAGAGAGAATAGAGTGATGGGGATAAAGTGAGAGAATAGAGAGGTGGGGATAAAGTGAGAGAATAGAGAGGTGGGGATAAAGAGAGAGAATAGAGTGATGGGGATAAAGAGAGAGAATAGAGAGGTGGGGATAAAGAGAGAGAATAGAGTGATGGGGATAAAGTGAGAGAATAGAGAGGTGGGGATAAAGAGAGAGAATAGAGAGGTGGGGATAAAGTGAGAGAATAGAGTGATGGGGATAAAGTGAGAGAATAGAGAGGTGGGGATAAAGAGAGAGAATAGAGTGATGGGGATAAAGTGAGAGAATAGAGAGGTGGGGAGCTCTAATGCCTATAGGAGCCTAGACAGTGTGATAAAAGACAGCTCAATACTGTGGTGTTTGATACACGCAACACAATCCAGAGAAGAGAGAAAATACCATCTAAATATTAACAGCTGTTTGTATTAGTGTATCCCTCCAGCGATTAGCTGAGCACACCATTGTAAACACTGTAAATAGCCTTTGCTTTACTGCTCTCATTGGCCCTCCAGGTTGAATGAATTAGTGTTTGTGATATTTAGGTATGAAACCTTCTAACCATGTGACATTCACAGTAATCTTGTGTGCATGGACGCACACAAGCAAAGACTGCATACATTCACCTAGAGGAACGATGTACGGTAGACACACACACACTCACAAACATGCACAAACACACAGACACACACACACACACACACACACACACGTGAGCAATGGCACACAAACAGATCTTTGTTGTCTACAGCATTGCAGATTCCCTCTAAATTTTGCAGTCTAAAGTTGTTTTCTTTATCAATATTTCAGGTGTTTAATGAGTACTCGTGATGGCTGGATGCAGCCTCGTGATAGCCCACACTGCCTCTCCCCTTCGAACTCTAACCCAGGAAAGGTGAAGATGATGAAGCCCCCTCTGAGTGCTGCATCCACCTCCTCCCTGGAGTCATATTTCAGGGCAGGAAGAGGATTGGATCTTAAAGGGGTCTCATATCTTAAAGGGGTCTCATATCTCAGACGATGCTATTAAACATGTTCTGTTGGTTTCTCAGCCTCTCTGTGGTTTCACACTAGAATGTCAGTTGTCTCACTATCCAAGTGGTCAGTGCCAAAAATACAGCATCTGGTAAAGTCCCTGTAAAGCTAGTGGAATAAAAGCATGGCCTCTCACTTTGACTGTTGGGAAGACCAGGGAGGTCGCTATCGACCGATAATATTGAAATATATTTCTTATGTATGTCATTGGTGATGGTGTAATATTTATATCTCTGTGTTTTTACATTTGAATATGCAACATGCAAATAGAATGTTAGCTGTTTTGTGCTGGCACATTCCCAGTTGAATCAAGGAGAATTTACGAGGTGTGTTTAAATCACACTGGATCTATCTGATATATGGCGTCAGGCATGTAAATAAGTCAGTGTGTGTGTTTTCATCGGGCGATTTATCCATTCACATTTCAGCAGGCTTCATACAGAAATCTAGAGGTGTGTGTTATAAATTTGCTACAGAAGCAGCCATATATTTTTTACCAGCTTTCTAGAACTGTATGGCAGCAAAGAGGCTAGCAACACAACTTCTCAATCAATATGGTTGAACTGCGCTTATTCTTATTTTTTATGTTAAATAATTTTGCTATTGAGGGATTTTCTCAACGCTGGAAAAAAAGGATAGCGAGAGAAATGTTTCTGTCCATCCAGGGATTAGAGACACAAGATAGGTTTCCATCCAATTGGAGATAAGTGAATATGTGAATATTCAAAAATATGCATTAAAAAAATTCACCTTTTCCCACCAGAGGTGTGTTACCATCAAACAGACTTGTTGCAGATCAAATACTGCACGGAATGATGTATTGCACATTAAAAACACTTTTGGGATTAAGTTTCCATGTACCGAATAAAAAGCAGAAGTTCAATGTGTTTCCATCACATTTTTAACTCTACTGATGTTTTTTTCTCTCACAGAAATCTAGTTTTGGGGCATGCACTCTAGATCAGGGGTTTCCCAAACTCAGTCCTGGGGCCCTCCCTGGGGGCACATTTGTTTTTTTGCCCTAGCACTACACAGCTGATTCCAATAATCAGAGCTTGATGATGAGTTGATTATTTGAAACAGCTGTGGGCAAAAAACAGGCTAGATGCTTTGCTTCGAATGTATTCATTGGACTAAACTTCTCAGAATCCAAAAGCGGACAGAAAACGGCACCCCAAAACCTGATAAAAGAATACAACAAAAATCCACGTTTTCTGTCATAACCTTGATCAAAATCTAGATGGAACTGTTATTAATGAAGATGACATCATCCAGACAATCACAAAACTGAGTTATTCTGCTGCTTTGGCCTTTTGCTTCCTTATTTACATGACCTCCATGCTTTACTCTGTGATACTGAACTGCTCTGATCTAGATAACAGTTTGCTGATAAAGTTGACATGGTAGGTAATACGATTAGATACAGATAAGACAACTAACATATAAATATTTTTATTTGATAATTGGCAGCCAAACACCGATCATCATGTCACCATCATTCAAATATTACCCTCAATATTTATTGGAAATTTGCGTCAAGCTCGTCACTATACGTCACTTAACCACCATGAAGTTCATCATAACTTATTTAATCTGCCTATGCAGTGCATTCGGAAAGTATTCAGACCCCTTGACTTTTTCTACATTTTGTTATGTTATAGCCTTATTCTAATATTTATTAAATAAAACATTTTCCTCATCAATCTACACACAATACCCCATAAAGACAAAGCGAAAAAAAATATATATAAAAACATTTTTGGGGTGCAAATTTATACAAATTTTTAAACAAAAATACCTTCATTACATAAGTATTCAGGCCCTTTGCTATGAGACTCGAAATTGAGCTCAGGTGCATCCTGTTTCCATTTATCATCCTTGAGATGTTTCTACAACTTGACTGGAGTCCACCTGTGGTAAATTCAATTGATTGGTCATTAATTGGAAAGGCACACACCTGTCTATATAAGGTCCCACAGTTGACAGTGCATGTCAGAGCAAAATACAAGCCATGAGGTCGAAGGAATTATCCGTAGAGCTCCGAGACAGGATTGTGTCGAGGCACAGATCTGGGGAAGGATACCAAAACATTTCTGCAGCATTGAAAGTCCCCAAGAACACAACATTCTTAAATGGAAAAAGTTTGCAACCACCAAGACTCTTCCTAGAGCTGGCTTTGGCCGGGCGGCCTTCATGGTAGAGTGACCAGACAGAAGCCACACCTCACTAAAAGGCACATGACAGGCCACTTGGAGTTAGTCAAAAGGCACCTAAAGGACTCTCAGACCTTGAGAAACAAGATTCTCTGGTCTGATGAAACCAAGATTGAACTCTGGCCTGAATGCCAATGGTCACATCTGGAGGAAACCAGGCACCGCTCATCACCTGGCCAATACCATCCCTACGGTGAAGCATGGTGATGGCAGCATCATGCTGTGGGGATGTTTATCAGCAGCAGGGGCTGGGAGACTAGTCAGGATCAAGGGAAAGATGAACGGAGCAAAGCACAGAGAGATCCTTGATGAAAACCTGCTCCAGAGCGCTCAGGACCTCCGAATGGGGTGAAGGTTCACCTTCCAACAGGCCAATGACCCTAAGCACACAGCCAAGACAACGCAGGAGTGGCTTCGGGACAAGTCTCTGAATATCCTTGAGTGGCCCAGCCAGAGCCCGGACTTGAACCCGATCTAACATTTCTGGAGAGACCTGAAAATAGCTGTGCAGCGACACTCTCCATCCAACCTGACAGAGCTTCAGAGGCTCTGCAGAGAAAAATGGGAGAAACTCCCAAAATATAGGTGTGCCAAGCTTCATACCCAAGAAGACTCGAGGCTGTCACTGCCAAAGGTGCCTCAACAAAGTGCTGAGTAAATGGTCTGAATGCCTATGTAAATGTGATATTTCAGTTTTTGCTTTGTCATTATGGGGTATTGTGTGTAGATTGATGAGGGGAAAAAAAGATTGAATCCATTTTAGAATAAGGCTGTAACGTAACAAAATGTGGAAAAAGTAAAGGGGTCTGAATACTTTCCAAATGCACTTTAAACTTAAAGAGCAGCTAAACTCACCCGTTTTTTTTCTGCTGCTCATTAAGAAAAATGAGATTTGCATCTTGTAGGGTGTGGTTCGATGTGGGTGTGTTCTGTTCACTATATCGTACCCTGGCAGTTATTGTTATTTGTCCCTCTTGAGTCAAGGTAACAACATTTCAACCTCAAAACACTTAGAATTAATCTAAGATTAAAACAAGAAATCTGTAATTCATTTTGACGTTTTTGCTGACGAGGTCTTAGTTGCGCAATTTTACATCTAACTAAAGTGTTTGGTGCAGTATTTCTCAAGTAAAAAAATATTATTAAAAGTAGAGGTGCTCTGCATACACTATCAAGTCAGCTGCTGCTGCGCAGGACTGATCTGAAAACATGTCTACAACTTCATCAGCAAGCTGTCAAACTATTGTAAACCATATCACCTCCACCTTGCCTGACACGCTAGACCACAGGTGTCAAACTCATTCCACAGAGGGCTGAGTGTCTGCGGGTTTTTGCTGTTCCTTTGTACTTGATTGATGAATTAAGGTCACTAATTAGTAAGGACCTCCCCACACCTGGTTGTCTAGGGCTTAATTGAAAGGAAAAATCAAAAACCTGAAGACAGTAGGCCCTCCATGGAATGAAAGGAAAGGGGGATACCTAGAGTTTGACACCCCTGCCTTAGACCCACTACAATTTGCATACTGCCCCAACAGATCCATGGATGACGCAATCGCCGTTGCACTGCACACCACCCTATGTCACCTGGACAAGAGGAATACCTTTGTGAGAATGCTGTTCATCGACTACAGCTCTGCTTTCAACACTATTGTGCCCTCCAAGCTAGTCAATTAGCTCAGGGCCCTGGGTCTGAACTTTTCCCTTTGCAACTGGGTCTGAGATTTCCTGACGGGCTGACCCCAGGTGGTAAGGCTAGGCAATAACCCCTCCGACACACTGATCTTCAGCACGGGGGCCCTACAGGGCTGTGTGCTCAGCCCCCTCCTGTATTCCCTGTTCACCCATGACTGTGTGGCTACTCACGACTCCAACTCAATCATCACGTTTGCTGATGACACAACAGTGGTAGGCCTGATTACCGACGACGAGACAACCTACTGGGAGGAGGTTAATCCCTGGCGGAGTGGTGCCAGGAAAATAACCTCTCCCTCAATATAAAAAAAGGAGCTGATCGTGGACTACAGGAGACAGAAGAGGGAGCACGCCTGCTTGTGGCCTGCTGGAGGTCATTTTGCAGGGCTCTGGCAGTGCTCCTCCTTGCACAAAGGCGGAGGTAGCGGTCCTGCTGCTGGGTTGTTGCCCTCCTACGGCCTCCTCCACGTCTCCTGATGGACTGGCCTGTCTCCTGATAGCGCTTCCATGCTCTGGACACTACGCTGACAGACACAGCAAACCTTCTTGCCACAGCTCGCATTGATGTGCCATCCTGGATGAGCTGCACTACCTGAGCCACTTGTGTGGGTTGTAGACTCCGTCTCATGCTACCACTAGAGTGAAAGCACCGCCAGCATTCAAAAGTGACCAAAACATCAGCCAGGAAGCATAGGAAGAGAAGTGGTCTGTGGTCACCACCTGCAGAACCACTCCTTTATTGGGGGTGTCTTGCTAATTGCCTATAATTTCCACCTTTTGTCTATTCCATTTGCACAACAGCATGTGAAATTTATTGTCAATCAGTGTTGCTTCCTAAGTGGACAGTTTGATTTCACAAAAGTGTGATTGACTTGGAGTTACATTGTGTTGTTTAAGTGTTCCCTTTATTTTTTTGAGCAGTGTATGAATATTTGGGCGTGTTACGTTCCCCAGTTTCTGTGTTTTGGGTTTGTATGTGTTTGTATGTGTGTATTTCAGGATGGCTTCCTGGATTCTAAGCAGCGGATTTGTCGGTCCCCATCGATGATTGGAGCTCTGAACCCTCCCTCTCATCAGGGGAAACAGCTGTTTTCAATTACCAACTCCTTCTCCAGCTGGATAAAAGCCAGTGTTCCTTTGTCTGGAGGAAAGAGCTTCTTTGATGTCCTGTGTTGGTTGTTGTTCACTAATAGTTTTGTTGAAAGTATTTTGTAGCTGCTATTTCTGTGGTATGTGTGTGCCAAAAGGACTGTGTTTTTGATTATTGAAATTGTTCACTCTAAGTTAGTAATTATTCTTTTTTATTTGTTCCCGGAGGGGAACGCACCTTGGGAGTGTTTAGGCAAGAGGCCTGCGGGCATACATAACCTGTAGTATTTACTGTCTATGCACACTAGGTAAGACCTGGGCGGACCACCCCCTGTATTTTGGTTAGTGCGTCAAGAGGTGCTAAAAGGTTAGGTAAATAGTGGGTAGGCAGGTAAGGTAGGAAAGGGGACTCTAACTTTTACTTAATTGGCTTTGGTTCCGTCCAATCCATTTTCCCCACATTACCGTGTTAAGGAAACAAATTCCCAGTAAACAGCAATATTCTCTGTCTCCGTCATCCTTACCTGCACCTACAATCACATACCTTTTCACTCCACGGGGAGTTGAGTGGAGCAGGGTGTGGCGTTCCCTCCAAGAGGTGTACGTAACAGCGCATAAAGGAGCTTCCACTGCAATTGTTGCATAATCTATTTCGCTGGCAAAAACATTATCCCATAGCGTGTTTTGGCAAAAAATGTTAGACACGTTTGCGGTTTCCCTCAGACCTGTTGTGAGTTTTTATGTGTCAGGTAAATAATCTGCATGAATTGGTTGGATGGAAACCTGGTTATAGATGGAAATTATTCAATCCTGGATGGAGTGAGTGCAGGCTGGACGTCAAAGCCTTGGACTTAGGGAGACTCCCAATTGAAGACTACTGTCCTGATGGATGCTGGGTAATAGATGTGGATGTTTCTCAGGTGTCAGCTGAATTCTTTATGGAATTATGCTCTCTCTGTAGGATGTCACAGCAGATATGAACATTTCCAGGCTTGTCGCACCCTGACCTCTAAAAACGCCTGCTTCAGTGGGATAACCTGTCATCCCACATGGCCAGCGCATTCGGAATTAGGACCGAGTCAACCCCACCCATTTCCGTTCTGCTGAGAGTCCCTGCAGTGATTCAAACACATTATCAGCATCGCCAGCCACTTTGAACTGGGATGGATGTCTATATTATACCATATTATATCACATTATCCCACACAAGACATATTACCTCAGTAACATTTCTTTAATTCATATACTTTGTTGTGGCTGTATTCTATTTATCTTAAACAATATCTGTATTAGGTAGCTGGTGTAATAGGTTGGTTTGAGGAAAGTGAAGGTAGAGGTAATGGTGTGTGATTCTAATGAGGGATCAGGCCAGGTGTGTTAGGGTAGGTCTGCTACATTCTAATTGCCTTTTCTTACCCACCTCCTTCCTCTCTGTCCCCTCTTCTCCTCCTCTCATCCTCTGTTGCAGTGCATTATGAGTGGGCTTTGATCTTTCACTGGTTAGCAACTCCTGTGAGGGAGGAGAGAAAGCTCATTAACTGTGGGTTTGGCTTGTCTTTGGATGACAGGAACATCCCCCTAATTAACTTACAATCATTACTATGGTCTGTTGTGGAGGTGAGTATCATGGTGTCTTAGCGGTTCTACATACAGTACAGACAACAGCATGGTGATCACTATTTGCGTATGCAGGTTTACGCAATTTCGCTGAATAAGCAAACTGTTCAGATTGCTGTGCCTTTTGCGCATGCAGTAGTGCAGTCCCTCCCTTTGGGCTAGTGCTGGTATTTTGTTTCAGTGCTGCATGGGACACTACCTGCAGAACTGTGATGTGTGGAAGTGCGTAAGAGAGGCTCCCACAGTGCATGTAGGGGTGACATCCGGCCTTAATTATCACCTGCTCATCCTTCCGCCTCCATCGGTCCCAGAGGTGACATCCTGCCTTATTTATCACCTGCTCGTCCTTCTGCCTCCATCGGTTCCAGGGGTGACATCCTGCCTTATTTATCACCTGCTCGTCCTTCCACCTCCATCGGTCCCATGGAGCTAGTCCCATGGAGCTAGGTGAGTCACTTAACTAGGTGGAGGGAACACAGCCATCTACTCTCTTCTCACTTCTCCTCCTCTTTCTTCTCCTCCTCCTCTTTGGAGAAGTGTCAATGCCTGAAGGATGAGCTGAGTTTGGGAGGCACTCAGTGGAAGAGATGAGTGCACTTTCAGAAGTTTCTCCAAGCCCCCAGGGTGTAGGAAATGAGGCCTGGTGAGAGAGGGAGGAAGGACAGAAAACAGAAGAAGAGAGAATGGGAGAGAGAGAGATACCCAAGATCTATATTAGGGCTGTATCATCATGTAGGCCATGCTTTTCACTCTCACTGTATCACCCCCTCCACTTCCATAGGAACAAAGATTATCCCTCACAAAGCCATTTACTTATTCCTTTGAAGAGCTCCAAAACTAAAGATGTCTTAGTCTTCAAAAATATATGATAGTTAGCTGCAGTGCTTTTGAGGCATGATCTGAAATCTGATAGAAACCATCCTGCGGCTAACATGATGAACCTTAATCACACTCACATTAACTTCTTGGTGTAGTTCTACAGTGTCAGGGAAGGGGAAGTACCTGAGAGAGAGCTCTTGTCGCAGAAGGGAGGAAGGGAAGTGCATGAGTGATTAATTTCTAAAAGTTTAATGTGAGTATCTCTAACAGCAGCAAGTGAATGAACAACGTAACGAGAAGTGATTGCGGGCATGAATTCCCCATGGCTGTCACACTCTCAGGCACAATCCTGTCACAGTTTGTTTTACTTATAATTAATTTCCCCCCCCAACCAATAGAATGGTACGGGCTCTGAAGATTTCACAGGCTTTCAGTTCATCCAAATCAGTATTCTGGTCTTATTGTCAGAGCTCTTCTTTATAAGAGCGTGTCTAAAAAGACACACACACACACACACACACACACACACACACACACACACACACACACACACACACACACACACACACACACACAGCCAGTTTGTGAATTAATCAGTGGATCTGCAGTGTTTTTGTTTAAATGTTTGCCTCTGTTATGTTCAGATGGTTTTATATTGATGGGACTTAATAGGTGGTGTGGAAGCAAACCGCTGCCTGGTATTCCCCCAGCTTCAGTAACACAATGCCTGTTTAGATGCATACAAATCCACCCTTCTTATCGTGTGCCAATTTGCAATAAAAAAAATATGGATTGGGGGATTGTTCCGCTGCGACTGGATAAACAAAACAGAATCCCCGCTGCAGTGGGAAAATGAGTCCGTGCCAGGGCTCAGATTTAGAGGCTCAAACCAATATGTCAAATCAAAACAGCTAAGGTAAAGGAGGAGAAGGTGGTGGCTACACTAGTGGCGTGCACGTGTCTGTGTGGGTTTGCATAAGTGTGTGTTTGGGGGGGGGGGGGGGGGGGGCTTCAGTCATGCACTGTAACACAGCATACCAGCATTGGTGCGACTCCCTCCTTCCCCTTTGTGAGTAGATAGTGGTTTCCGGTGATGGAGCAGGCCAGAGCATTTAAATGAATCTTTTACAACACATTGATTTAGGAACCATGATTCCAACAGCTGTCTGCTGGGAGAAATTGGTTGATTTAATCAAAAGGGGGATTGTGATCTGTTTGATATTCAGTGCTTCTATAGGCTAGTCAGGCCTGGTTTCCCTGCATGTTTCATTAGCCTGTGGGTATACTGTAGGCTGTGGTGCTCCCCTGGTACTGTAGGCTTCATTACTTACAAACATGATTTAAGTCGGCCATTAAAAGACCAACTGGATGTGTGTTTATGACCATTGACACATACCTTTACTGTCTGCACTCCTTTATATTTTATATCAAATCAAATTGTATTTGTCACATGCTTCATAAACAACAGGTATAGACTTAACAGTAAAATGCTGAACTTGGCTATGTACAACTTGGCTATGTACAAAGGGTACCAGTACCAGAGTCGATGTGCAGGGGTACGAGGTAATATACTGCGTATGTAGCAAACATTTACCTCAGACCAATCTCACTAGTTGCTACATCGGTGCTGTTTTAAAATGATTTTTAAGTTGTGGGGGTGGGACTTTGAGGCATTGATGAGATTTCAGAATGATTGACAGCTGATCATGCCATAGAGGTGTTAAATTTAGTGCAGGATTAGTTGTTATTGGGTGGTGGAGCTGCTATACCACGGTCGGTCAGTCTGCAACTCTGACAAGAGGAGGCCTGTGTCCAGCACTAGGATTAATGGAACACCCAGACCAAGACCTCCACACTGCACAACTTACCGACCGCACATCAATAAATTTAAGACCCGGCCTCGCTCTTTTAGTTGCTATTTGCTTATTGATTTCAGATTTTCATCAGGCCCAGGTATTGAAGAGTCCCAGGGAAGGGAGCATGAATCTTAGGCCAAATAGCACTAAGGGCCATAAATCAGCCAGCGTAGGGGTCCGTCGCTGGCCTGAACCCGAGCATTTCCCTACCAGGCTGGGGCCAGTGTCGTAAATCCAGGCCCAGGCCTGTGATGGATGTGTGGGGGATTGGAGTGATGGCCTTAATACTGCCAGACTGACAGGGTAATCACACTGTGCTGTTTAAGCAGCCTGGGAGCTGACACGCCCACCCACCCAATTCCTCAGACACCCATGTCACAGTATCTTTGGGCAAACGAGGGATAATCATTCTCAAGCTGACCTTCCATTATGCCAAGTTAAAACATCAGTGAGCTTTCTGACTGCGGGGTTGAAGCTCATCTTCTAGGTTGTAGGCTATTAAATATATTTACTGTAAGCACAGTGTAATTGTTGACGTGGAGAAAATTATTTAAAGTACTATGTGTACCTTTACTGTAATAATATAATAATAATATATGCCATTTAGCAGACGCTTTTATCCAAAGCGACTTAGTCATTCTTGCATCCATTTTTACATATGGGTGGCCCCAGGAATCAAACCCACAATCCTGGCATTGCAAGCGCTATGCTATACCAACCCAGCCATACAGTACCAGTACCAGGCAGACAGATCGTCAATGGGGAAACTTGTGGGGAGGGGAACATTTAGGCAATAAGTCAAATTCAACATCTATTCCAGAGTTTTCTGCATTATCCCAGCAATTAGAATACAAGTAACCTTAATTGTAAATGTTCTCACGTAGATATAAGGGTAGTTATTGTAATGTTATTAACTGCTGTTACTTGGCTAGCTAGATAAGATATGCTACTGTCGTACCTATTTTGGTAAAATGTATATCGTACGAAGTGGAATTATTTATTTTGCTTGTGCCCAAAAAGGTATGCTCATTCTGTGTATTGTAATGGCCAACCATCCCTGATACTTTGAGTTACTGTTTTCCGTGGAATTGCTCAGATGAAAATGTTATGCTTTTGCTCGAATCAGTGCAAGTTTGCGTTGTTAGCCTTTTTAGACACGACACACTGACTGTAATCTCTTAAGGCTGCTTCCATGTGATTGGGTTTCCCTAAGTAGCAGCCTCAGTTTATGCCCCATTATCTAGCCTGAATATGCTGAATCGACATGCATTATACATGTTATTGTGATCTGTTCCAACACAGGGCTCAGTGACGCTCTTTTAATACTCCCCTCTGCCTCGCTGCATAGTCAAAACAGACACTTAAATGCACTTAAAGGGACATCACATCATGGAGCACCCCGATGCAATGCCACAAGACTGCAGAGAGGAGGAATAAAATAAAATAAAAACGGAGCCGTATTTTCTCAGTGAGGCCCAGAAGCAGTAATAGCTGATTATCTTCATCAGTGTGGACATCTTTTCCCCCTCAGCCTTTTGCCCCCAGCAGTCTCCCAGTCCCTGTGAAAAACAGTGAGAGAGAGTGGGGCCACCTGGACGTTGGCTCTAGCATTAATTATCTATCCTGCCACAGTGGAAGGGATGGCCAAGGATATCATACTCTCTGATTCACCACCTCTAGACCCAGGGAATTGGAGACACTTCAGTGGATATTGGCCAATGGTGACTCACTCCTGAATGATGTACAGTGCAAAAGCAGGCCGAAGCTTCTTTTGGATGAGGCAAAAGCTAAAACAATGTAGAGGATACTTATTCATGTGAACTGAATATTAAGTTCATATTACAAATCATGAAGTGCATATATTCTGCTTTATATGTATATATGCAGTACATGTAATATGACTTCATAGTATGTATGTCTAGACATGAATGAGTGAAGACCAGTGGCAGTCGGTGACGTTTAAGATTAGGGGACGCAATTTCTTTTTATGAGTATGGCCTTATGCGGTAATATAAATATTGGATGACTGTCATTCATATTCCAATCACCCAGCTCAATGTAACATCGAAAGGTTTAGGCTACTACATGATACTGAAATTTACCCTATACCCATCATGAGGTTGCTACAACCTAGCCTACGAATGAAAGTTTACAGCGTAGGTGCACAGGTCGAGAAAAATTTGAGTATTCAAGGTGACAAAGTGACATATTCAATACCGTCTTACACACTCTTGCCTGCATCTAGCTGATCTAGGGTGTACTCTTTAGTCCAAACAGTTGCAAACGAGAGTTTCTATTGGTCCAATTCAGGTATGTTCATCCCCGTTTAGTTCCTTTCACTTCTGTTTAAGAAACGTTTTAACAGAATTGGCAGAATGAATACACCCCCAAACAGTTCCCTTTCATAGCAGCCACATATAAACAGCATGATCTCTTTGCTCATTGTGTAATTCCTTCTTGCATCTACGCGCTATTCTGTGACCAGGCGAAAAAACCTTTCCAAGTCCCCCAAAAATTATTTTACTATTTAGCAAACACTCTTATCCAGAGCGACTTACAGGAGCAATTAGTGTTAAGTGCCTTGCTCAAAGGCACATCGGCAGATGTTTCACCTAGTCGGCTCTGCGATTCGAACCAGCATCCTTTCAGTTACTGGCCTAACGCTCTTAACCTCTAGGCTACCTGACGCTACCTCAAACTTCATACCATTACTGCTAACCACTACACACAGCCTACGTTGTTGTCAGCTTATTAGCTAACGTCATAGTCAACATAGCTACTAGAACTAATGAGTTAATAAGCCCTCTACAATCATGCAGTACAGTGTTCAGCAAGCAGTTTAGTAGTTACATCGGTGGGCCCCAGTGGCAATAAATTCATAAAACCAAACGCTTACTTTGACTTGGACGAGTTGCAGTGTTAGATAGCCAGCAAGCTAGCATAGCATAGCATCCCTCTCTGTTTGAGCAGGCTGTTTGAGTAGGCTGAACTAGCTAGCTGCATTTGTATTTGGGTGACCTGACCAAATTCACACAGATAGATCTGTCATTATCATTGATAGCAAGTCTAAGAAGCGGTAGATCTGTTATGTGCACAATGTATATGTTTCCCATTCTTATGTCTAGTTTTTGCGTCTTTTACTTTCGGTTTTGTACACCAGCTTCAAACAGCTGAAAAGGCAACATTTTTGGTTATGGAAAATATATTTCACAGCGGTTTAGATGGTACAATGATTCTTTACACTATACTTGCGTGTTTTGTCACAAACTGAAATTAAGCAAACTATTAGAATTTTATTAAGAATGAAATGGAGGAGGGATTTCTACATAATGTATCTTTTAAGTGAAAGTTTTTTTTTTAAATACAGGAATATAGCTAGCTCTCTCTCTTGCTTTTCTTTCATTTTTGAATAAATTAATTTGTTCAAAACTGTTCAACTATTGTCTTTCTGTCACTGAGTCAACTACTCACCACATTTTATATACTGCAGTGCTAGCTAACTGTAACTTATGCTTTCAGTACTAGATTAATTCTCTGATCCTTTGATTGGGTGGACATGTCAGTTCATGCTGCAAGAGCTCTCATAGGTTGGAGGGCACCCTCAGAAATTGTCATAATTACTGTGTAAGTCTATGGAAGGGGGTGAGAACCATGAGCCTCCTAGGTTTTGTAATGAAGTCAATGTACCCAGAGGAGGACAGAAACGAGCTGTCCTCTGGCTACACCATGGTGTTACCCTACAGAGTACTGTTGAGGCTACTGTAGACCTTAATTGAAAAAGTGTGTTTTAATCAATTATTTGGTGACATGAATATACACTGCTCAAAAAAATAAAGGGAACACTTAAACAACACAATGTAACTCCAAGTCAATCACACTTCTGTGAAATCAAACTGTCCACTTAGGAAGCAACACTGATTGACAATAAATTTCACATGCTGTTGTGCAAATGGAATAGACAAAAGGTGGAAATTATAGGCAATTAGTAAGACACCCCCAATAAAGGAATGGTTCTGCAGGTGGTGACCACAGACCACTTCTCAGTTCCTATGCTTCCTGGCTGATGTTTTGGTCACTTTTGAATGCTGGCGGTGCTTTCACTCTAGTGGTAGCATGAGACGGAGTCTACAACCCACACAAGTGGCTCAGGTAGTGCAGTTCATCCAGGATGGCACATCAATGCGAGCTGTGGCAAAAAGGTTTGCTGTGTCTGTCAGCGTAGTGTCCAGAGCATGGAGGCGCTACCAGGAGACAGGCCAGTACATCAGGCAACGTGGAGGAGGCCGTAGGAGGGCAACAACCCAGCAGCAGGACCGCTACCTCCGCCTTTGTGCAAGGAGGTGCACTGCCAGAGCCCTGCAAAATGACCTCCAGCAGGCCACAAATGTGCATGTGTCAGCATATGGTCTCACAAGGGGTCTGAGGATCTCATCTCGGTACCTAATGGCAGTCAGGCTACCTCTGGCGAGCACATGGAGGGCTGTGAAATTTATTGTCAATCAGTGTTGCTTCCTAAGTGGACAGTTTGATTTCACAGAAGTGTGATTGACTTGGAGTTACATTGTGTTGTTTAAGTGTTCCCTTTATTTTTTTGAGCAGTGTATTTTGCATAGTTTTATCTAAAAAGGATAACTTGTTTTAATGTTTCACTATTTAAATAGTTTTTATTCACTGAGGAGGATGGTCCTCCTCTTTCCTTTTCTGAGGAGACTCCACTGGCGAAGATGTATATAAGGCCAGCCTATCGAGGCCGGGATTCAATCGTTATAACGCTGCTGACAATGCAGCTTTTAAAGGCAATGTTACATTCAAGGTAAACGCTGCAGATGTTGGCTCAATACTAAATTACCTTTAAATACTGTATTGTCAACCAAAGATGGATTAGATTGAATCCCAGCCCTGGTGTTTGGACAACAAAACAGTAACCATTAGTTGCCCTTGCATGTGCTCACATCCTGTGCCGGTGCTGTATCGTACTGTGCTGTGAGTTGCATAACAGTGGCAACGGTACATCAGTAGGAGTCAAATGTGAGACGTGACAGGCCACACACCGGGTATAAACCTATAGAGTAAAACAGATCACAAATAATTTGCATAGTAATCCACTTTACTCTCCCTTCTTCAGATGGCAAACTCCCTCAATCCTGTTACTGTAAGCCTGCTCTTGAACCTGACTCTCAGTCTTCACAAAGCCACTGGCCCGTTAAACTATTACTTCTTCCATAAATATACATTTCCATCATGAGAGAGACGGGCACCTGTTTGCCAATGCTTGTTGGTGACTGACTATTGTCTTGACTCTGCCAGTACACGTGCTTGGCCACGCTACTCCTATGGCAGTTGAGAGGATAAGACCATTTACTTATCAACAAGCATACACGTGCGTTGTTGTCGGGATGTCTTCTTCCTTGGTTCCTGTTTCTCAAGCATTTTCCTATCTTGATTATATTACATAATAGGGAATTAGACATGAGGCAAAGAGAAAGATGAAGAGACAGAGTTCCTCTGTACAGTGTTGTACAATGCCACTTTGTGACATCCAGACTGCTCCTTGTGTGTCAGTTTTCTGCCCTGAGCCTGTTCATGAACCCAGATCTAACAATGCCTCATGGGTTCTGGAGGCATTGTCTCTGTCTTTGTCTGTCTCTATGTAGGAACACCATGTTATCCAGGGTCAGCTACATCACCATCTGGGTTTTCTTACTTTCAGGCTCTGTCTCTCCGTCAGAACGTCGGAGTTAAATATCCCAACCAACTCTAACTACTGGAATGTAATTGGAAGTTCTGTGCCTTCTTACTCACTAAGGGGTAATGTTATACTGTAAAATGGACCTCAGTCTTCATTATTTTGTTCCCACATTTCAATATACTGCATCCCACCCTTTGCTGATAAAGGGGACTATGAGTGCAGAGGCTTTGATAATAAGAACCAGTGAGGATTGAGATATACAGTCTGCTTTTAAAGACCACAAGAGACTAACCCACGTCAACCCCCCCCCCAAGTGTGATGAGTGTCTGAGCAGAATACGGACAGACCAGTCACCCAGTGTCACTCCACTGTGACATCAACGGGGGTGTGTGTGTTCGTATGTCCCGGCTTACGTGCATGCGTTTGTGTGTGCATCTATGTGTGTTTATGCGTGTGTGTGAGGAACAGTGAGCAGGTTCTCAGGGAGATACACTGTCCCGCTGACGTGTGTGTGCTGATCTGCAAACAGGGACAAGATAAATGCACGTGTCACTCACGCCCACATGGGATCCATTTTTCACTTAAAGTCCGGAGAGGGGAACGGCTGTGTCCCCCAGCGGTCAGTCAGCCAGTGTGTTCAACAGAATGAGGACGGCACAAGCTCTTCACATTAGTGCTTAGCGACAGCCTCGAACACAGATATCTGACCTGCTGTGAGTTTGTTTGTTGTGTTTTGTACACCTTGTATAAGGTCAATTTTATCTGTCTGTCTGTATCTCCCTAAGCCAAGGTGATGTAATGGATGGCAGCCTCTTCTAAATGAAGCAGTGCTGACCTTTGTGTCTTTTCCCATCCGTCATTGTGTGATCTGTCATTGTTGTAGCATTGCATGAACCAGCAACCTGTCCCACGTATATTTAGCCATGCACATCCAGTGCAGACTGGCCTCCGGTGACAGGTCGCCTGGGCAATATAAATAAGTTGACATTGTACTGTCTGTAGGAAATTTCTATGCCAGGGGTTTCTTTGGGGTTTTTGCCGTCTCAAGCGATAGGTAATACCTCTGTGCTGCGCAAGGGACAGGTGTTCTCCCAGCCAGCACACCTTGGGAAGTACAGTACCTACTGTCGGGAGAATAATGTCAGGATCAGCGTTTGGGAACTGTAAACGTGTGTGTGTGCCGCTGGGGGAAAGCTCTGCTAGCTCCAGTCCACTGTCCTCCCAGAGGAGAGAGGCTGTAAAAAGTACAGTAGATAACAGGCTGCGGACAGTGGCTTGTGTTTTTATCTGGGCCAGAGGCGTCCCCCCTGGCTCTGTGCTGGGACCGACCTTACTCTGCATCATTTTTTCAGTACTGAGGCTGGTGTTGGGTCTGGAGCCTGGCCAACTCCCCCATTTCTCCCCCACTCCTCCCTGCTATCTCCTGCCAGGGCAGCCCCATCACTCTGGGCTGAATTACTACACTAGGGGAGAAGGAGCAGGAAATGAGGTTCAGAACTCATCGTTAGTGCCCAATGAATTCTTAATTAGGGCAACAAATGGTGCAGCGTTTACAGTGTGGTTGGACCGGCCCCAAATCACCTGAGATCAGAGGCCGATAACCCACAGTGTTGTATTAGCAGATTATTAGATACTGCGGCAAAGCAGGATGCTGGTGCTTTTTGTCTCAGAAAATGTTATATTTTGTTATACAAATATGGAGGTGGTATTTATCTCATATCTGTGTTTGTGTAACATAGGTATTTAGGTAAATGGACTGAAGGTAATCTTTTTACAGCAAGGTAGAATGTAGGAATACCTGTGTTTTAGCTATGTAGAATAAATTGCTAGGCACTCTGTCATTCTTTTTACATGCAGCTACATTATCAAATGCTGCGTACCATTGCGATAGTCTGACTGCAATCATTTAAAAGTCCCCTCTCAAATTAGAGAATATAAGAAGGCCTGCAAAAACAGAACAGAGACCCCAGCAGGGTGCAGATGTGATTTCCATGTAAGTGATAATAGGGAAATCAATGGTGGGAATCAGATTATGTATGTACATTTAATGAGGACACACTGAGGAAGTGAAGGCAATTTCAAATGCCACAGTACTCCTCTTTTTTGGGACCTCTACAGAATACTAATTGAACCAGAGAGATGCTTAATCCTTTCTGAGGAGAGAAAAAAATTCCCAAAAATTATATAATGAATATAAAATGTAATAAAAATGTAAGCCTTGAGTTAGATGGTTGTTAAAATTATACTAATTATACATAGCAGAATTTAACAAAAATGTCATTTGCGATACGATCACACTTAGGACATACTGCTCAGCATACATTAAGCACTAATAACACTGCCATTACAAAATACATTTAAAGAGCGCAAATTCACCCAAAGGGGATAGCGTTTTCTCTCGCTATCACTGTTGCCTTCATAAATATAATTTTCTTGGGAGAGAAGACCCTTATCATATACAGTTGAAGTCGGAAGTTTAAATACACTTAGGTTGGAGTCATTAAAACTCGTTTTTCAACCTCTCCACAAATTTCTTGTTAACAAACTATAGTTTTGGCAAGTCGGTTAAGACATCTACTTTGTGCATGACACAAGTAATTTTTCCAACAATTGTTTACAGACAGATTATGTCACTTATAATTCACTGTATCACAATTCCAGTGGGTCAGAAGTTTACATACACTAAGTTGACTGTGCCTTTAAACAGCTTAGGGAAATTATGTTATGGCTTTAGAAGCTTCTCATGGGCTAATTGACATCATTTGAGTCAATTGGAGGTGTACCTGTCTGTGGATGTATTTCAAGGCCTACCTTCAAACTCAGTGCCTCTTTGCTTGACATCATGGGAAAATCAAAAGAAATCAGGCAAGACCTCAGAAAAAAGATTGTAGACCTTCACAAGTCTGGTTCATCCTTGGGAGCAATTTCCAAATGCCTGAAGGTACCACGTTCATCTGTACAAACAATAGTACGCAAGTAAAAACACCATGGGACCACGCAGCTGTCATACCGCTCAGGAAGGAGACACGTTCTGTCTCCTAGAGATGAACGTATTTTGGTGCGAAAAGTGCAAATAATTCCCAGAACAACAGCAAAGGATCTTGTGAAGATGCTGGAGGAAACAGGTACAGAAGTATCTATATCCACAGTAAAACAAGTCCTATATCGATATAACCTGAAAGGCCGCACAGCAAGGAAGAAGCCACTGCTCCAAAACCCCCATAAAAAAAGCCAGACTGTGGTTTGCAACTGCACATGGGGACAAAGATCATACTTTTTGGAGAAATGTCCTCTGGTCTGATGAAACAAAAATAGAACTGTTTGTCCGCAATGACCATCGTTATGTTTGGAGGAAAAGGGGTTAGGCTTGCAAGCCGAAGAACACCATCCCAATCGTGAAGCACGGGGGTGGCAGCATCATGTTGTGGGAGTGCTGCAGGAGGGACTGGTGCACTTCACAAAATAGATGGCATCATGAGGGAGGAAAATTATGTGGATATATTGAAGCAACATCTCAAGACATCAGTCAGGAAGTTAAAACTTGGTCGCAAATGGATCTTCCAAATGGACAATGACCCCAAGCATATTTCCAAAGTTGTAGTAAAATGGCTTAAGGACAACAAAGTCAAGGTATTGGAGTGGCCATCACAAAGCCCTGACCTCAATCCTATGGAAAATTTGTGGGCAGAACTGAAAAGCGTGTGCGAGCAAGGAGGCCTACAAACCTGACTCAGTTACACCAGCTCTGTCAGGAGGAATGGGCCAAAATTCACCCAACTTCTTGTGGGAAGCTTGTGGAAGGCTACCTGAAACGTTTGACCCAAGTTAAACAATTTAAAGGCAATGCTACCAAATATGAATTGAGTGTATGTAAACTTTTGACCCACTGGGAATGTGATGAAATAAATAAAATCTGAAATAAATAATTCTCTCTACTATTATTCTGACATTTCACATTCTTAAAATAAAGTGGTGATCCTAACTGACCTAAGACATGGAATATTTACTAGGATTAAATGTCAGGAATTGTGAAAAACTGAAATTAAATGTATTTGGCTAAGGTGTATGTAATCTTTCGACTTCAACTGTATGTCCTCAATGTTTGTAGTTCATGACATTGTTAGGGTTTAATTGGGAATAAAAAGGAACTGTAAAGGGAGCACCTGGTGCGGTGTCCCATTCTGACACACTGGTGCATGTGTCTTGTCTTGTCGTCCTGACTTCCTCCCTCCATCCCTCCAACTAGCTTCTCAGATGACAAGCCAGCCAGTGACAAGCTCCCAGGCCATTCTGGTGGTGGCGGCTCAACACCCTAAAAATACACATTATGTTGGTGTTTCCTTTATTTTGGCAGTTACCTATAGATATTGATATTTAAAATAAAAAAAATCGAATTAAGTAAATTAACCCAAGTCTGAAGACTGTCTAATTATTCATAAGATGAGGTACATTTATTATTTGGTCATGTGATTGAATGAGTGCTAGAGAGTCTCTGGGTTTGTTGTGCTGCTGTGACTACAGTACGTGGTGTTTGTGTTACAAGGGCTTTCAAGCTCTCCGTCTGTCAGGGTGTTTGTCACATTGTCATTGGGCCGTCAGAAGCACAGACAGTCACTGATCAATCACAAACTGGTTCATTTCTGTAGCGAAGCCCCTCAAAGACAGAATGGGCTATCCTGTCTCTTTCACACAAATACATGCAAAACACTTCTGTTTCCAATCTGTTTCCAACTCCCTTGAAACAAAATGAAATGCAAATTTGTGCATGAGAATTGCAACTTTACGGAAGGGAACCGGAATGGAACGTTTTAGAAAAAGTTTTAGAACACCTGCTCAAGGGTTTTCCTTTATTTCTACCATTTTCTACGTTGTAGAATAATAGTGAAGACATCAAAACTATGAAATAACACATATGGAATCATGTAGTAACCCAACATTTTTTAAACAAATCAAAATCTATTTTATATTTGAGATTCTTCAAATAGCCACTCTTTTCCTTGACAGCTTTACACACTCTTGGCATTTTCTCATCCAGCTTCATGAGATAGTCACCTCGAGTGCATTTCAATTAACTGGTGTGCCTTGTTAAAAGTTAATTTGTGGAATTTCTTTCCTTCTTAATGCGTTTGAGCCATTCAGTTGTGTTGTGACAAGGTAGGGGGTATACAGAAGATTTGGTAAAAGACAAAGTGAATATGATGGCAAGAATGGCCTCAGAAATTGCAGCCCAAATAAATGCTTCACAAAGTTCAAGTAACAGACGCATCTCAACATCAAAAGTTCAGAGGAGACTGTGTGAATCAGGCCTTCATGGTCGAATTGCTGCAAAGAAACCATTACTGTAGGACACCAATAAGAAGAAGAGACTTGCTTGGGCCAAGAAACACAAGCAATGGACATTAGACCGGTGGAAATTTGTCCTTTGGTCTGATGAGTCCAAATTGGAGATATTTGGTTCCAACCGCCATTCCAACCGCGGTGTGGGTGAACGGATGATCTGTGTATTTCCCACTGTAGAGCATTGGAGAGAAGATGTTATGGAGTGGGGGTGCTTTGCTCGTGACACTGTCTGTGATTTATTTAGAATTCAAGGCACACTTAACCAGTATGGCTACCACAACATTCTGCAGCGATATGCCATCCCATCTGGTTTTGGCTTAGTGGGACTATCATTTGTTTTTCAACAGGACAATGATCCAACACACACCTCCAGGCTGTGTAAGGGCTATTTGACCAAGAAGGAGAGTGATGGAGTGCTGCCTCAGGTGACCTGGTCCTCATTTATAAAACGGACTTATGATCAATTTTGATCTTAAGTATGACTTACGCAGAAAACCACGTATAAGTAGTTATTTATAAAACCTTACTTTGACGTGGAAATTACCTTATCTCTACGCAAAGTCTAGACTTGACGTAAGGGATTTTCCTGCTGGGGCGCATATGCGTCAGCTTTAAGAACAATTTGTTAGGAATGATCAATTAAAGGTGTGAGGAATTAATTGCCAGACGCAAGGTGTTTTGAATTAAAAACAGGATGCAATGTTCTATAAATAGTGTGTCAAATTAGAAAAAAGTAACCATGGTTATTCTTGCGTTATTGGAAGACATTGAAAACCGTGCTTTTAGAAGGGAGAGAGTTTTCAGAGACCGGAATGACTTTTTTTGCGCATGATGATCCATGGCTTATAAATCGATATCGTTTCCCAATAAATGTTCTGTTAGATTTGTGCGCGGATTTAGCCCCTAATCTGGAAAGGAAGACACGCTGTAATCATGCCATACCCATATCTGTCCAAGTACTGTCCACTCTGGGATTCCTCCCTACTGGGACATTCCAGAGGGAAATGAGTGACAGGTCGGGTATATCACAGCCATCATTCAGCCGCATCCTGCCACAAGTGATCGAGGCGATTCTACATGTATTGTCCATGAGATATTCATTTCCCAGGGGTCATAGGTGCAGTTGACTGCACGCATATTGTCTTATGCGCACCATCTGTAGATGAACATGTATATGTTAACAGAAAGAATTTCCATTCATTGAATGTTCAGATCATCTGCGATGCCCGTATGCAACTACTCAATGTATGTTCCTATTGGCCAGGATCTACGCACGACTCATTAATTCTGCGCCACAGCAGAGTAGGCCTGCGTCTAGAAGCTGGTGAGAGTGGCGGTGGATGGCTTCTCTGTGAGTTCTTTTTTTCCCCGTGTATAATTATCACATTTTAGGTAAGACCCAAATGCAGACTGGAGGGGGGTAGAGACAAGCACAAGGACAGGTGAAACAGATCAGGGCATGACAATAATAGCCTATTAACCGTGGAAAATAATGTAACACAACGGTTTTACCCTATTAGGTGACCGCGGCTATCCACTGAAAACGGGGCTTGTTACTCCCTTTGCCGATCCCTGAACAGCAGAGGAAACGCGCTACAATTTGGCACACGGCAGAACAAGGTCAGTTGTGGAGCGCACCATCGGACTGCTGAAGGGCCACGTTGCCTTGATGCATCAGGTGGAAAACTCTTCTACAAGCCAGAGAAGGTAACTTAATTTAATAAAAATACAAAACTTAAATGTAGTTTTAAAATTGGTCACCTTAAAGCAACATATACCAACATTTTATATTTAGCATTTTATTGAAATTGCACACCTAAAGGTTCTGGCCAAATAGCTGAAAACAGTTTTTAATTTGGCCCTACGGTTACTGAGATGTCCCCTTGAAGCTTGTTCATTTCGTAGCAATGCTAGTGTAAATGAATGGAATCAGCTGATTCCTATCGTTTCCACTAGCATTGCAACAAAATGTGAACAGATTAAGGGGACCTTTCAGTAACTGTAGTGCCCATTAGTAGTGCAAGTTTGTTTGACAAGAACATTGGGGTGTGCAATTTCAAACCTAAATATAAAATGTTGGCCTGTTTTAAGAATGAATGGTTTTCCTCCCCAATCAAAGGTGACACGCATAATACTGGCATGTGGTGTGCTCCACAATATAGCCCTGAGGCATGGTATTGAAATGGATGCGGAGATTAGAATGGACCCCCAACAGCCTCCTAACCCACCACCTGCCCCAGGCTGATGCAGTGAGGAGGCGGCAGCTCCTACAGAGATTGGTGGTAAGAAACAGAATGCCAGACAATATACAAAGCATAGGTTTTTTATTAATGTTGTGGAAAACGTTCAACAATTGCATTATGTAAATGAATCAAAACCCTGAGTATTCTTCCGAGTTCAGTCACAATCTGCCCAACCAATGTGTTCAACTCATTCTGGATTTGCAGGACTGAGGCGGTCAACACACGAACTGTAGACGTGGACGCAGACGTGGATGGATCCTCGACACCTGTGGTCAAACATTCCCCCTCACTCCTGGCACCTGCGGGTCTGCGATGCTTGGGAACCGGGTCCTCACGGACTTCATCCAGGCGCACGGACGCAGACTTGGACGGACCCTCAACACCTGTGGCCTAACCTTCCCCCTCACTCCTGGCACCTGCTGATGTGGGAGCCTCGCGCACTTTATCCCTGGGTGGAGGGCGCACGGGCTGCAATGCAGCTTCCCTTGGTGGAGGGGGCACCCTCACCCGGCGCACGGGCTGCAACGCAGCTTCCCTTGGTGGAGGGGGCACCCTCACCCGGCGCACGGGCTGCAACGCAGCTTCCCTTGGTGGAGGGGGCACCCTCACCCGGCGCACGGGCTGCAACGCAGCTTCCCTTGGTGGAGGGGGCACCCTCACCCGGCGCACGGGCTGCAACGCAGCTTCCCTTGGTGGAGGGGGCACCCTCACCCGGCGCACGGGCTGCAACGCAGCTTCCCTTGGTGGAGGGGGCACCCTCACCCGGCGCACGGGCTGCAACGCAGCTTCCCTTGGTGGAGGGGGCACCCTCACCCGGCGCACGGGCTGCAACGCTGCTTCCCTTGGTGGAGGGGGCACCCTCACCCGGCGCACGGGCTGCAACGCAGCTTCCCCTGTTTCTATGTGAATAAAATAAATCAGTGCATGTCTTGTATATTAAGTTACTGACAACAGTTTCACATTCTCTTAATTACTTACCGTGATGCAGTTGTGAGGGTTTCGCGCTCCGACTTCACCATTCCCGATGTTGCTGCTAAACGATATAAAAGTTGGGATTTAACCATATGAAAAGTAAAGCTAAATAGAAGAAAATCACCTTTTTTTTAAACATTCACTGTCGCCGTCAGAGCATGTGCCAGTGTATGCGCTTTCCCCATTGATTGCCCCGACGCGCTGGTTCGTTTGGGAGAGCTCCGGCGTGCCAGGCCCCCCTCCCGTTGCCTTAATGCTGAGGTTATGTAGGGCTATTTTTTTTCCCCCTTGCAGTTTAAGGTCAGACCATTTTTATTTCACATCAGCCACAGTTCTGTCTTGCTGCCCCAAGCTACCTGTTTGGCTTTGTTTGTCAACCCACTATTTAGTCCACCAAGTAATACCTGTTGCCTGTCTTCAATCTCCTCTACCATCACCGTGATCTCGTCTTCCAAAAAGTTTGATTTTCTCTTTTGGTCCATGGCTATTCCTGACTAAACCCTCATTTGTGCTAGCATTCTATAACGGGAATTTGCTGATTGTAATGCACGTTCAGGTGCCGTCAATTTTAAGTTAATTTGAGATTTATAGATCACAGGTGTGTAAGTTACAAATGGGCTTCTTAGAACCTGTTTTTTGCTTAATACATGATTCCATATGTGTTATTTCATAGTTGTGATGTCGTCACTATTATTCTACTATGTAGAAAATAGTAAAAATGAAAACCCCTTGAATGAGTAGGTGTTCTAAAACTTTTGACCAGTAGTGTATGTCTTTCCTTTGTTTCTGAGTGGAAATTGCATTGAAAGTGGTCTGCATCAAGTACAGTGTAAAGTCAGGAAACAGAAGGAGCCCTGCGGACAGAAGGTAAAAAAGGAGGACTAAGCAACCACAGTCTTGTACAGTGGAAGTTTGCTAGATTAACTCACCTCAAAGGGATGGGGGCAGGCTGAAATGAGAACCGTGGAGAAGGTTGATCTCTTGTCCTAACCTCTACTTGTAATCCATTGTTGGATGGGGTAATTGTTTTCCCTCCCCCTTCAGTATCTAGGTGGTTTGGAGCAGCGGCTATGATTGCATGTATATTGCATTGGCCCTTTTTGTGAGTCATGTGGCTGTTTCCTATCTATTATTGAGCAGGCTGTGCTTTGGCCACGTTGTGGACGATTAATAAATAAAGACGGTCACATCTACGGTGGAGACGAGCCTTGAGTAAATGACAAAGAGAACGTAATTTGGAGTCGAATGAATGACTTCAACCTTGTTGAGCTTTCTTTCAACAGCCATGCTGGTAAACTTAAGCTTTTGTTTTTCTTGAAAACTATTGTTGAAATGTTCTTAGATATGCTATCAGGCTACAATAGCTATGATAGCTTCAGATGGTACAGTATCTATTCTGAATTGACAGAAATCAACCTGTGTGACTATTAGGGCTGTTGTGGTGAACGTATTACTGCCACACTGGCAGTCATTTCTAATGACCACAGTAAAATTCCACGTGACTTGAGTCACGGTAATCTCTTATGCGCTCTGGACATGCGTTGGGCAGTACCCAACTCTCTAACGATCATCAGGTCGTTAATGGCCTGGTACTCGAGCTCTATTGTCCCTCTAACCACTCTGACATCAATGCAAATGCTTTTGAAGATCACATCAAACACTTATCAAAACAGTATGTGCTTTTAAAACTCACCTCACTGTGATTGATCAATTTGAAGAGAGTTCAACAACAGGTTGAAACTAAGTGGAAAACATGGTCGTTGTGGATGTTGTTTCAAAGCCTAACACGATGAAATTGACAACACTATGTAAGGTGATGATTAATTCAAAACATCCATAGGCTTATTAGAGCTTATGCATATGCATCGGCCTATATATGACCCAAGCCTGAAATTAAACCTCAATTAAAATAATGATTGTGATGTTATACAATACATAGCCTACCGCATATTACGCACGGAAGAAAAACATACAAAAACAGATTTAAGATGTATTTTTCTACATAATTGGTCTAGCCTATACTCCAAAATGAAGCAAATTCTAGTAATCACCTTTGAGTATGGACTGTAATATTATGCATACTGGATGGACTGGTTACCTTATGCTATGTTCCAAACCTTCTGTCCATTAGTCTGGGAGAGATAATATAGGTCTAGGCGATGCTGTTGATTGTGCAGGGCGGCTTACAGAGTTTGCCTATAATTATATTGAGTTTGTATTTGGTTTTGAATTGCCTAGTAATAGAGCATTTTTATTTATATTTTCCTAATTAATAGGCTGACACATTACCTTTGGCAACAGAATATATCACCACCTTGCATTTCCATCTCCTCCCTTCTCTCCTTCGTTCCTTTCTAGAGTGCGCAGAGAGAGGGGATGTCAACAGTTTACTGAAATATGTCTAGTTGTGATAACATGTTACTATCGATGTTCCTGAACAGATTTATAGGGTTGTAGAGACCATGGCATACAGAGTTTGGGCGAAATATCACCTGTGGCGCAGCTAGAGGCTGCGTGCTCCTCAGGAGTAGCATACACTGCATGATTGAAAGCGAACCGTGGCCTCCATTCATTATTTGAGTGCATAAGGATGGCGTGTCTATTTCCCCCTGTTCCTGTTCCTGCCCATTTGATAATGTGCCATTCTAAATCTTAACAAATGTTACATATTAGTAAAGGCAAGATTACATTTAGAATAGTCTGATGGGTGAAAATATGGTGCCTTGATGAGAAAACAGCATGTGCAGCCTGAGGAAAGCAACAGAGAGCCCAAGCTTTTTTTGTGACTTTCTCTAATCATCAATAGACTATAGTTGCATCATGCAGCCCGTATATGTTTTAATTTCTAAGACATTCTAAGGTTTGTATCATTCACAACTAAAGTTGCAAAATAAGTAAGGGGAAAATGCCTCCGTTCTGTACATTACCTTGGAAATAATGGATGATACAACTGGACAAGGCAATGCCGGGTCCTTTTGCGGAGTTTTTCCAAGGTAATGTACAGAACGGAAGCGTTTATCCAGCTTATACCATAGTTTGCGAAGAAAACAATATGGAGGCACACATTTACCGGTATAAATACTTTTTTTTCATTGATATTTTCATTTTTATAAGCAAATTCATACTTTCTCATTTTTTGGTTACTGGAGACGCGACCCAGTTGTTCGTTCTTTATGTTCCGTTGCCATGCTCAGTGGCAACGTTCTTATCCCTTGCTTGCTGCTAGCTAGCCAACTGTGCTGAAAAAAAACATAAATGCAAAATGTAAAGTGTTGGTCCCATGAGCTGAACTAAAAGATCCCAGAAATGTTCCATATGCACAAAACCCTTATTTCTCTAAAATGTTGTGCACACATTTGTTTATGTCCCTGTTTGTGAGCATTTCTCCTTTGCCAAGATAATCCATCGACCTGACAGGTGTGGCATATCAAAAAGCTGATTAAACAGCATGATCATGCACCTTGTCCTGGGGACAATAAAAGCCCACTCTAAAATGTTCATTTTTGTCACACAATCTGTGTTTTGAGGGATCGTGCATTTGGCATGCTCTCTGCAGGAATGTGCATCAGAGCTGTTGCCCAATAATTGAATGCTAATTTTTCTACCATAAGCCGCCTCAGATGTTGTTTTAGATCATTTAGCAGCAGGTTCAACCGGCCTCACAACCGCAGACCACATGTATGGCGTCGTGTGGGCGCGTGATTTGCTGATGTCAGCGTTGTGAACAAAGTGCCCCATGGTGGCAGACAACAAACACAATTCCATTTTGTCTACAGCAATTTGAATGCACAGCGATACTGTGACGAGATCCTGAGGCCCCTTGTCGTGCCATTCATCAGCCGCCATCACCTCATCTTTCAGCATGATAATGCACGGCCCCATGTCGCAAGGATCTGTAACACAATTCCTGGAAGCTGAAAATGTCCCAGTTCTTCCATGTCCTGCATACTCACCAGACATGTCACCCATTGAGCATGTTTGGGATGCTCTGTTTTGACGTATAGGACAGCGTGTTCCAGCAATATCCAGCATCTTCGCACAGCCATTGAAGAGGAGTGGGACAATAGTTAATTCTTACATGTTCTATGTTTGAGCTGCTTTTGAAAGCAAAAGTCGATTTTAAAACATTATTGGCATTGTTGAATTCGATTTTCATAATAGTATGCAAAGACTGATAGTTAGCTAAACTAGCAAGTCTATTTGTATGGTTACCTGTCGCTATCTAGTACACTTTCTAGCTACTTCAGTGCATGTTGAACACGTTTCTACCTGCAAATTAACACATTTCTAGCATTAAATGTGTTAAATTATAGCCATGGTAAGCAAGGGATAATCAACTCGGGGCTGTATGTGTTCTCTGGAAAATAGTGCAACTCCGTGGAAGGTTAGTTCCACTAGCGCGTCTCCACCAAACTTAACAGTTGGCACTATGCATTTGGGTAGGTAGCGTTCTCCTGGCATCCGCCAAACCTGGATTCCTCCATCAGACTGCCAGATGGTGAAGCGTGATTCATCACTCCACTGCCCCAAAGGCAGTTGTAGAAACATCTCAGAGTTGATCAATGGAAACAGGATGCACCTGAGCTCATTTTCGAGTCTCATAGCAAAGGGTCTGAATACTTATGTAAAAACCTATTTTCGCTTTGTCATTATGGGTATAGATTGCTGAGGAATCCTGACTTAATTAAATGGTGAATAAAGAGCTCAGCCATGTGCTCCTTGTCAGTAACAAGGATAGTCTGAGTGGACTTATTTCTCATTTGCCTGAACGAGAGCCAGCCTGAGTATGCTTGTGCTGAGCCTTTCGCCAAATGGAATTCTTGAGGCGGAGTAACTCTGCCAGATCACGGTCGAACCAGGGGTTGAACCTGTTTTTAATTCTAATTTTCTTTATGGGGGGTGTTTGTTAACAATAGCACTGAAAATATCAAAAAAGAAAGTCCAAGTGTCTTCGACAGAGGGGATTAAGTTGATTCTATACCAATTTACAGAGGCCAAGTCATGAAGGAAGGCTTTCTCATTAAAGTTTTTTAGTAAGCGTCTATGACAAATAAGGACAGGTCGTTTCACTGAGCAGGCATTATGAACACAGGCTGTAAAACAATGACCACTAAGGTCATTATAGAAAACACCAGACAGATACCTATCAGGATTATTTAAGAGGATAACATCAAGGAGAGTAGCCTTTTCTGGGTTTTTGGAGTCATACCTTGTGGGATTTGTAATAATCTGAGAAAGATTCAGGGAGTCCCATTGCTTTAAAACTTGGTCAGGTGATTTAAGCATATCCCAGTTTAGGTAACCTAGCAGGACAAATTCAGATTTAGTGTAAGGGGCCAGGAGAGCGCTTAGGGCAGGTAGGGTACAGGCCGGTGCTGATGGAGGACGATAGCACCCAGCAACATTCAACAAAGAGCTATTTGAAAGTTTAATGCTTAAAACTAGCCAGCCAAATTGTTTGGGGACAGACTTGGAGAAAACTGAGCACTGAAGGTGGTCCATGGTAAAGATTGCCACTCCACCACCTTTGGAAGATCTGTCTTGCCGAAAAAGGTTTTAACAAGAAAGGTTAACATATCAGAGCACAAGTCAGAATTGGGGGCTAGCAACAGTAGATAGGCCAGTGTGTACATGCACATTTCCAGATATCATCAGCAGTAATACAATCAAGGCACAGCAGAGGACAGGGCGAGCTCTGCAGTGTTGATTTTTTTATGATATTTGAATGTGCATCAGATGGCAACAAGATCATATTGTACAGCAATTTCATCAGGTAAGATGATACAAAGCTGGCGATAGGTGGTTAGAATAGGATGGGAGGCCAAGAGTTTGTGTAACCAATAGAGTGTGGGAACAAACATACTCTGTCCCACGGTTGGGTAAACAAGCAAGTTCATATACATATTATCTTCTTCATTGGTTGATTTCTCCCAACTCAAAGGAATCCCCACCCAGTTGACTACTTTAAAATAGTGGAAGCCCTCAATGTCAATGTTCCTGTGAAAACTGGTTATATCCATGATTAATTCTCTATCTATCTCTATGTTTGTATCACCAGGGCAAGTGAGCTATTTTTAGCACAAGGCCAACAATAAAGCAACCCCGGGTTGAATCAAAGCCCTGCATGTGAATTAAGCTGTTTCCAGAGAACGCAGTGGTTGGTCTCTTGTCTCGCACACACAGGCAGCCATCTGCAGTCTGAATGGACCTCATTGACAGAGGAGAGGAGAGCAGAGCACTTCAGAGGCTTTAGTTAAACCTACGTGTACCATACCCTGTCGTCTCACAGCCTGGCACCCAATAAAGACTGAGTATAAGCACATTGATTACCAGAGTGTATTATTGCTCACAAAATTCCATCATCTTACCGGGGCTCTTTAACTAGCTAAATGTGAGCTGTTTCCTCCTACAGAACAGTAGGTTATGTAGAGTATGAGTCAACTCCCTCCTTTGTGGCAGCAGCTAAACATGTTCCCTGCCACTGGCCACACATCACATGCACGACTGTGTATACACACACACACACACACACACACACACACACACACACACACACACACACACACACACACACACACACACACACACACACACACACACACACACACACACACACACACACACACACACACTAACACACACACACACTAACACACACACACAGCCTCCCTGGCAATGTGAAATGTGCTGTGAGTGTGTCCACCCTGCTCGCTTGCGCTCTCAACCGACCAGTTCTTTCATTGTGTCAAGAGCCACTCACTGGTGACTCAAGCTGCCCATTGATGATGTAAGTGGGCACATGGACGGGTGCCACCGTCTAGCTATAGTAATCAAATGTCTCAGACATGACTAATTTCAAAGAAAGGGTCACATTAATTTAAATTCCAGTCAATTAGGCTATCGAAATCGAATTGGGCATGGAATTACAGTAAAGAAATGCCTGAGGCCAATTAGTCATTTTGGAATGGGCATCTTCAGTTGATCTTGCAAACTTGTGTGTGTGTGCATGTGTGTGTGTGACTATGGTGTGTGTCTTCCACAAGGTTGTTCAGGCAGGCTGCATGGTCTCTCCCCAGAGCCTAAAATAGCAGCAAAGCCCTGGCATGGGTTAATCCCCCCTGGATGACTGACTGCTGCTCCATGACCAAAGTGACAGCAGTTACATCTCACTGGAACTCACACACACACACATGCAGACACACATACAGGCATACACACATGAACAAACACACACACACAAACACACAGGTAGGGCTGTGGCGGTCATGACATTTTGTCAGATGGTTATTGTCATGCAAAAGACTGTTAATGAACATAAACATGTTTAGCATCTCCAGGTTCCACTCATTCAAGCTGCATACAAGCCTCTAATGCATGCTTTTGGAACATTTAAAAAAGTAGAATGAATCAATTGAACATGCACCATCATAATAAATTCTTTATTTATTTTAGCCAGGTCTAAAGAAACATTATGTTATGAAGAAAATGTATTTCAGATTAACAGAATGTGAGTTGGCCTACTATATTTGGCTATGCGCCATGCCATAGGCTGTAGGCTTCTTCATTTAGCAGACAAGATTTGCTTATAAATCCTGTGCCATTATTTTATATTATAGGATTTTATAGTAAGAAGAATATAATTGAACAAAATCAAATCTAATGAATATGTTTCCTATTCTGGAGTGAGTGTGCGCATATGAAGTGGCTATGTTGAGCGTAAAAGTTATAATTTGAAACAGGTCCGATAAACTAGATTAAGAGTTATTTGGCAACTTTAGTTGTAAATGATACAAACCTTAGAATGTCTTAGAAATTAAAATATTATATATATGAGCTGCATGATGCGACTATAGGCTATTGATGATTTGAGAAAGTCGCAAAAAAAATGCTTGCGCTCTGTTCCTTGCCTCAGGCTGCACAGCCTGTTCTCTAATCAAGTGATTATATTTTCACACATCTTCAGTTTAATATTGTCTTTACTAATATGTAAAATTCGTTTTGATTTAGAATGTTCCATTATCAGATGCGCAAGAACCAGGGCAAGACAACAAGGACATGTCATCCATATGCACTGGAATAGCGAATAGAGGCCACTTTCCCGCCCTACGTTTTTCACTCATGTTGGGTAGGCTACTCCGGTAATTTCGCTGAGCCACAGGTAATACTCTGCCCAAACTCTGTATGCCATGGCCTCTCCAACCCCGTTCCTGCAGCTACCCAGTGCTTGATTTGGGAAACCCATTGAAATCGGTTCGGGAACATCGATAGTAACATGTTTTCACAAGTAAACATATTTCATTAAACTGTTGACAGCCCCTGTCTCCGCGCGCTGGAGAAAGAAATGAATGAGAGAGGAGAGGAGATACAAACTCACAGTGGTGAGATATTCTGTAGCTAAATGCAATGTGTCAGTCTATTAATTATGAAAATTAACCTATTACTATGTTATTCAAAATCTAAAACAAATGCACTATAATTGTATGCTAAATCTGAATTAGTTTAATTTAAGTTAGACCAATTATGTACCAAAGATATGTTGAATCAGTATTTTTGCATGTTTTTCATGAAAGTATTCAGACCCCTTGACTTTTTCCACGTGTTCTTGCATTACAGCCTTATTCTAAAATTGATTAAATAATAATTTTTCCTCATCAATCTACCCACAATAGCCTATAATGACAAAACGAAAACATGTTTTTAAGAAATTGTAGCTAATTTATTAAGAAACATAAATACCTTATTTGCATAAGTATTTAGCCCCTTTGCTATGAGACTCGAAATTTTGCTCAGGTGCATCCTGTTTCCATTGATCATCCTTGAGATGTTTCTACAACTTGATTGGAGTCCACCTGTGGTAAATTCAATTGATTGGACATGATTTTGAAAGGCACACACCTGTCTACACAAGGTACCACAGTTGACAGTGCATGTCAGAGCAAAAACCAAGTCATGAGGTCGAAGGAATTGTCCGTAGAGCTCCGAGACAGAATTGTGTCGAGGCACAGAGGGTACCAAAACATTTCTGCAGCATTGAAGGTCCCCAAGAACACAGTGGCCTCCATTATTCTTAAATGGAAGAAGTTTGGAACCACCAAGACTCTTCCTAGAGCTGGCCACCCAGCCAAACTGAGCAATCGGGGGAGAAGGGCCTTGGTCAGGGAGGTGACCAAGAACCCGACAGTCCCTCTGTGGAGATAGGAGAACCTTCCAGAAGGACAACCATCTCTGCCGCACTCCACCAATCAGGCCTTTATGGTAAAGTGGCCAGACGGAATCCACTCCTCAGTAAAAGGCACATGACAGCCTGCTTGGAGTTTGCCATAAGTCACCTTAAGGACTCTCAGACCATGAGAAACAAGATTTTATGGTCTGATGAAACCAAGATTGAACTCTTTGGCCCTAATGCCAAGTGTCACATCTGCAGGAAACCTGGCACCATCCTTATGGTGAAGCATGCTGGTGGCATGTAGGGATGTTTTCAACGGCAGGGACCGGGAGGCTAGTCAGGATCAAGGGAAAGATGAACGGAGCAAAGTACAGAGATCCTTGATGAAAATCTGTTCCAGAGCCCTCAGGACCTCAGACTGGGGCGAAGGTTCACCTTCCAACAGGACAAGACCCTAGGCACACAGCCAAGACAACATAGGAGTAGCTTCGGGACAAGTCTCTGAATTTCCTTGAGTGGCCCAGCCAGCCCGGACTTGAACCCAATCAAATATCTCTGGAGATACCGGAAAATAGCTGTTCAGGGACGCTCTCATCCAACCTGACAGAACTTGAGAGGATCTGCAGAGAAGAATGGGAGAAACTCCCCAAATAAAGGTGTGCCAACCTTGTAGTGTTATACCTAAGAAGATTCAAGGCTGTATAATTGCTGCGAAAGGTGCTTCAACAAATACTTATGTAAATGTGATATTTCCCCCAATAAAATGTATACATTTGAAAAAAATGTTAAACCTGTTTTTGCTTTGTCATTATGGGGTATTTTGTGTAGATTGATGAGGGGGAGGGACAATACAATCCATGTTAGAATAAGGCTGTAACATAACAAAACGTGGAAGAAGTCAAGGGGTCGAAGTTGCTTCCAGAGACAGTTTGGAACTTTGTAGTGTTGCAACCAAGGACAGGTGATTGCTCCTATACAATTCCACTTGACAATAACAGCACTTACAGTTGCCCGGAGCAGCTCTAGCTCTAGCTGGGCAGAAATTTGACAAACTGACTTGTTGAAAAGGTGGCATCCTATGACGGTGCCACATGGAAAGTCACTGAGCTCTTCAGTAAGGCCATTCTACTGGATAAGCTCTAATATGCATATGGAGTTTCAAATTAATCATCACCTTAGAAAGCGGAGTCCATTTTGTTGTGTAAGGCTTTGAAACAACATCCACAACGACCATGTTTTCCACTCAGTTTCAACCTAATGTTGAACTTTTTCTTCAAATTGATGAATCACAGTGAGGTGAGTTTTAAAAGCACGTACCGTTTTGATGATAAGTGTTTGATGTGATTTTCGATTGCATTTGTATTTATATCAGAGTGGTTAGAGGTACAATAGAGCCCTGAGTACCAGGCCATTAGAACCTGATGATCATTAGCAAGTTGGGTAGGCTACTACTAATGCATGTCCAGAGTGCATAAGAGGAGGTTACCGTGACTCAAAGGTCATGACTCTTGACTGCTGGCGTGGCGGTAATATGGTCACCGCAACCGCCCTACACACACGTTATCTGTTTCACCTTATTTTACATGCATGAACACATTGACAATCTCACTTTCATTCACACGCATGTATTCTCAAGGATTCTCTGAGATGCTATACACAGGGAAGCATTTATGCCATACATACTCAAATATATAATGCACAAAGACACGCTGTCCTGGCTTGCCTCTGTCTATCCACACCTTTTCCCCCCAGTACTGCTCTCAGAAACCAGGTGGATCCTAGTTCTGTAATAAACATCTCAGTATGACACCCCGCCTTTGTCTTATTTGCGACTTCATCCATGATCGTGATCAATGTCTATCCCATCACCAAGACAACACACCGCCACCCCCCCCCACCCTCCTCCTCTCCCTCCCTCATTCCTCTCCCTCCCCCACTTGCACAGTACCTCAACCTTTCTCACTGGTTGTGCGCTGACCTTGCAAAAAAAGCATGACATTCTTTCTGTTTTAATAATTCATGTGTGGTGAGCGGGTTCCCTCCCTCTGCTCTGCAGTGAGCTGCTGGCTCCAGTATGTAGAGTCAGGAAAACAGCATCTCTGGATGAAGGGGTGGAATGGTGCATGGTGTCCTTCTATAAAGGGGCTATGGAAAGTTCTAGGATCTAGATGGTTCCGGAACAGAGGTCACATCCAGGATTCTAATTGGATGGAATGGGGGGGGTTCTCAATCAAGTCTCTATAAGAGGATGAAGTTTATGTGTAACATCTGATGAAAACAGTGTATAAGCACATTGACTACCAGAGTGTATTATTGCTCACAAAATTCCATCATCTTACCGGGGCTCTTTAACTAGCAAAATGTGAGCTGATTCCTCCTACAGGACAGTAGGTTATGTAGAGTATGAGTCAACTCCCTCTGTGGCAGCAGCTATACATGTTCCCTGCCACATCTCAGAGAAGCGTGAATTTAAACTCCTTAGACATTTTGCCATTAGGCTGACAAATGTAGGATTTAACTTGAGGAGAGAGCCTTTAAAGTCAGTTTGAGGCGGATAGATAGCGATTAGGCCTCTTTCTGCTGCGAGGCGGTGGCAGAAAATGCTGACAGTCCAGCCGAATCGAAGTGTCAAGCCTCTGATTACAAAGTCTGTAAGTTCATTATCCCGCATACCACCATGAACCATGCTGATGGCCCTGAAGCTCTCTCTCCCTCTCTCTCACCAGCTTCCCTCTCTCCCCTCTCTCTCACTATCTTCCATCTCTCTCCATCAGTGTGCAGACAGGCTACAAGCTGATGAAAGACTGGGGAGAGCATGGCCATCTTTAGACACTCCAATCCCCTTAATATGTTGGGTTTAGTGCAGGCAGGCTAACAGGCAGACAGGCACTGACTGCTAAAGCTACACTACAGCTGTATAGGAAGGGAAAGATATGGCTGTATGTGGAGAATCCCGAGACCTGCTGGCTTTCTGTGGCCTAAACATTTAGACACACATACAGTTGAAGTCAGATCAGTTTTTCACAATTCCTGACATTTAATCCTAGTAAAAATTCCCAGTTTTAGGTCAGTTAGGATCACCACTTTATTTTAAGAATGTGAAATGTCAGAATAATAGTAGAGGGAATGAACTATTTCAGCTTTTATTTCTTTCATCACATTCCCAGTGGGTCAGAAGTTTACATACATTCAATTAGTATTTTGTAGCATTGCCTTTAAATTGTTTAACTTGGGTCAAATGTTTCGGGTAGCCTTCCACAAGCTTCCCACAATAAGTTGGAGGAATTTTGGCCCATTCCTCCTGACAGAGCTGGTGTAACTGAGTCAGGTTTGTAGGCCTCCTTGCTCGCACATGCTTTTTCAGTTCTGCCCACAAATTCTCTATGGGATTGAGGTCAGGGCTTTGTGATGCCCACTCCAATACCTTGACTTTGTTGTCCTTAAGCCATTTTGCCACAACTTTGGAAATATGCTTGAGGTCATTGTCCATTTGGAAGACCCATTTGCGACCAAGCTTTAACTTCCTGACTGATGTCTTGAAATGTTGCTTCAATATATCCACATCATTTTCTTTTCTTCATGATGCCATCTGTTTTGTGAAGTGCACCAGCCCCTCCTGCAGCAAAGCACCCCACAACATGATGCTGCCACCCCCGTGTTTCACGGTTGGGATGGTGTTCTTCAGCTTGCAAGCCTCCCCCTTTCTCCTCCAAACATAACAATGGTCATTATGGCCAAACAGTTCTATTTTTGTTTCATCAGACCAGAGGATTTTCTCCAAAAAGTACAATCTTCGTCCCCATGTGCAGTTGCAAACCGTAGTCTGTGGCTTCTTCCTTGGTGAGCGGCCTTTCAGGTTATGTCGATATAGGACTAGTTTTCTGTGGATATAGATACTTTTGTACCTGTTTCCTCCAGCATCTTCACAAGGTCCTTTGCTGTTGTTCTGGGATTGATTTGCACTTTTCGCACCAAAATACGTTCATCTCTAGGAGACAGAACGCGTCTCCTTCCTGAACAGTATGACGGCTGCGTTGTCCCATGGTGTTTATACTTGCGTACTATTGTTTGTACAGATGAACGTGGTACCTTCAGGCGTTTGGAAATTGCTCCCAAGGATGAACCAGACTTGTGGAGGTCTACAATCTTTTTTCTGAGGTCTTGACTGATTTCTTTTGATTTTCCCATGATGTCAAGCAAAGAAGCACTGAGTTTGAAGGTAGGCCTTGAAATACATCAACAGGTACACCTCCAATTGACTCAAATTATGTCAATTAGCCTATCAGAAGCTTCTAAAGCCATGACATAATTTCCCCAAGCTGTTTAAAGGCACAGTCAACTTCGTGTATGTAAACTTCTGACCCACTGGAATTGTGATACAGTGAATTATAAGTGAAATAATCTTTCTGTAAACAATTGTTGGAAAAATGACTTGTGTCATGCACAAAGTAGATGTCCTAACTGACCTGCCAAAACTATAGTTTGTTAACAAGAAATTTGTGGAGTGGTTGAAAAACTAGATTTAATGACTCCAACCTAAGTGTACGTAAACTGCCGACTTCAACTGTATAAGCCCATACACATATGAACCATCCAACGCACAAGTAGCCTACACGTATGTACACAAACTAGCATGTGTGCCCCACGCACTCACATGCATGCACACACACAGGGTAGCTATCTGCAGCCCATGGTCCAGACTGAACGTCTTGCACCAAATAATAATGAGCTCATCAGCGCTAAGCAGTGCTGACTGGGAGATGTTCAGGTCTCCTCCTGCGCTCCAGTTCACCCACAGAATAAAACTAATCACATTAGTCAGTTACTGACGCCTAGGCACTCCCTATATATCTATCTATCTATCTATCGATCGAAACAAGAAAATAATCATCCAGATGCGGCGCTCCTAGTGGCTGGGAAGTTTAATGCAGAGAAACTTAACTCTATTTTACCTAATTTCTACCAGCATGTTACATGTGAAACCAGAGGGAAAAAACTCTAGACCACCTTTACTCCACACACAGAGACGTGTACAAAGCTCTCCTCTCACCCTCCATTTGGCAAATCTGACCATAACTCTATCCTCCTGCTTCTTGCTTACAAGCAAAAACTAAAGCAGGAAGTACCAGTGACTTGCTCAATACGGAAGTGGTCAGATGACGCAGATGCTAAGCTTCAGGACTGTTTTGCTAGCACAGACTGGAATATGTTCTGGGATTCTTCCGATGGTATTGAGGAGTCCACTACATCATTCACTGGCTTCATCAATAAGTGAATCGATGACATAGTCCCCACAGTGACCGTACGTACATACCCCAACCAGAAGCCATGGATTACAGGCAACATCCACACTAAGCTAAAGGGTAGATCTGCAGCTTTCAAGTAGTGGAACTCTAACCCGGACACTTATAAGAAATTCCGCTATGCCCTCCGACAGACCATCAAACAGGCAAAGCGTCAATACAGGACTAAAATTGAATCCTACTATACTGGTTCTGACGCTCGTCGGATGTGTCCGTGCTTGCAAACTATTACGTACTACAAAGGGAAGCGCAGCTATGATGCAGTGCCAGTGTCTTCACTGACATTTTCAACCTCTCCCTGACCGAGGCTGTAATACCAACATGTTTCAAGCAGAACACCATAGTCCCTGTGCCAAAGAACACCAAGGTAACCTGCCTAAATTACTACCAACCCGTTGTACACGTCTGTAGCCATGAAGTGCTTTGAAAGGCTGATCATGTCTCACATCAACACCGTTATCCCAGAAACCCTAGACCCACTCCAATTTACATACCGCCCCAACAGATCGACAGATGATGCAATCTCTTTTGCACTCCACACTGCCCTTTCCCACCTGGACAAAAGGAACACATACGTGAGAATGCTATTCATTGACTACAGCTCAGCGTTCAACACCATAGTGCCCTCAAAGCTTATCACTAAGCTAAGGATCCTGGGACTGAACACCTTCCTCTGCAACTGGATCCTGGACTTAGTCCCCTCCTGTACTCACTGTTCATCCATGACTGCATGGCCAAGCACGACGATGCCATCATTAAGTTTGCCGACGACGACAAACAGTGGTAGGCCTGATCACCGAAAATGATGAGACAGCCTATAGGGAGGAGATGGCAGTGTGGTGCCAGGATAACAACCTCTCCCTCAACGTGATTAAGACAAAGGAGCTGATCGTGGACTACAGGAAAAGGAGGGCCGAGCACGCCCCTATTCTCATCGACAGGGCTGTAGTGGAACAGGTTGAGAGCTTCAAGTTCCTTGGTGTCCACATTACCAATAAACTATCATGGTCAAAACACACTAAGACAGTTGTGAAGGGGGCACGACAACGCCTATTCCCCCTCAGGAGACTGAAAAGATTTGGCATGGGTCCTCAAAACCTCAAAAAGTTATACAGCTGCACCATCGAGAGCATCCTGACTGGCTGCATCACTGCCTTGTATGGCAACTGCTCGAATTCCGACCGCAAAGCACTACAGAGGGTAATGCATACGGTAATGCATACTGCCATCTAGGACCTCTGAACCAGGCGGTGTCAGAGGAAGGTCCTAAAAATTGTCAAAGACTCCAGCCACCCTAGTCATAGACTGTTCTTTCTGCTACCGCACAGCAAGCGGTACCGGAGCACCAAGTCTAGGTCCAAAAGGCTTCTTAACAGATTCTTTCAACCAGCTTCACCTGGAATGCTTTTCCAACAGTCTTGAAGGAGTTCCCTCATATGCTGAGCACTTGTTGGCTGCTTTTCCTTCACTCTGCAGTCCGACTCATCCCAAACCATCTCAATTTGGTTGAGGTCAGGGGATTGTGGAGGCCAGGTCATCTGATGCAGCACTCCATCACTCTCCTCCTTGGTCAAATAGCCCTTACACAGCCTGGTGGTGTGTTGGGTCATTGTCCTGTTGAAAAACAAATTATAGTACCACTAAGCCCAAACCAGATAGGATGGCGTATCGCTGCAGAATGCTGTGGTAGCCATGCTGGTTAAGTGTGCCTTGAATTCTAAATACATCAGACAGTGTCACCAGCAATGCACCCCCACACCATAACACCTCCTCCTCCATGCTTTACGGTGGGAAATACACATGCAGAGATCATCCGTTCACCCACACCGTGTCTCATAAAGACAAGGCGGTTGGAACCAAAAATCTCCAATTTGAACTCCAGACCAAATTTCCACTGATCTAATGTCCATTGCTTGTGTTTCTTGGCCCAAGCAAGTCTCTTCTTATTATTGGTGTCCTTTAGTATTGGTTTCTTTGCAGCAATTCGACCATGAAGGCCTGATTCACACAGTCTCCTTTGAACAGTTGATGTTGAGATGTGTCTGCTACTTGAACTCCATGAAGCATTTATTTGGGCTGCAATTTCTGAGTCTGGTGACTCTAATGAACTTATCCTCTGCAGCAGAGGTAACTCTGGGTCTTCCATTCCTCTGGTGGTCCTCATGAGAGTCAGTTTCATCATAGCGCCTGATGGTACTTGCGACTGCACTTGAAGAGACTTTCAAAGTTCTTGAAATTTTCTGGATTGACTGACCTTCATGTCTTAAAGTAATGATGGACTGTCGTTTCTCTTTGCTTATTTGAGCTGTTCTTGCCATAATATGGACTTGGTCTTTTACCAAATAGGGCTATCTTCTGTATAGCCCCCCTACATTGTCCCCAACACAACTGATTGGCTCAAACGCATTAAGAAGGAAAGACATTCCACAGATTAACTTTTAGCAAGGCACACCTGTTAATTGAAATGCATTCCAGACGACTACCTCATGAAGCTGGTTGAGAGAATGCCAAGAGTGTGCAAAGCTGTCATCAAGGAAAAGGGTGGCTATTTGAAGAATCTCAAATATAAAATATATTTTGATTTGTTTAACACTTTTTTGGTTACTACATGATTCCGTATGTGTTATTTAATCGTTTTGATGACTTCACTATTATACTACAATGTAGAAAATAGTAAAAATAAATAAAAACCCTTGAATGGGTAGGTGTGTCCAAACTTTTGACTGATACTGTATATTATTTATTATATGTAACAACAAGATTAAATCAAGAAAAGTCTGATGGGTGACAACATTAGCCTATCACTTGTGAATTATATATTATCAGTTGTGTATGATGCACAGCATAAGAAACTGCCTTTTTTGTGACTTTTTCGAATCATAGACACACACCTCATGTAGCCTTGGTATAGGCCTATATGTTTTGATAAGGTTTGTATCTGTAACTAAAGTGACCAAATAACTTCTTAAAATTTAGCACATTAGTCTGCTTTACAATGGGTTTAGAGCCTAACTGGCATACATAAGCAGCGCGTGAGTTTGATGTTTGAGGAAGATCATTTTCACCATAAAGATGCTCCTTAATAATAAAAGCATTACATTAATAATTGCATTTGTGGTCACTTTTGATAATGGTGTTTTCCTCTAATGGAACATTCCTGCTTATAGCCTACTACAATGTGCACATTGCTGCGCTTATAATGAGAAGAAATAGCCTAATAGTTTATTACCATTTTAAACTAAATGTTCTGATCTGTTGCGTCAGCCACATTGCGTAAACATTTTTTTTTAAATGCTATTTGTTGTATTCATTTGGGATCTATTGCATCCCACAACTGTCCCAGATTATGTTTGCAATATTTATTTCTCGCACAGAATAGAATAGGTTGACTTTTTTACTATGGGGGATAGTGGATTGACATAGGCTAATGCTTTTGCTGTTTGTTAGATCTACTCATCTTGTTGGTTGACGAAAAGTAAATGTGGACAGTTGTTTCAATATTGGCCAATTGCACCTCGGAATTGGATAAGGATGCGCGTAGTTGCGTCCCCAATGTGTCTGTCTTCACTTGTAGCCCGTGAAAAAGACCTGATCACATGATGGAGAGCCTTGTGAGTGAGAGGTGCTTCTGAGCCCGCAGCACTCAGGGAGAAAGGCACTATGCAGCACTCCGAGCCATTTGCACAAAGGCCACTGGCTGTAAAAGTCATGGATTTTTTTAGGGTGCATTACGGCCACAAAGGGGATGCCGCAGTGAAATTGTGAATGAGAGACTAATGAAGTGTGTACAGCCTGTGCAAAAAACAAAGCAGAGCTCATGCCTTTCAAGCAACTTTTTTCAAATCATCATTAGAGTTGCATCATGCAGCCTTACAATGTATTGAAAATCTAAACATATAGTCCAACGTTTGTAGAACAACTAAAGTTAAATGAATAACTCTAAATTAAGCATATAGGAATACCTATTTCTTTGTTAAGCGCTCAACACAGAACAGCCGTATGTGCGCACTCCCTCAACTCATTTTGAGAAAATATTTATATTTTATTCAGCTTTGTTCAATTGTATTCTTCATACTATAACATAATATAAAATAATTCTAAGCAAGTCTTGTCTGCTAAATGAACTAGTATAGCCCACAGCCATTTGGCATAGCCAGATCAGGACCTAACATAAGGACAACTTGTAACGTCCTGACCAGAGTTCTTATGTGTTTTGCTTGTTTAGTGTTGGTCAGGACGTGAGCTGGGTGGGAATTCTATGTTGTGTGTCTAGTTTGTCTGTTTCTGTGTCCAGCCTAATATGGTTCTCAATCAGAGGCAGCTGTCAATCGTTGTCCCTGATTGAGAATCATATATAGGAGGCTTGTTTTGTGTTGGGATTTTGTGGGTGATTGTTTCCTGTCTCTGTGTTTGTGTTCTGCACCAGATAGGACTGTTTTCGGTTTTCACATTTATTGTTTTTGTTGTTTGTAGTGTTCACACATTCTTTATTAAATATGTTGAACACTAGCCGCGCTGCATTTTGGTCCTCTCCTTCACCAATGGAAGGAAACCGTTACAGAATCACCCACCAAACTAGGACCAAGCAGCGTGGCAACGGGCAGCAGCGACAGCAGCAGCAGCAGCGGGACCAGGAGAAATTGACTTGGGAGGACGTTTTGGACGGCAAGGGTTGCTACACATGGGAGGAGATCCTGGCTGGAAAGGATCGCCTCCCATGGGAACAGCTGGAGGCAGCTAGGAGAGCAGAGGCAACCGGAGAGAGGAACCGGCGTTATGAAGGTACGCGGCTAGTACGGAAACCCGAGAAGAAATCCCCAAAATGTATTGGGGGGGTGCTAAAGGGTAGTGTGGCGAAGTCAGGTAGGAGACCTGCGCCCACTTCTCATGCTTACCGTGAAGAGCGGGAGTACGGGCAGACACCGTGTTATGCGGAAGAGCGCACTGTGTCTCCTGTACGTGTGCATAGCCCGGTGCGGGTTATTCCACCTCCCTGCACTGGCCGGGCTAGATTGAGCGTTGAGCCAAGTGCCATGAAGCCGGCTCAACATATCTGGCCTCCAGTACGTCTCCTCGGGCCGGTGTACATGGCACCAGCCTTACGCATGGTGTCCCCGGTTCGCCTACACAGCCCAGTGCGGGTTATTCCACCTCCCCGCATTGGTCGGGCTACGGGGAGCATGCAACCAGGTAAGGTTGGGCAGGCTCAGTGCTCAAGGGAGCCAGTACGCCAGCATGGTCCGGTATATCCGGCGGCACCTTCCCGCCCCAGCCCAGTACCTCCAGTTCCAGCACCCCGCACTCGCCGTATGGTGCGTGGCCCCAGCCCAGTACCACCAGTGCCTACACCACGCACCAGGCTTCCAGTGCGTCTCCAGAGCCCTGTTCCTCCTCCACGCACTCTCCCTATGGTGCGTGTCTCCAGCCCAGTACCTCCAGTTCCGGCACCACGCACCAAGCCTCCTGTGCGTCTCCAGAGCCCTGTACGCACTGTTCCTTCTCCCCGCACTCGCCCTGAGGTGCGTGCCCTCAGCCCGGTACCACCAGTGCCGGTACCACGCACCAGGCCTATAGTGCGCTTCGAGAGTCCAGTGTGCCCTGTTCCTGCTCCCCGCACTAGCCTTGAGGTGCGTGTCTCCAGTCCGGTACCACCAGTTCCGGCACCACGCACCAGGCCTACTGTGTGCCTCAGCAGGTCAGAGTCGGCCGTCTGCCCAACGCCGCCTGCGCTGCTCGTCTGCCTAGCGCCGTCTGAGCTGCTTGCCTGCCCAGCGCCGTCTGAGCTGCTTGCCTGCCCAGCGCCGTCTGAGCCATCCGTCTGCCCAGCTCCGTCTGAGCCATCCGTCTGCCCAGCGCCATCTGAGCCATCCGTCTGCCCAGCGCCATCTGAGCCATCCGTCTGCCCAGCGCCATCTGAGCCATCCGTCTGCCCAGCGCCATCTGAGCCATCCGTCTGCCCAGCGCCATCTGAGCCATCCGTCTGCCCAACGCCATCTGAGCCGCCCGTCTGTCCCGAGCCGTCAGAGCCGCCCGTCTGTCCCGAGCCATTAGAGCCGCCCGTCAGTCAGGAGCCGCTAGAGCCGTCAGTCAGTCAGGAGCTGCCAGAGCCGCCAGCCAGTCAGGAGCTGCCAGAGCCGCCAGCCAGTCAGGAGCTGCCAGAGCCTCCAGCCAGTCAGGAGCTGCCAGAGCCGCCAGCCAGTCAGGAGCTGCCAGAGCCGCCAGCCAGTCAGGAGCCGCCAGCCAGTCAGGAGCCGCCAGCCAGTCAGGAGCCGCCCTCCAGTCATGAGCTGCCTTCCAGTCATGAGCTGCCTTCCAGTCATGAGCTGCCCTCCAGTCATGAGCTGCCCTCCAGTCCGGAGCTGCCCTTCAGTCCGGAGCTGCCACTCAGTCCGGAGCTGCCCTTCAGTCCGGAGCTGCCACTCTGTCCGGAGCTGCCACTCAGTCCGGAGCTGCCACTCAGTCCGGAGCTGCCACTCAGTCCGGAGCTGCCACTCAGTCCGGAGCTGCCACTCAGTCCAGAGCTGCCTCTCTGTCGTGAGCTGCTTTTCAGTCCGGAGTTGCCCCTCTGTCGTGAGCTACCTCTCTGTCGTGAGCTACCTCTCTGTCCTGAGCTACCTCTCTGTCCTGAGCTACCTCTCTGTCCTGAGCTATCTCCTCTATCTAGGGGGGGCCTTGGTGAAGGTTCCTAGACCAAGGTCGGGGGCGAGGGTCGCCACTCAAAGGACGCTAAGGAGGGGGACAAAGACAGTGGTAGAGTGGTGTCCTCGTCTTGCGCCGGAGCCGCCACCGCGGACAGATGCCCACCCAGACCCTCCTCTTGAGTTTTAGGGGTGCGTTCGGAGTCCGCACCTCAGGAGGGGGGTACTGTAACGTCCTGACCAGAGTTCTTATGTGTTTTGCTTGTTTAGTGTTGGTCAGGACGTGAGCTGGGTGGGAATTCTATGTTGTGTGTCTAGTTTGTCTGTTTCTGTGTCCAGCCTAATATGGTTCTCAATCAGAGGCAGCTGTCAATCGTTGTCCCTGATTGAGAATCATATATAGGAGGCTTGTTTTGTGTTGGGATTTTGTGGGTGATTGTTTCCTGTCTCTGTGTTTGTGTTCTGCACCAGATAGGACTGTTTTCGGTTTTCACATTTATTGTTTTTGTTGTTTGTAGTGTTCACACATTCTTTATTAAATATGTTGAACACTAGCCGCGCTGCATTTTGGTCCTCTCCTTCACCAATGGAAGGAAACCGTTACACAACTCAGAGTATGCTATTCTGTTCTTCTGAAATAGACTACATTTTCTTCACATCATGCTTTTGTAGACCTGTCTAAAATAAATAATGGATTTATTGTGAAGGTGTAGGCTATATTACAGGGATTTATTAGACTTTTTAAAATGTAGATGTTCCAAAGATCTGCATCAGTAGAAGGAGATGCTAAATGTGTTTATGTTAATTAACGGTAAATTACAGTGAGACCGACAGTTATTTGCTTGACAATCACCGGCTGACGAAATTTGACCGCCACAGCCCTAGTTGGGAGTGATCAGCCAATGATCAAAGTGCATTGTCTTCTTCAAATTGGGTAAAACCAAAGACTATGGTAATATCCAGGAGCCAAGACCAAGATTTATACCATGTCATTGGTCCAGGACAAGAGAGTATGGTACAGTATAGTGGAGTACAGTAGAGCACAGTAAAGTACAGGACAGTAGTGTAGGGTACAGTACAGTATAGTAGAGCACAGTACAGCAGAGCACAGTATAGTACTGTAGAGTAGACCATAGTAGTGTTTTGGCCAAATAGATATCAATGTTTTGAATCTTGGAAGGTAGGAGCCCCCTTGCTGGCTATGCATATTAATTCACTACCCTTTTTTCCTGAAGTGTGCACCTGTCCACTGCCCACATAATGGCCTTCTGTATCTCTGTTCGTAGAGCATGACACATGCAACTTTAAAATGGAGATAGCCTCAATAGTGCTGTCACAACGTCATAATGGCACAGATACAAAGATGAGACCTCTGTATCTCTATGGTGTCAATTGTTTCGTTTGTGACCGTTTCAGTTTGGACAATTTTGACTTATTTTGGGCAAACCAAAGGTAATATCCATGAGCCAAAACCATCTTTGCAGCACCCCACCAATTAGGCCTTTATGGTAGAGTAGCCAGACGGAAGCCACTCCTCGATAAAAGGCGCCCAAAGGACTCCCAGACCATGAGAAACAAGATTCTCTTGTCTGATGAAGCCAAGATTGAACTCTTTGGCCTGAATGCCAAGCATCACATCTGGAGGAAACCTAGCACCATCCATGTGGTGAAGCATGGTGGTGGCAGCTTCATACTGTGGGGATTTTTTTCAGCGGGAAAGATGAACAGAGAAAAGTACAGAGAGATCCTTGATGAAAACATGCTCCAGAGCGCTCAGGGCCTCAGACTGGGGCGAAGGTTCATCTTCCAACAGGACAATGACCCTAAGCACACAGCCAAGACAACGCAGGAGTGGCTTTGGGATACGTCTGTCCTTGAGTTGCCCAACCAGAGCCCGAACTTGAACCCGATCAAACATCTCTGGAGAGACCTGAAAATAGCTGTGACGCTCCCCATCCAACCTGACAGATCTTGAGAGGATCTGCAGAAAAGAATGGGAGAAACTCCCCAAATACAGGTGTGTACAAGTTTGTAGCATCATACCGAAGAAAACTCGAGGCTGTAATCACTGCCAACGGTGGTTCAACAAAGTACTAGGTAAAGGGTCTGAATACTTATGTAAATGTGATATTTCCAATTGTTTTATTTTTATAAATTTGCAAAAATGTCTATTAACCTGTTTTTACTTTGTCATTATGGGGTATTGTGTGTAGATTGATGAGGGGAAAAAACAATTGAATACATTTTAGAATAAGGCTGTACGTTATAATGTGGAAAAAGTCAAGGGGTCTGAATACTTTCTGAATACACTGTATATAAAACACAGGAACTGCACAAAAAAATTATAAAAATCAGGGTTTGGGACAGCCACCTCTCAATAGAAATAGGTGTATAAACTATGACTTTGTACTATATTATTGCCTTGGATTGAATTAGAAACTATTATGTTGAAAATAAATGTCCTAAGTTTGGAGACTTAAATGTTTTTTTTTGGGGGGGGGGGGGGGGGTAAACATGCTTTGTCGTCTACATTTTTTAGGTCACCAGCCTCCACTGACACACACACAAGCAGGCACACACACCCGGGCACACACACACACACATTGAATTCCCATTGAATTCCCCCACACACACACACACCCCTTCCCACACTCCCCAATTACTTAGACAGTTATGTTCGATCTCTTTATTATCGCCAACATTGTCATCCTAATTAATAAAACTGTCATCGCTCATAAATGCAGATGATTTCTGTAGCCTGTGTGTCTCAGTGGGTGCCGGGGTTGAGGTGCTAGGACTATTATGTGCGTCAGCAATAGTCAGGCTAAAACAAAGTGCCATCCGTCAGTGCTGCTCAGCCAGGCTTCAATAGTCATAATAATAGGGTTAGAAGAAATGGGCCATGATTTTAGAGCAGGGCAAAATGAGGGTACGCCAGCCTAAACAGAGCCATGTTCAATCAATAACCAGGCCTTTGCAAGCTGCAGCACAGAGCAGACACACGGAATGTTGTCCGGTGCACGGCCTCGCCAAAATCAAGATGGATATTATACACACAGGGAGGAAAGGAGAGGAGATGGTTAGGGAGTCTGAGGGCAGACGCATAGTGAAGGACTCAGAAGATTTGTAAGAGTTAGGCAGTTAGGCCATAGGGGCATAGAGATGGTTGTCATCTCACTACAGTGAGGAGCATGTACTGTATATAGAGATACACTAGATGAACCCCTCCACCTGCATCCTAAATGGCATGATTTATCAATAAATGGAGAAAAAATTGTTCACTTAAATATCAATATCAGAATAATGCTGTCTGTCAAATGTGACCGACCACCTTGATTTGGTCTTATGTAGCAAAATTTGAAATTCTTTTTTTTTTTTACATTGGATAAAAGTAGACACAAGATATGTCATACACTGTTGAGGAACAATGGGAAAGTAATTATGCTTTGAAAGTTGATTAACTTGGAACCACACTTTTGAGAAAATGGACCATGAATGTTTTGTTACACCTACTGGAGAGCTTTTCTTTGTCTACACCCATTCAGCATCATTCACACCCTCTTAACTTTAGTCCCACCCATCTCTTTAAGGATTCACATGTGAGGCCGTGGTAAACACACGCTATATCAAATAAAATCCAAAAGTTGATTTGTCACATGCACAGGATACAGAAGATGTAAACGGTACAGTGATAGTACTTGTATAGAAGCAATATCAAACAGAAAGTGGCCAGATAAAATATTTTATTCATATTTTATCGTTATTAGATGACGCTTACCCAACCCACTTGTCTAAATTGATGGATCATGTGAAGGAGATACTATAACCACCTCTCACCCACGTCTAGCTAAGTGGATGGATCACTATTGTCTCGACATGTACATATGTTCATGAAATACAATCGATCGCCGTAATCACCCCAAGACACACCTGATAATTTGATGGGTCATGTAATAATCCGGACGAAGTGGAGTCTTTTGTTTAGACATGTAGCTAGCTAGGTAAGTGGCTAGCTAAACAATGAAACGGTATAACCCCAACTCATACTACTACCAATACAAACATTGTCATAGCTGTAGAATGAATCTGCAGGTAGCTAAAGCTAACAAACTAGGTTCAATGTTAACTAGATAAAATTAGGCTGTAACTAGCAATGCAAATGGATTTCTGATTCAAATAATATTACTACACAGATCATACACGTAACGTTAGCTAGTGAGCCAGCAAGCTAACGTTTGCGAGCTAACTAACAGTATGCTTTAACTTGCAATAAAAATGACTTGCTTACAAAATTTGAAACTTATATCTGGAAAATGTAGCTAGATTATTATCCATATACATGGATGAACTCTTCACGACAGGCTGGAACCATTTAACTACGTTTTGTTTGTAGCTACATCTTGTTTGGCCAGCTTTGTGCCAAGTCACTTTGGTTCACACTGACCTTGGCGTGTGCAGAAAGTAGCCCATCACTTTTTCCTACTGATCTGTCGATAGAGCCTGCTAAATTCAGGGCATTGAGAAAAGTAGCAAATCTTCTGTAGTTCTTGATGGCTAACGTTATATCTTTCAAAAACGCTGCGGTAGAAAGGAATGTCAACACATACTGGACAGCTCATGTCATAGACAGAAGCGTGTTACATGGCAGACCAATCCAAACTCATCTCCCGGGATGTCCAGCCCATACATTATCTCAGCCAATCATGGCTAGTGGGAAGGTTCCTGTGTTTTTCCACGGCTTAACGAACTAGGCTCGTAATTTAACAATGTGATTTGTATTTATGGATGGAATACACGTTTGTTATTAAGGCACATGAAAGTTCACTTGTTCCAGAAGGCATTTCTGCCAAAAAACACATTTTGATAAAAAATAAATGTTTATGTTCAAATGCTGGCCTGTGAAGTAGTGACACGCGACATACGCCTAGTTTCCTAAAAAAAAAGTCATAAATGCATACAGTAGCTGGTAGATCGAGAGGGAAGAGTAAAGTCTGTGTTAGACATGAAATAGGACATGCTATCTGCTTTCCAAGCCTTCACAGAGGATGATGAAATAATAACATGTGATCCCTGTCAACGTTAGGTATACACATTAGGTTAAGCTTGGGTATAGCTGCGGCGTCTGTCTAGCCATTCCACTCAAGTAGAACAACATTGAGAGAAGTCATCCTGGGAAGGACTATATTGTTCTCTGGCCTTCCTCTGTGTGTGTGTGTGTGTGTGTGTGTGTGTGTGTGTGTGTGTGTGTGTGTGTGTGTGTGTGTGTGTGTGTGTGTGTGTGTGTGTGTGTGTGTGTGTGTGTGTGTGTGTGTGTGTGTGTGAGAGTTGTGAACTGTGTTTACAGAGACACAAGTCCAGGGGAATAGCAGGCACAAGGCCTGAGAGAGGAAAGTATAGGAGGAGAGTGAGACGTAGAGAGATACAGAGTGAGCTGTCAGGGGAATAGCAGGCACAAGGCCTGGGAGAGGAATGTATAGGAGGAGAGTGAGACGTAGAGAGAAACAGGATTGAGACAAAGGGGTGTCTACCCCCTCTCCCCCTTTCCCCCCACTGTCCTCATCACTCCCTCCCCCCTCTGTCTCTCTCTGCCCCCTGCCTGGCTGACTGGCAAGGGAGCAGCCGTTCACAGTGCGGGTCTCAGCATGTGCGCAGACATACACACTGCAGTGTCCTCGCTAGCAATACCCCACCCACCCACCATGTCCAGAAGAGCAGTGAGTGAGAGACCAGAGAAACACCAGGGGACCACTATTCTTCAAGACAATATAAGCAGAATCCACCTTCCTCCATTGGTTTTCAATTGGCACAGAGTTTAGCACTCCTCTGTTATTTAACATGACCTATATTTTAATTGATTTATCAATTTACAATATGACAAACCATGGCATATGCCTTTGATACAGCACATCCATGTGTAGCATTGCCTAATACTGAAGTTTGGGAGAGGGACAGCGATAATCTCATTGTGAAACAATATGCTATTTTTCCTTTTGTTTCCAGTGCAGTTAAGCTCTGCCACAACCGAAGAGAGGAGATCAAATGTATTTGGGTTCAATCCAACATTGTTTTGCTGCTCTCTTTTAATTACAGCATCTGTGGTGAGTCCATCTATTGTATTAGTTTGTATTGAGAATGATAATCTGCCCCAGTTTAGGAGACTAGTGTCATGGCAAACCAATGTGCTGTATGAAAGCTAACTGTCTCGCTAAGATGATTATCGCAGATGTATGTGTTCCCGAGTGGCGCAGCAGTCTAAGGCACTGCATCTCAGTGCTAGAGGCGTCACTACAGACCATAGTTTGATTCCAGGCTGTATCACAACCAGCCGTGATTGGGAGTCCCATAGGGCTTCGCACAATTGGCCCAGCGTCGTCCGGGTTAGGGTTTGGCCCGGGGTAGGCCGTCATTGTAAATAAGAATTTGTTCTTAACTGACTTTCCCAGTTAAATAAAAATGTAATAAATAGATACAGTAGGCCTACCAACAACTTCAGCTCCTTAATTGTGAGTGAATAGGCAGGGAAATCCAGAATCATCCAACCTGTAATTCTGGAAAACCAGGCAATCTTGGGAAAGATACTGGAATTTTGAAACCCTATGCCTCACGCTACAGAAACAGGAAATAAGGTGTCTTTATACTGATAACAAGTTCAAACAGGTGCCATTAATACAGGTAACGAGTGGAGGACAGAGGAGCCTCTTAAAGAAGAAGTTACAGGTCTGTGAGAGCCAGAAATCTTGCTTGTTTGTAGGTGACCAAATACTTATTTTCCACCATAATTTGCAAATAAATTCATTAAAAATCCTACAATGTGATTTTCTGGATTTTGTTTTCTCATTTTGTCTGTCATAGTTGAAGTGTACCTATGATGAAAATTACAGGCCTCTCTCATCTTTTTAAGTGGGAGAACTTGCACAATTGGTGGCTGACTAGAAGAAAATAAAATGTACAGAATAAGACCAGTACGTTATGTCAGGAACTCTGACCAGACACTGTCATACCTGTGCTGTCTATGTTGCAGGATTTATGTAATTCTCTCCATGTCAGCAAGTTCCCCGCATAGACCTAACCACATATCTTTTGAGGGTGCAATTTTGTTACACATTTCCTTGCTGCTGCTAACAGATAATCTATTAATGTAAGTGGAGAGGATTGGAGTGTATCCACAGGAACAATACCTATTTGTCCACACTGCCTCCAACACTTAGGTAGCTCCCTATTTGTCCACACTGCCTCCAACACTTAGGTAGCTCCCTATTTGTCCACACTGCCTCCAACACTTAGGTAGCTCCCTATTTGTCCACACTGCCTCCAACACTTAGGTAGCTCCCTATTTGTCCACACTGCCTCCAACACTTAGGTAGCTCCCTATTTGTCCACACTGCCTCCAACACTTAGGTAGCTCCCTATTTGTCCACACTGCCTCCAACACTTAGGCAGCTCCCTATTTGTAACATTGAGAGAGATAACTGAAGCGTTCAGTGCCACTTCATGATTATTGGTTATTGATGGTTGTAGGTGGGGAGGATTAGCGCTAGCTGCCTGTTCTGAGATCTGTGGTTACACTGGGCTCTACCAGTGGGATGGGGAGTAGGAGCCCCAAGAATGGTCTTGGATCAGTAGTGCAGATGAGTTTGTGGTTGTGCATCGCAATTTGTGTTTATAGACTGTGATCATGGAATAATATCTGTTGTTATTTCAGTTGGGCTCGTAAGTGTTGAAGTGGATCTGTGGTCTTATAGACATTGGTATAGTTGCATACAGTAGGTGCATTATAAATAGTTCATCATGTTTGGAAATGGGGGACGCACTCCCTTTGTCCAAAAAGAACCCTAAAAGAGTCTATTGACGCACCAATGCGTCAATCCAAGTAACATGATAAAAAAGAATCCCATCGAAATCCGTCAGTTTAAGCTAGAGATATCAGTATGGGCTGCGTCTCAATCCACCACATCCGTCTATGTCGGCCTTCTGCATCTGCGGTGGAAGGTGGCTGAGCTACAGCGGGGTTTGTCAGAAAATGAGACATCCCAAAAATCATTGTTCTCACAAAAACGTCTGTAGTGTCCGAAGTCGGTAATGCTGATGTGCCAACTTCTGTCTGTAGCGTCCGAACCGTTTGGGCTACAAACTAATATGACCCTACTGGAAAGGAAAGACTCTCACGAACACGATGGTGCTCTCCGTTTTGCTCTACAACCCCCACAAGTGTCACGGGACTCGTCTGAAGGAAGAGTGTACAAAGCTGTCATCAAGGCAAATAGTAAAAATAAAACCCTTGAATGAGTAGGTGTGTCCAAACTTTTGACTGGTACTGTGCATATATACAGTATATATAGATACAAAAGTATGTGGACACCCCTTCAAATGAGTGGATTCGGCTATTTCAGCCACACCCGTTGCTGACAGATGTATTCAATCGAGCACACCGCCATGCAATCTCCATAGACAAACATTGGCGGTAGAATGGCCTTACTGAAGAGCTCAGTGACTTTCAACGGGGCACCATCATAAGATGCCACCTTTCCAACAAGTCAGTTCGTCACATTTCTGACCTGCTAGAGCTTCCCCGGTCAACTGTAAAGTGCTCTTATTGTGAAGTGGAAACATCTAGGAGCAATAACTGCTCAGCCACGAAGTGGTAGGCCACACAAGCTCACAGAACGGGGCCGCCAAGTGCTGAAGCGCCCAGCGCCTGTCCTCGGTTGCAACACTCACTACCGAGTTCCAAACTGCCTCTGGTGTGCAACATCAGCATAAGAACTGTTTGTTGGGAGCTATATGAAATGGGTTTCCATGGCCGAGCAGCCGCACAGAAGCCGAAGATCACCATGCGCAATGCCAAGTGTAGGCTGGAGTGATGTAAAGCTTGCTGGCATTGGACTATGGGGCAGTGGAAACGCATTCTCTGGACTGATGAATCATGCTTCACCATCTGGCAGGCCGACGGACTAATCTGGGTTTGACGGATCCCAGGAGAAAGCTACCTGCCCCAATGCATAATGCCAACTGTAAATTTTGGTGGAGGAGGAATAATGGTCTGGGGCTGTTTTTCATGGTTCGGGCTAGGACCCTTAGTTCCAGTGAAGGGAAATCTTAACGCTACAGCATACAATGACATTCTAGACGATTTTGTACTGACAACTTTGTGGCAACAGTTTGAGGAAGGCCCTTTCCTGTTTCAGCATGACAATGCCCCTGTGCATAAAGCGAGGTCTGTACAGAAATGGTTTGTCAAGATCAGTGTGGAAGAACTTGACTGGCCTGCACAGAGCCCTGACCTCAACCCCATCGAACACCTTTGGGAAGAATTAGAACACCGATTGTGAGCCAGGCCTAATCGCCCAACATCAGAGCCCGTCCTCACTAATGCTCTTGTGGCTGAATGGAAGCAAGTCCCCGCAGCAATGTTCCAACAATCTAGTGAAAAGCCTTCCCAGAACAGGCTGTTATAGCAGCATATATTAATACCCATGATTTTGGAATGAGATGTTCGACGTGTCTACATACTTTTGGTCATGTAGTGTATATATACAGTATATATATTATTGTATTACTTTTTGTATTATATTTTTGTTTATATATATTTTTGAAAGGGACACGGCCGGCGGCCATGGGCCTGGTAAAATCGTTTCCATGATTTATAATATTTTATAAGCATTTGACTGATCAGTGGTCAACGGTACCAAGATGTGCCGGACCGGTTTTCTGATTGGCTGAGCTGAGGTTGCGCAAATTCACATTCAAGTCAAACACGCTTCAACAAAGTGACCCGCTCTGACTCTCTGTTATCAGTCAAGATCATGGATCGTAAAAAACGTAAAGTTGGTGCTGAAAAGGTTTTGAAGGTGACTAACTCCTGGAGGTAGGAAACAAAACAGAGAAAGACACACACTGTATGGTGATGTGGGCTGTGGCTAAAATATCAGGGCGGAATGTTTGACCCAGTCTGCAACTGTTACAAAATAACACAGTAATTAAAGTAATACCAATACTGTTACATCCTTCGAAGCTGCTAATCACACTCAAGTATGAAGCTGTCTGTGGCGATAATGGGAGAATCTTGACTGCTTCTTTCACAGGTATGTTGCCACAATAATGAAACAAAAATCATCGTTTCGCAACACCATCATCATTGTTTCTAAACACCAATAAGTAGGGGGAGAAATGATGGTAACTTTCAATCCTCTTGTTTTTATCAAGCCAAAAACCTACTCAACTCAAATCATTCTAAAATAATAATATGTGTGCATTTTTTATGTTGGACATTGGGTTCTTAGAGCTGATAGTTTATCAGAATCCCTCTCATTTCCTATATATTCAAAGCCCTTCAGGGAATGTATTGAAATACTGATATAAAGATTTAAGCATTGATTTATGGCCGTTTCATTTCCCTCCAGATATGTCTTCAAATGTGGTTCTCGATGTCTCTGAAATAAAACTGAATTATTTATAAGGACCATTTAATTGAATCCGTATTGAACTAATTTGTTATGGACACTTTTTTACGATTTAGAAATCACTCAATGTGCTATTTAGATTTATTCCGAACCAAGTCTTGATCATATTGTTTTACCTTTATTTCTATGGTAATGTTGGAGAGTGGAGCGTGAGGGTGAATTGGTTTTTCACATTACAGCAGATATATCCAGCGGATAAGGATAAAAAGAAAACGGCAGGACACTGCAGAAATGAAGTTCTGTGGGAATCCAGAACCAAAGAAGCTATTTCTCGGTGCTAATGTCAGTGAGGTGACTCCAATCATGTTTGTATGGTGGGGTGCAGGCCAGAATGTACACATTTACTATTTTGACTAATCTGGGCTCCTGAAAGAGGGGTGGAGAAGAAAGTGGCGTGACGAGTGGAGAACAAACAGTACAGATTTCCCCAAATCCATGTTTGCTAATGGAAAGAGCCAGCTTAGAGCCTGCAGGGTTCTAAAGACTCCTGTTCCATCCGTCCCGCTTTAATCTTCCACAGGTCCACACATACACCTACACACACACAAACACACACACACACACACACACAGAGGGTTGAGGAGTGATTTGATTACAAAAAACTGTAGCTGTAATCATTTACGTTACCAGCTAAAATATTGTAATTCAGATTACAGATACTTTTGAAAAGCTACATGATTACTTCTTGGATTGCTTTTACATTTAGAAAGAATGTTTGCAAAAACATATTACACCTTTCTGTTTTCTCAATGACATTCAATTCAGCATTGAAAAAAGGAGCAAGTTTAAATTTGCTCCACCTGAGCGAGTCTAACCAAGTCAGAGAGCCGTATGATGACACACCAAATGTGTTTGATAGATCATTTTTGTCTTCTTCTAATGCCTCTTAAGGGGAATGTAATCCAAATGTAATTGAAAGTAATCAGATGAGTTACTGAGTTTGGCTAATCGAAAGTTATGTTATTGATTACAATTTTGGGCAGGTAACTAGTAACTGTAATGGATTACATTTATGAAGTAACCTACCCAACCTTGCACACATGCAGGCACACACACACACACACACACACACACACACACACACACACACACACACACACACACACACACACACACACACACACACACACATGTTTAGAAAATATTGAGACTATAAACAGATTTTTGGATAGGGGATGGGCATCAAATAAATCTCTAATCAATGCAAGTCATTTGAATCCCCTTGTCTAATAAATTAGAAAAACATTGTGTTATCATGATTATGTTAGACCCAATCCTTTGAGAGTACACAGAGACTTAAATGATGAAGCATGAATAACATTCTCATGAACAGCCTATTACTGTATTATCAGCTGTTTTTCAATGCTGTCCCCCTTGCAACGCAACTGAAACATGGATTAAACAGTTATGGCTCAGACTCGTGTCTCTGTTGAATGCCCCCTGGCAGGAGGGAGTGAGGAGATAGCTGTCACGAAACAACAAGAAGGAGAAGAAGAAAAACAAACTGGCCACAGCTGAGCTCAGGCTTTGATGAAGACACAAGTAATCAAAGCGACGTGAGAGGGCCTATCCAGAACTGTGAAAGGCGGCGGCGCCAGGCTGGTATTTTTGCAGGTCTGGTCTCACCCCGTCGTCGACGATACCGTTGGCGAGCGTGCCACCTCACCAGACGAATGTCACAGTGGCTCCGTCATGGCCCAGTCACTCAATCTTGAGTCAGCTAACATGGCGGTTGGTGGTGGTGTGATGAATGGGGCCATCGGATCCCCCATCACAGTCCCCATTTCCTGTCACACCCAAGCCCTTTCCCTGGGACTGCAGCCAGCTACAGAAATGAAACCAGCTCACTGTGTATTGGAATGAAACCCAGTTGAAACACAGTTCAGTTTTATGCACTGCTTTTCTCCTGCTCAAATCTGCAGTTGTAAATATGCTAGGTGTAAGCACAAGATAGGACTGATACTCTCTATGGCGGAATAAGGAGGAATGTCTATGAGTACAGTATACAGAGATGTGATGAAGGCCAGATTGCTTTCATATTGCTTATCAAATATTAATTTCATACCGTATATTGTACAATGCTTTTCACTAGGTTGCAAAGCACATAAGGATATCACAACTGCACCTTCACTGTGTATATGATATGGACATTGCAAAACAATGTTATTTCTACACTTTCGACTGATAAACTTTTGGGAGCAAGATAAAAATCAACTAAAATGTTCCATGGGGTTAGCTGTTTTAGGGAGTGCTATTGCAAGTGTAATGGAGGATACTGAGAGAGGAACGACTGAGTCGTGTTTCCCTTGAGTGTTTAATTAAAGGCATCTATGAATCAACTGCCATGGGCCCCAGACAGTGTGAGAATGGTTCCGGGGAGTCGTTTAAGACGTAACACCCTGCCTCACACTCCCCGGGGATAGGCCTCATCTTTCAGGTGTCTTTCAATACCTCAACAAAGGATAGGACTTTACCCGTCGTCAAGTTCACACTCTCCTGCTCTTCCCTCTTCTCTTTTTTGTTTCTCCGCACTTGACAAAACAGATACAGTAGACTTATGAAATGGGACTGACTCGGAAAGTCAAGTCTGTTGATTGTAGTGGTCAGTCCTTTGGGTTTACTTTCATGGTGGTGACAGAGAGGAGAGTGACAGTGAGTGGTACTTTGCCTGGCAGGAGGTATGTTGCTGTGGAGGCCGGAGGGGCCTGGAAGGAGCCATGGAGGGGTCACCAAACAGACTCATCCAAACTGTATCAGCAAAGGGAGCCTCTGAGGTGAAGAGACATTTTGAGGTGATGGGAAGGGCAAAAAGGAGGAGTCGGGGCACAGACAGGGCCAAGTCCTTAACACATACAGTGCATTCGGAAAGTATTCAGACCCCTTGACTTTTTCCACATTTTGTTACGTTACAGCCTTATTCTAAAATGTATTAAATACAAGTGTTTCCTCATCAACCTACACACAATACAACATAATGACAAAGCAAAAATAGGTTATTAGAAATGTTTGCAAAAAAATACAAAATAAATACCTTATTTACATAAGTATTCAGACCCTTTGCTATTAGACTCAAAATTTTGCTCAGGTGCATCCTGTTCCCATTGATCATCATTGAGATGTTTCTAGAACTTGATTGGAGTCCACCTGTGGTAAATTCAATTGATTGGACATGATTTGGAAAGCACACACCTGTCTATATAAGGTCCCAAGGTTGACAGTGCATGTCAGAGCAAAAACCAAGCCATGAGGTCGAAGGAATTGTCCGTAGAGCTCCGAGACAGAATTGTGTCGAGGCACAGATCTGGGGAAGGGTACCAATTTTTTTTGCAGCATTGAATGTCCCCAAGAACACAGTGGCCTCCATTATTCTTAAATGGAAGAAGTTTAGAACCACCAAGACTCTTCCCAGAGATGGCCGCCCAGCCAAACTGAGCAATCGGGGTAGAAGGGCCTTGGTCAGGGAGGTGACCAAGAACCCGATGGTCACTCTGACAGAGCTCCACAGTTCCTCTGTGGAGATGGGAGAACCTTCCAGAAGGACAACCATCTCTGCAGGACTCCACCAATCAAGCCTTTATGGTAGAGTGGCCAGACGGAAGCCACTCCTAAGTAAAAGGCACATAGCAGCCCGCTTGGAGTTTGCCAAAAGGCACCTAAAGACTCTACCATAAAGATTCTCTGGTCTGATGAAACCAAGATTGAACTCTTTGGCCTGAGTGCCAAGCGTCACGTTTGGAAGAAACCTGGCACCATCCCTACGGTGAAGCATGGTGGTGACAGCATCATGCTGTGGGGATGTTTTTCAGTGGCAGGGACTGGGAGACTAGTCAGGATCGAGGGAAAGATGAACGGAGAAAAGCACAGAGAGATCCTGGATGAAAACCTGCTCCAGAGCACTCAGGACCTCAGACTGAAGAGAAGTTTCACCTTCCAACAGGAAAACAACCCTAAGCACACAGCAAAGACAGTGTAGGAGTGGCTTCGGGACAAGTCTCTGAATGTCCTTGAGTGGCCCAGCCCGGACAGCCCGGACTTGAACCTGATCGAACATCTCTGGAGAGACCTGAAAATAGCTGTGCAGCGACGCTCCCCATCCAACCTGACAGAGCTTGAGAGGATCTGCAGAGAAGAATAGGAGAAACTCACCAAATACAGGTGTGCCAACCGTGTAGTGTTATACCCAAGAAGACTCGAGGCTGTAAAATCTGCCAAAAGTACTGAGTAAAGGGTCTGAATACTTATGTAAATGTGGTTTTTCAGTTTTTAATTTGTAATACATTTGCTAAAATTTATAAAAACCTGTTTTGCTTTGTCATTATGGGATATTTTGTGTAGATGGATGAGGGGGAAAAACGATGTAATCCATTTTAGAATAAGGCTGTAACGTAACAAAATTTGAAAAAAGTCAAGGGGTCTAAATACTTTCCGAATGCGCTGTACACAAGTCACATGAAACTAAATACTTACTGGGTTTTTAGTAAGACATAAGAGGAATGTAAATAACACTTCAAATGTGAAATATACCAACATTTACAGCATAAAAAGAATGAAATCCATGCAGTGCTCCGGAAGATGGAAATCAGCAGGCTAAACCTAGTACTTTGCTGAGTACGTTTAATAATGCATTGGGACATCAGCAAACGTTTTTGGGTTGCAAGTTTCTACTTTCTTCCTGCAGTAGTAAACACTGCATGATTTATCCAAGGCAAGAAACAGCTTGTAAGACTGCTGCAGGTTGCAGGGAGCACAGTGAATAAGGCCACTTTGTAGGTCTGTGTAAAATAGTACAGTACACTGTATACTGGGTGAGGTCATCATCTCTCAAAGAGAGGGTCTGGTGGATGAAGTCACGTCTGTCTGAGAGAGATGTCTGGAGACAGATTCACATGTGGTGTGCTTTCTCTCTCTTTCTCTCTGCGCTCTCTCTTCCTCTCTGCTTGCGCTCTCGCGCTCTGCTTTGTCTAGGCTTGTTCCCTCTTTCTCTCTCCCCCTCTGTCTACCATCGCCTGTCTCCACCCACTCTCATTCTCTTCTGTCTTTTATTCCCCCTCTCTCTCTCTAACTCACTTATTTTCCTCAATCTTTTCTTTGTTTCCCTCTTGTTCTCTTTTATTCATAACGACCAGACCAGAGTAGGGTATATGTGATGTAATGCAGATACCGTTATGAATGTTTGAGCAGAAATGTCACACTCTATTTCAGTCATGTATGCACATGGAACAGTGCATTGCAGTGCAGAATTTTGTGATGGGAGATTTTCTATCTTTCTGGCATTGGTATCAGATATCAATACTCTTCAATGTAAAATCTTCAACTACATGATGAAAATATTCACCAAGTTGATTCATTTCCTAATTTCTAGCCACAGCCATAGTATGTTATTTTTTATAGCAATCCAGAAAAATGAATTACAAACATAGTTGGCATGTACGTAAAGCATTAAACATTATGGAAATCGGTAAGAATCTACATCTGTTTTTAAAATGGCAACATGTTCCAACATTGCATCCATTTGCACATGTTTGAATCCATTTGGGTTTTATAGCATGTTAATGAAGAAACAGAGTGCATAGACTGGAGCTTGGAGTTTATGAAACTGTGTGAATAGGTTATCTAGGAGGGAGGGGGAGAGAGAGAATAGGAGAGAAAGATGGGTAAAGAGAGAGAGATGAGTCAGAGCAGTGATGATGGCGCAGTCCAGATGTGTGATCTCTCCCGAGGGGATCCCCGAGTGGGCTAGGATTAATCGTTTGTAAAAAAGAAAACATAATTAAAACGTTCCCTCTCGCGCAGTCAATCAAAGATCGCGGCAGCGTTGATGGATAAATCTGAATGGGAACCTCTTGTACCCGCGCAAGCACACCATTCCTATCACCCTCCCCCATTTAGCGGCACAATAACACATATTCGCAACAGGGTACAATTGATAGCCCCTGCCTCTTAAATGCATCCCGCATCAATTTCACGTGCATGATACTACGTCTTACGGTTGTGGGATCTGGGATAGAGGGCTGCTTGTGATTTGATTGGCCCATGAATCACACGTCTAAATGGAATCCGATGGGAGGGGAAGGAGATGATGGGCCCTTATACTGTTCCGTGTGCCAATGTGCCGTGGCCGTAAGTAGAGATGGAGATGGCCTCCCTGAAAGCAGCTATATAGCCATGCTCGTTAATTCAGGGTTGGGATGACGGGGCAGTGGGTGGTTAGTTATGAGTGAGCATATGGTTGGTATGAACAACCGAAAGGTTGTGTTCTATTTTCCTCCTAGACCCATGTGGAAGGGAACATGGGGGACCGTGCACAGATGCAGGGCTGGGATTGGAAGGCAGCTGCTGTGGGTTCTCCAAGGTCCCAGTCTGTCCTGGGTAAATGTTCTTTCCAATTTTCTCCTAAGACCGTACAGGCGTCGTGATTGTCTTCCCCTGACCAAGGCCCCATAGGAGATGAATGATGTACTGATGGAGTACTGTGTGACTGTATGACTTCTAGAGAAATGAAAGAGGCCCAGGTCGGTCACTCCCAGTAATGACCTGCTGGATCATAAAGCAGGACTGATGTCCATAAGCAGCTCCTTTCTTCATAACATGCTACATATCAAGCAAGCCTATATGTATGGAGGAAATAGAAATGTACCTCATCATTCGATCAGACAGACCCTCGGTTGTATTCATGATGATATGCAGTGGAATATTGTATTCCTTTCATCTTGTGGTTGGATGAACATTATGAGCAATATTGATGTTATTTACTATACAACATATATATATATATATATATATATATATATATATATATATATATATATATACGACATTCATTACCTCGATGTGATGTGTAAATTAACGTAATAGAACTTGGATTCGTTCGCTTGAAGACCTTGAGCAGATATTGAGTGGATGTGACGCTGGTAAATGTGCATGTATATCAGTGTCAGAGAGAAATTGACATAATTCTCTCACACGGACAGAGCAAAAAACTATTTTTACACCTCAATCATCCCTGCATTTTTATTTGTGGTTGTGTTTGTAGCAAATTATTACAAATCACATCTTGCACATGAAAGCAGAGAGACACACACACACACACACACACACACACACACACACACACACACACACACACACACACACACACACACACACACACACACACACACACACACACACACACACACACACACACACACACACACACACCACCATGGCTGCTGTGCAGAGCAGAGGACATCCCCCAGTCTGTTTTGGCTGGCTAGGAGAAGACTGCAGCTGTTCCCTGGCGTCATGTGACCATGAATCTAAAACTGCACAAGCTCATTTTCAATAACACTGCTGGATGAACTGAGGTTCAGGGACTGTCAAGGTGTTGAAAGGATAATAGCCATGATGCCCATAATAATTCTACTGTTTATTCTCAATATATTGTGACCTTATTTTTGGCATTATTTTTGTTGAAGCTGTGTGACAGTTTAAATGGGCAAGGGCCAGCACGCTTAATATTGTTATTGATTTTAACCCTGGCACGTGCTAAAAATACATTCTGATTGATTAACATTGTGGGCTGCAATTTGGGGGCCTGCTATTTGGGACTGAATATAAATTTACATTTACATTTAAGTCATTTAGCAGACGCTCTTATCCAGAGCGACTTACAAGTACATACATTCATACTTTTTTGTACTGGCCCCCCGTGGGAATCGAACCCACAACCCTGGCGTTGCAAGCGCCATGCTCTACCAACTGAGCCACACGGGACCACAGGTGCCGGGTGTTGTCTGAAGAAGTGGCAATTCAGCAGGTACAGGCCATCTGTTCTGTTGGTCACTGGTTGCCTGGTTGCTGTATTGATCCCAGCTGAATACCATTAAGCCGTTTCTTAAAGGGTTTTACAACATCAGGAGCATTCACCTGGGCTGGGCGCGCCCTCCCTCCTGCTCCTGCTCCTCATCCTCCCATAGGCTGTCCCCTCTCCCGCGATGCACTGTGTGTGACCGCCAACCCCTAGAGTTCCTCAAATGACAGTATACTTGGTGCCTCTGTCAAGAGAATATTCTACTGTACAGTCATAAGAGCTGATGTCAGTGTGTGACAGCTGAATCAACCAGCACATCATGGGGGTCCAAACAGAGTTAATGTTATGTCATATGACAGAGAAGGAAACAGCATCGGGAAGTACAAGCAACACTCCCCCATGTCGGCTAGTGTGTGTGTATGTATGTGTGTGTGTGTGTGTGTGTGTGTGTGTGTGTGTGTGTGTGTGTGTGTGTGTGTGTGTGTGTGTGTGTGTGTGTGTGTGTGTGTGTGTGTATGTGTGTGTCTGTGTGATACGTTTGCCTGCCTCCTCACAAATGTACACTGCCAGAAACTTAGAGCCTGAGGACATTGGACGACACTTCAGACTGGTCTCATAGACTAGAAGTAATATAGTAAACGGAAATCCAGGACACTCAAATTTGTATGATATATAATGTTTGGTATGGTTACATAAGTTAGAAGGTTACTTATGGCAAAAACGAAAGGAGGGTGGTTGGTCGTAACGTGAACGTCTAGCAGCCCAACAGTTCCGTGTTCAAATTTCATCATGGACAACTTCAGCATTTTAGCTAATTAGCAACTACTTACTACTTTTTAGCTACTTTGCTACTACTTAGCATGTTAGCTAACCCTTCCCCTAACCTTAACCCTTTTAGCTAACCCTTCCCTTCACCCTTTCACCTAACTCCCAACCTTAACCCTAACCTTAACCCCTAACCTTAACCCCTAGAGTAAACATTAGCCTCCTAGCCAACTAGCTAATGTTGGTCACAACAAATTGGAATTCGTAGCATATCACACGTTTAGCAAATTCGGAACATATTATACGTTTGCAAATTCAGGAACATATTTAACAAATTACAATTTGTAACAAATCATACGAAATGGATGATGGACATCCACAAATTACTACATACCATACGAAATGTAACATATCATACTAAATGAGGTGTCTCGGATTTACGTACAGAATAATATGGAATTTTCTGAGACCACGTTGGACACTTAGGCGGATTAATGTGAATCTTTTCTGATCAACTGGAATTCCATGCAAATTTCAAAAGGCTTACTGCATTAAGGCATCTTTTGTCAGACTGTGTGTGTGTGTGTGTGTGTGTGTGTGTGTGTGTGTGTGTGTGTGTGTGTGTGTGTGTGTGTGTGTGTGTGTGTGTGTGTGTGTGTGTGTGTGTGTGTGTGTGTGTGTGTGAGATGCACTGACGCTAACAGAGGATTAATTAACGCCTCCTCTCCGACCTCAGCATAAGGTTCTACAACACAGTCTCTCAACAAGGCAGACTACTGAGACACAGGGAACGGAGGGATGGATCTGTGGGTGTCTGTCTGTGTTAATTCATCTAGGGAAAATGTAGTAGTCACACTGTGTGTTGTAAGAGTATCTGAGGTCTTTGCCCACAGGCCACTTTTACAGATAATGCAACCATCTGCATCATCTGGCTGTGCTTCAAAAATATTCTAATGTTATAAATCATAATACTGAATGCATTTTAGAGTTTGTAAAACATCTAATCTGTTTTGTTTTTTATACAACATACACAGTATTCCTATTCTGGTACATGGCAGAATTTCAATCTGACCATATTATGTGGCATATTGAAGAGGAAACATACACACTAGAGCACTTAACAGGGACCATTTACCTTTTCATTCTCAGTGATAATGATCTCCCGTGAATGGAAGGAAAAATGTCATACATGTATGTTTTCTATGACTACCAAATATATTCTGGATGGTATGGAGTAGCTGTTTGCTGCTGGGTTTGATTTCCAATGCTCAACACGGTGAGATTATAACACATGTTGTAGCTGGCAATCAAAGCCCTCTCTCTGAAAAATGTGATTTCATCACTGTGTTATTGGGCTCCACGAGACGGCGCTTGATTCACACCAAAGGAGTGTCACATCAAAGAGAGAGAGAGCAAGGGAGGGAGAACGAGGGAGCGAGAGAGATAACTGCAGAGGGAAAACCGAGATAGAGGAGACAGCTATCAGGTTCAAACAGAGTCCAGGGGTAAATGGAAGTGAACTAGACCAACTCACTGAGTGGGTTAAGCAGCATAGCAGGTACATTCCACATAATGATATTTTATCCTCCATGTAAATGATAGCTATAATGTGTACAGTACCTTTTCCACCCCATGTCGCCCTGTGATAAGGCCAGGGGTTTTAGCAACCTTTTCCCAAAACACTTCCTGAATTGGTGGAGTAGAAATGGAAGTCCCGCCACGCTTGAGTGAGACAAGTGCCTCCTTATAAGGGCGGTGTTAGGGAAATCTGTAGCGTGTTGGCGGTCTTGGCTGGCGATTAGATCCTTAGCATTCACTCTATACATCTCTCTCTCTCTCTCTCTCTCTCTCTCTCTCTCTCTCTCTCTCTCTCTCTCTCTCTCTCTCTCTCTCTCTCTCTCTCTCTCTCTCTCTCTCTCTCTCTCTCTCTCTCTCTCTCTCTCTCTCTCTCTCTCTCTCTCTCTCTCTCTCTCTCTCTCTCTCTCTCTCTCTCTCTCTCTCTCTCTCTCTCTCTCTCTCTCTCTCTCTCTCTCTGCTCCTGATCTTATCCTGTTAGACAGGGAGCACCTTTGTAGCTGATTAAGTATTGGTCGCCACTGATTTTTATTGGCTGCCAAATGGTGCGTAACTTAAACATTTATCATGGTCGATCGGCTATGCAGCGAGGGGTGTCTGCTTTACCTACCACCAGGGACAAACGGGAGAGGAGAGGGGCGGAGGGAGTTGGTACAAGCAGCAGGAGGGGAGTCAGCATGGACGGGGATTCCAGGGCCCAAAATGAAAGATGGCACAAAAGGGAAACCGTTAAAGGGTATGCTTTACCGCAGAGTGGGCTAGCCTAGTGCTGCCCGCTCTGTATAAATGACTAACTGCTCTCTGAGGCAAAGTTGGTGTATTGCAGTATAACAGCACAGGCTGGCATTTGCATGCTGTGTACTACTCAGTGTAGCGTGTATTAGTTCACTGAGAATTGAGGACATTGCTGGAGAATAATATAATGTGAATTACTCTTGATTCACCGGAATATAACCTGCAATGACAATGTTATCTGATCATTTTGAGGATTTGGGGTTGTAATGTTGGTCTGCCTGGTGAAGGAACAGCCTGTCCCACAGTGAACCAACCTTAGGGTGGCAAATCTAATCATAATCCACACAATGTTCATGATCCAAAAGTGATATTAAAAACTGGAATCAGGAATGAATCTGGCAGCACCTTGCGTGCTTCTGTCCTGTTAGCGCTGATTGTTACTGTAGCTGTGGCATGGCTCACTAAACCAAATCCCTCTGTATGGGGTCTGGCTGTCACATGTCCCGCCACCATGTCCCTTCATCTGTCTCCATACTTGGAAGGTTTCATTAGGTAGGAGGAAGTTGTCTGAGGATAGCCTGGCTGCACTTAGATCACACTGGCCCCGACCGCCTGCATGGTGTTAAACATATCCCCTCACATGAAACGTTTACTCCACGGACCAGTGATGAGCAGAGCAGGGGAACATCATCTTGATTCTCCTGAGAGGCAGACCAGGAGCCAAACTAACTTGTCATATTGTAAATGCATATCTGCATCGTCTTCCACTGAAAACAAAATGACCTCTATTTTTGTTTCAATAGATGCCATTTCTCCCTATGCCATGTGGTTGCATATGTGCTATGGAAACCAAGCTAATTTCATAGCTAATGGCTCAAAAGACCCGCTTTCAGTGATTTCTTCTGTTTGCTTTCCCCCTTTCATGCAGTAATCTTAAAGTTCTATACTATCCTGAAGCAAGTCTTCTCCGTTTAGATTGTTAAGAGGAGAGAAAATGGGTAGACATGGTTCTTGGGGCAGAGGGAATAGTCGGGCTATTTTTCCGGTCTGTAGGAATTGCTGTTGTTTAGTCCTTACCAGCAAAGTGCACATGAATCAATTTTTTTTAAGTGCATATGCTTTTCTCAGTCAGTTTAGATTTTTGTGTCAGTCTCAGGATTATTTCAGACTGTTCTGTTCAACCTTGCCCAACCTCTTAACAGAGGAAAGAGTGTGTTTCTGTCTGATGTAAGGTCACAGGCTGCCATGGAGGCTCATAAATAAAGAAGTTACAGCCCAACCACGTTCATCACAGCTGCCAGCTTGGTCCTTCTCTTGTCAACCAATTGGCCAGGAAACTAACCTTATCTACTGCCAGGTTTATTACATTCTTCTTTGGCATTGATGAAGATCGGAGAGCCTTGAAATCATCCTGCCTTACTACCACCAACACGTCTCTTGTGCCACTAGGGGGTCCAAAACTCTAGACCGCTTTAATTCTACCCACAGATATGTATACATGGCCCTTCCTCGTCCTCCCTTCGGCAAATCTCACCATGACTCCATTCTCCTGCTTCCTGTTAACAAACAAAAGCTCAGACAGGAAGTACCAGTGATGCGCTCAACTCGGAAGTGGTCAGATGAAGGCTACAAGACTGTTTTGATAGTGCAAACTGGGATATGTTCTGGGATTCATCCAATAGCATTGAGGAGTTTACCACAACAGTCACGGGCTTCATCAATAAGTGCATAGGGATGTCATCCTCACAGTTAGTATAAGAATGTATCCCAACCAAAAACCATGGATAACAGGCAATATTCACACTGGGCTAAAGGCTAGAGCTACCGCTTACAACGGACAGGACAAGGACACATACTGGAAAGCCCGCTACAATCCCCGATGAGACATCAAACATGCAAAAGGACAATATAGGAGGAAGGTGGAATCCTATTACACCGGCTCTGATGCTCGTTGTATGGGGCAGGGCAAAGGTTTTCCCTTTGTAACGGATTACAAACGGAAACAGCCATGAGTTGCCCCGCAATGTAGAACTCCCAAATGAGCAAAATGCCTTTTATGCTGGCTTCGAGGATTTGTGTGAAAGACCCTGTTTTTCCAGATGACTGTGTGATCTTGCTCTCTGTGGCCGATGTGAACAAAACATTTAAACAGGTTAACAATTGTTTAAACAGGTTAACAGGTTAACAATCTGACAGAATACCAGGGCACGTTCTCAAAGCATCTGCCCTTGACCGCAAATCGCTACAGAGGGTGGTGCGAACAGCCCAGTACATCACTGGGGCTGAGCTCCCTGCCATCCAGGACGTCTATATCAGGCAGTGTCAGAGGGAGGCCAGAGAAATTGCCATATACTATTCACTCTGCTACCGTCCGGCAATCAATACGAGACCATCAGCTCTCGGACCAACAGCCTCCGAGACAGCTTCTTCCCCCAAGCCATAAGACTGCTAAATAGCCAATTAATGGTACCTGGACTATCTGCACTGACCCTACACACACTCACTAGACTATAAATACACACCATATACACACTCACTCACACACACTTACATTGACACTCCTACACAAAACCCACACACATTCACATGCACTACATACATACACACACACACACACACACACACACACACATAACACGCACACAACACACACACACACGCATACTGACACAACACAAGCAAAAACACGTGCACATTAGACACACACACACACACGCACACACTCACCACACACATTTTTACACTCATCATATGCTGCTGTAACTCTGTTCTTTATTTTACTCTTATTATTACCTATCCTGATGCCTAGTCACTTTACCCTGCCTTCATGTACATACATAATATCTACCTCAAATACCTCATACCTCTGCACATTGATCTGGTACTTGTACTCCCTGTATATAGCTCCACATTGCTCTGGTACTGGTACTCCCTGTATATAGCCTCACATTGATCTGGTACTGGTACTCCCTGTATATAGCCTCACATTGATCTGGTACTGGTACTCCCTATATATAGCCTCACATTGATCTGGTACTGGTACTCCCTGTATATAGCCTCACATTGATCTGGTACTGGTACTCCCTGTACATAGCTCCACATTGCTCTGGTACTGGTACTCCCTGTATATAGCCTCACATTGATCTGGTACTGGTACTCCCTCTATATAGCTCCACATTGATCTGGTACTGGTACTCCCTGTATGTAGCTCCACATTGATCTGGTACTGGTACTCCCTGTATGTAGCTCCACATTGATCTGGTACTGGTACTCCCTGTATATAGCCTCACATTGATCTGGTACTGGTACTCCCTGTTTATAGCCTCACATTGATCTGGTACTGGTACTCCCTGTATGTAGCTCCACATTGATCTGGTACTGGTACTCCCTGTATATAGCCTCACATTGATCTGGTACTGGTACTCCCTGTATGTAGCTCCACATTGATCTGGTACTGGTACTCCCTGTATGTAGCTCCACATTGATCTGGTACTGGTACTCCCTGTATATAGCCTCACATTGATCTGGTACTGGTACTCCCTGTTTATAGCCTCACATTGATCTGGTACTGGTACTCCCTGTATATAGCCTCACATTGATCTGGTACTGGTACTCCCTGTATATAGCCTCACATTGATCTGGTACTGGTACTCCCTGTATAGAGCTCCACATTGATCTGGTACTGGTACTCCCTGTATATAGCCTCACATTGATCTGGTACTGGTACTCCCTGTATATAGCCTCACATTGATCTGGTACTGGTACTCCCTGTTTATAGCCTCACATTGATCTGGTACTGGTACTCCCTGTATATAGCCTCACATTGATCTGGTACTGGTACTCCCTGTATATAGCCTCACATTGATCTGGTACTGGTACTCCCTGTATATAGCCTCACATTGATCTGGTACTGGTACTCCCTGTATATAGCCTCACATTGATCTGGTACTGGTACTCCCTGTATATAGCCTCACATTGATCTGGTACTGGTACTCCCTGTATATAGCCTCACATTGATCTGGTACTGGTACTCCCTGTATATAGCTCCACATTGATCTGGTACTGGTACTCCCTGTATATAGCCTCACATTGATCTGGTACTGGTACTCCCTGTATATAGCTCCACATTGATCTGGTACTGGTACTCCCTGTATATGGCCTCACATTGATCTGGTACTGGTACTCCCTGTATATAGCTCCACATTGATCTGGTACTGGTACACCCTGTATATAGCTCCACATTGATCTGGTACTCCCTGTATATAGCTCCACATTGATCTGGTACTGGTACTCCCTGTATATAGCTCCACATTGATCTGGTACTGGTACTCCCTGTATATAGCTCCACATTGATCTGGTACTGGTACTCCCTGTATATAGCCCCATTCTTGTCAATTTTATTTTATTCCTCTTGTGTTACTATTTTAATATTTTTGAACTCTGCATCATTTGGAAGGGCTTGTAAGCAAGCATGTCATGGTAAAGTCTACACCAGTTGTATTCGGTGCATGTGCCAAATTAAATGACATTTGATGTATTCCTATCAAAGCCCAGACCAATGAATACAGTATACTGTATCTGTATTGATGTACTGTATGTTGACAAGGCACTTGATGCAATGTCCCTCACTATGGTTGCACAGTGCATCAAATATATCTGACAAATCGTTTTCTCTCATGGGACTTGCTCACCAACCAGAAATAATACACTGCTGGTATCCCACTTTGTAAACCACCGTCTGTCTAACAGTGGTCTTGCCAACGGTCTATGACCTGGAACTAAACTGTCATTGGATTAAACCAGGGTCAAGGAGGAATGATTTCTTTAGTATTAGGCTTATTAATGCATAATGCATGAATACATTAGTCAATTATAAGCCACAGTAATTAATGAAAATATAATTCCTTATTATTAAATGTGATGGTCTTGGACCGTCACCCCAGGTGACCCTCTCACCCTTTCAAATGTGCAAGACATACGCACACACAATATTCAGAGAAATAAACTGTGTAGTATTTATTTGGCTTTCCCACTTTTATAATATATAGAAGAATTTACAGCTGTGCTGATGATAAGGTGTAAGAGTGCTTCTGCAGAATTTCAGTTGTGAGCCCGTGTCATACAATGTTGACATTGTTTGGATCTTCTTCCACATAAAATCCTCTTTGGATGTAGCACATGACTTCATATTTCTAGACAGCAAGTAGAGAAAATAAAGACTCAGCGTTTGAAAAAGAACCAGCTCTGAGTTGTTTCTACATGGCTGTCTTAAAGATGAACTCCTCCTGTGGAGAAAAGAAGGATAGCAAGGAGAGTCAGAACAGAAGAGAAAGAAATGACAGCATACCCTTAGCAAATGTATTCTCCTCTTGGTGAGAAAATGGATTTAATTCACAGTATGTCTTTCAAAGTCATTCCGCTTACAGTACATACACGGAACCAGCGCATTAAATAAAAAACGTCAAGGGTTGGAGGCTTGGTTTGTTGTTGAGAAAAAGAGTATTGATTTTTTTATGGTAACCAGTGCATTTTTTTATGGTAACCAGTGCATTTTTTTATCGGCAAAGCCTTATTAAAGTGTTGAACAGGAAGGATGAAATTACACTGAAGCAGTAATGGATGGTAATAAAATGAGCTTGATATTTTATGATTACAGGGCACTGACCACCTCTCCTCTCTCCCAGACCATAACAGTCTCAGGGAGATGATTCTCTCTAATTCAGAGGTGTTTCTCTAAACAAAGACTGAGAGATTAAGGGCTAAAATGGTCCTCTAAAATTCCCTCCCTGTATATTTAAGCGCCTGCAATCAGCTGAAATGTGTGGTTTTCCTGAGCATTTGTCTTGGATCCTTGAAATAGCTGCAGTCCTTGCTCAGATGTATCTACTGGTGTCAAGAGTGGGGGCTGAAGCGAGCACAAGATAAATGGCATAGAACTGGGAGAGTCGCTTACATCTGTCGCTATCTCCAGCTATCTCTCTGGTCAAAAGCCCTCTTCCTTTTTAGCCTGGCTCTAGCGAGCTGAGCACAAAGGAAATAAAGAGCAGCACAGGTACAATGTAATATTAAACCAAGCCTCCCAACGCTCACATGGAAAATGCAACACAGCATGCATAATTGCATTCATACATAACCCAATAATTTGGGCATTTAGAAGTAGCCGTGAAATTACCAGGATGAATATTGCAGGGAAACCACAAGCACAGCATCAGAGCAAGTGGCCCTTTAGTAAATGTACAGTAAATATACAGTAATATACAGTGAAAATATAGTCTTTGTTTATAGGATCCCTTACACAACAGCCTTGTATAACTGGGAATTCTCAATGAAAGAAAACCCAAGAGATTTACAAGCGTTGAAAACAACTGAGTGGAACTGGACAGGATGGCCTGTACAGTCATTTGGTCAGTAAACATTTTCAGAGATAGGGAAGGGAGAGACAAATAGAGAGAGATGGAGGAGAGAGGCCAAGTAGGCAAACTGCACGTTTCCTCTGTTTTTTTTCCAGTTCTTGAGTTACAGACAATTTTCACATCCCTGCTGAGTTTGAGATGGATGTGTCAGTGTGCGCTACTCTTCCATTTCTCTGGGCTTTGCCAAGTCATCCTGGCAGAGGCAGAGTCTTGCATCCTACCATCCCTCAGATCATCCTGGATGGTCAGCCTGGAATCCTCCTCTCTCTCTTTTTCTCTCCCCCCTCCCTCTCTCTCTCTCTTTTTCTCTCCCCCCTCACTCTCTCTCTCTCTGGAGTGTGGGCGTACAGTTCAGCACTTTCTCTTTTTCTTTGTGACCTTCATGAGGCTCACATGACCTTCCCTTCAGCCAGAGCTGCTCCTTTGCTCACTTCCTTGAAAAGAGGGAAGAAGGGGTGGACAAAAAAGTCCTCTATCAATGAAGATCAGGTTTTAATCATCCCTGTTCTGTACAGTGTGACTGTCCAATAGCTTCCTGGTCAAGGTCATAAAGTCAGTAACAGTATAGCAGCCATGTGAACAGTCATGGTCAGGTCAGCTATGACTGGGAAGGGACAGTACATGGATGTTAGAATGCATTTCACATTACGGCTGCGTCTGGTCACTGTTATGGGACATGCAGTATTGATGTTTGTCATGGAAGCATCATCCCCATTGAAATGCATTAGGGCACACCCACATGTTAACAGACACTGACAACATCAAAGGAAGAGCTCATAGGGGTTTTCTCATGGGATGGAACGACATAGGCTTGTGTGTGTGGCAAACATTGCCATTTTCACTGAACCAAGCCATTGTTAGACAGGGCAGCTATAGGATCCTTCTAACATTCCAGTTCAGCTTTCAGACAGAAAAGTATTGCACCTCACACGTTTCTGGTATACATGAATCCCACTTTTATTTTTCGACAGAAAAGGGTGTTTTTTTTCTGGTTCATTTTGGTTACATGGAAAACCATTCTGTGAAAAACCCTAGCACCTGAGCAGATACTTATTGCCCATTCTTAGTTTGTTAAAAAGGTCAATTTGTGCTATTTTGAGTTGAGATCAATTATGATTGTGGAGAAACGTTTTCTTCCAGTATATAAAAAAGACTAGCACTTTATTTATTTCCCAGTCACTGGCCAAATAGAAAGGGAGATAGAGAAAAATGTAATATATCCATTTAAATCACAACAAGTTAAAGCAAAAAATAGGGCGGCATTTAGCATAATTCAAGCAGGGAATTAGCTTTCATGATGAATAATATTATATATTTATTTATTTCTATGTATACATATATATATGTCTATGTACAAGTATGGCACTTAATTACACGAAAGCAAGAAAACACTTTTCACAAATGAAAGCAGTGGGCGCTTTGGTGTATTATAAATTAAGGAAGTCACAGACGTTAGCGTTTGCAGCAAATCCACCAGATACTGTTTTGCAAGTCAGCTATATAGCAATGGAATGATTACATACGTTAAGGTCAGTGGTGCGAAAACAGGCAACAAAAATATGAATGATGCTAATGTATTTCAACTAGGTCGATCCATAGTCAAAATGTATTTATATATTTAGGCATATGCCTATATAAATCTGGAGAATATTTCCCCTCGAGCATATAGTCAACCGGTGTATTGTGTCGCTTAAATAGATTGGTGTCAACAATCGGTTGAATTTCTTTTTTTAAACACTGTCACGCATCGGGTTAGGTTTGACTCCCGGGTGTTCACCTCTTAGTGCAATTTTAATTTACCCTACTCTCTTCAAGTACAGTAGATCAGCCCACAAAGAGTAAATGCGTGAGCACGTCGACATGACCTCTATTTAGCGCTTTACATAGTATAAACGTTACTAAAAAGTTGCATCAGTGCAATGTAATAAATAAATTAACAAACGTGTAATCCACGCTTGCCATTGGAGTCCTTAAAAGATAAACAAATAAAACATCGGCCCACGCTTTTAAGTCATGAAACGGATGTGGCGTTGGGAGCTGTCATCATCCAGTGTTCATCTTGGTTCAATCTTTACACATCGCACATTGTCCCATCGGGAACTCTCTCCATGTGCTACACATAAGCAGAGTCACTGGATTGAGTGCGACCGAAATTAGGCACACTCATTCTAGGCAAGTCCTTATTTCTGATTTCATAAATGGACTTCCGCCTCGCCTGAACTCCTCGCACCGCCGTTTTGATTTTCTTCCACCCCAAATGATTGAGTTCTGCCAGATTCAGCAACACACAAAAGCCACTGACCGCGAACATGAAGACTAGAAACACGGTCTTCTCTGTTGGTCTGGAAACATAACACTCTACATCTTTTATGCAGGGGTAACGATCACACTCGTACACCGATGGGACATTGAATCCGTACAAGAAATATTGACCCACTAAAAACCCTATTTCCAGCGCGTTTCTGAAAACCACTTGAATTATGTAAAATCTCGAGATACCCTCTTGCCGACTCTTTTTAGACTTCCCAGTAGTTCTCATGGCGGAATTGGGGATATCTTTGACTTCCAAACAGTCGGGCTCGGCTTCTTTGGTGGAGTTCTCTGTGTTCTGAAGTACTCCATTCACAATGGTGTTTTTAATCTTTTTGCTGTCGTCTCGTTTCATTGAATCTTGATCCTTATCCAGGGTCAGAAAGACGGTGGAGTACCGTCGCTCCTTTTGTTTCGCCGACTGATGCACCGAGTATGTGATAAAACAAAGACTCGGGGTGCAAACCATTATGATCTGGAAAACCCAAAATCTAATGTGTGAAATTGGGAATGCCTTGTCGTAGCAAGCCTGGTTGCAGCCCGGTTGTAAGGTATTACAAACAAACATGGTTTGCTCGTCATCATAGACTGTCTCTCCAACTATTGCTACGATTAGAATCCGGAAGATCACCACCACAGTTAGTAGGATCCTAAAAACAAACAAACAAACAAACAATGTATGAGTATAGAGTCAGTAAATTATGTTAATTCTGTGAAAATGGCTGGAGATTGAGTACAGTGTCTCTAAACAGGCGCGTGTTTGAGAGCTGTCCAGTGCTGAAACGAACGCTCTTTGCTGGGATCACGCTCTGCTCGCTCTTAGCACGGGGTTTGGTTCGGATGCTATGTGTATTATGCTTTTATAATTTATGTCAGTGTGCCATTGTTATATATTTCTGTGTACTCTGAAGTATTTACTCATTGATATTCATCTGTATTGTGTTTTGAAATGTTTTGCAAGCGTTTGTTTGGTAAAGTGAGCGTAACAGGCAATAGCGCCCAGTCTCTGCTTCTCAGTTAGTGCATTGCACAGCCACCTATCTAGCCCCAACAACAGCCATTAAAACATGCATATCTAGTTATTGCAAATCCAGTTGACATTTTGCTCTTACCTTCCTATCATAGTAGAGTGCTGCTGGACAGCAGCCTCCAGGAGCCTCTCTAGTATGGTCCATTCCCCCATTATTGTTCATCCGGAGGAGGCGAGAGCCCACGGCACTCTGTACGAACACCTGCCGAATATGTGGAAAATATTTCCCCGGGTTTTTGGTCGTTATCACTCTCCAGAGGCTCCGAGGTTATCTGGCAAATGCATTGATCACAAGCCCGTAGCTGTCCCGCCCTCCTCTCTCCAGCGCTGTGCAATATTGGTCTGTGCTTCTGCCCAAGCGCTGGTACGACGCTGCCACACTTTCTCGTTGTCTTGTGTAGCTGAAGGGCTGATTACTATAAGCCCTCCTATTTTCGATCTTCAGATCAGGTTGATGGGTCGCGCATTGTGTCTGGATGGAGGGTGGTTGGATTTAATGTCTTGCCAGCATTAATCCGCCTTTAAGTAGTCCCCTCCCTACGTCACGCGCAGACAGGTTGGTGGAACGCCGCCAAAATACCAGGATTTCTCATTTTCAATATTCGACGAATGGAACCCAGGGACAGCGCGCAAGATTAATCTGTGATAACATGATTGGTGATAACCTCAATGCACCTTGTGTGTTTCTAGTTTATAACACATCAAAATTACTGAGCCAGATCGAATTGTGTCCGGTTGCGCGCGCTCAGTGTGACAGAGGTAGAGTTGTGAATGCGCCGTGTCCTAAAACCGCAGGTCAAGACATGGCGCCCAGATATTCGGAGCCACTTTTTCGGAGCCACTTTTAAGGCAGATAGGCCTACCTGTTGCTTTTTTTTTTACTGTAATCGTGACAGTCTCAGTGCTCCTAGTAACCCAGTGGGCATAAAACGTGATAAAGACGTATTTTACTGGTTGAAATCTGGCCGGGACTTCTTATAACCAGATCACAACCAGAAATCATTAAAATATGTCTTGTTTTGGTTGATATCTGTTTTTTGGTTGAAATTGAACTACTGACCAGTTATCTAATTGCTACTCAATTAATAGACACCAATCTATATAAACATTTGCATAGTGTTTGTGGGTCATGCACCCATTGTATATAAGACACTAGAACCATTACAATTATACAACATTTGGGTAATGCTCTTTTTCAGCAGGGTTTGCATGATTCAGCTTTGCATACTTGGCAAACAACAGCTGGCAGCACTCACCCAAGTGGGTTATGGTCTGGTTGGCATACTGTACCCAGTCAACACTCTGGGCTTGGGCCTATTCTGTTTGAGATTCTGGGGACTCAGCATGGACTTGGACTCGGGGGATTCATATTTTCCAGAGCCTTGCAGAATCATATTACTATGGGCTACGACTAATGGTACTCAGTCCGAGTCCTCTTCAGTTTATCCACCCAGATAAAAAAAAAGCAGGATTAGGGCAAGGTTTTTATTCTGCAGGTGATGAAATACCAATTTGAAAAAACTAAGAATTGTGATATGTCACCTCCAATTCATAGAATTTGCTAGGTCATTAAAAGCTCAAATTGAAATAATGGTTATTTAATGAATGATATCTGGTGTGTGCTGTGTGTGTTGGCTTCTAATAATACTATTTTGTTGATGTTAATTGCACTGTTTATTGTGTTGCACATTTTCTTATGTTCCACTGAATGCAATTTTAATGTTCTATAATGACTAACTACATTTATTTTCAGAATTTAACAAATAAAACGTAAGTCTATTTTATTTCAATATCCTACTACAATCCACTAAGATTTACAACAATTGTTGCACCTGAATTTGACCCTTTTAATGTATTTATTTTATTTTACCCTGAGAAAATTACATTAATATTTTTTCCCTTAAAGCTTTTAAGTAATTAACATAATGCCTGCAGTCATTTTATTAACATTTCAGTAGCTAAATAAGGAGGTAGGCATAACAGTTCCAGCTAAAACTTGGATTGGAATCTGTGCCTCAAGCAGCAATAGATCTCTGCACGCAGGCACTGCTTGCATATGGCACATTGGGACAAATGGCTACACAACAACAGTGCTGGAGAACAACAAAAAAGATTTGACTGCTAAGTGGTAGTCCCTGTTCTCCTGCATTCATGTTTTATTTTTGTAAGTCAAGCAGTGGTTTGTTGGGGAGAAGAATGTAGCTAGCTAGCTGGCTAATGTTAATGTTAGCTCTCTGGCTAATCTTCCATTGTCATGGTAAGTTTACATTTTTACCTGTTATAGCTAGCAAAAGCTTTGACATTTTGATATCATTTTAGTTAATGACAATACATGTGTGTATGTGTGTTCTCTCTGTCTCGCTCTGTGTGTGTGTGAGAGAGACATTATGAGCTAGCCTAATTCTTGAAACTTGTACCCCCCAATATGGATATTACGTTTTTCTCCATTCATCAGGGATCCTTGTATTGTGTGTATTTGGGATTTGACCATATGATACATTTAGCCTATCCCTGCTCCCCCTCACCCATTCTAACTTTACAACTCTCAACTGCCTTTTTCAATTCATGATTCTCTTTTTTTTGCAGGAATCTTCTAGCTTGGATGGCAGGATGGAGGAGGGAACAAAGGAAGGTGGCAGGATGGAGGAGGGAACAAAGGGAAGGAGTACATAAGTTATCCAGCTGGTTGACTAAGAAATGTAAATAGCCTATGTTTTGCTGTTGATCTCTCTATCTCTCTCCGTATGTCTGCCTGACTGCCAGATTGCTGAGGGGCAACATAGTCAATGTACTTGCTAGGCTAAGTCTAACTTAGTGAAGACCTTAGGTAATGGTCAATGAGGATTCGTCTCGGTCTTTAGAGTACTGGAAACATGTAAATGTCCTGATGCATGGCCTCTACAGCAGTGCTTGGCCACCCACTCAGTTACCAGTGACCTATTCTGCCACATCCCAGGGAAAGGAAAGCGCAGAACCATAACTCCTCAAATCCATAGTCAAGTTTTATGTGCAAAATGTTTATTTTTTCTGTTTCATACTCTGATCTTCAATGTGTTTTGATTCCTACTAGCCAGCTTTGTAAGAGCTAGGTTTGTACTAGTTATGCTGATGATCATTCGTTTTTTCTCTGCATCAGGTCTCACTGAGACTAGATTCCCAAGAGACATGCTATTCAGCTGTCCATAATGGCTGATCATACACTCTTAGGGGAAAAAAGGTGCTATCTAGAACGTAAACCAGTTCATTGGCTGTCCCCATAGGATTACCCTTTGAAGAACCCATTTTGGTCAAATATAGAACCCTTTTTGATTCCAGGTAAAACTTTCTACAGAGGGTTCTATATGGAACCAAAAATGGTTATCTTATGGGGACAGCCGAAGAACCGCTTTGGAACTCTTTACTAAGAGTGTAGTGTAAGTAGATCAAATTAAAATAGCACTGCTTCTAATAATATACAGTAAGTTTGTAAAGCAAATAATATTCTATTTTAACTTAACTTTTTTTGTTGTTGGTGCAAACCCCTTGTGTCCTGATTCAACAGACAGCTCCCTTGGTGAGTCGTGTAACGTTTCTCCCACTTCTCTCTTGCTCATTCTCCCTGTCACACAATCAAACTCACACACGTGCTCAGCTGCAGCCGATGAACCCCTTTAGGTTGCAGAGAAGAGGAAGAGATTTGCCATTTCCATTTCTAATGTTTGTTGCAGGAATTACATTTTTTTTCTTCTTTTTAATGCCTCTTTACACATAATTACATTTTTGCATTTACATTTCTTGGGGGATTGGTGTGTTTATACAAAACTTTTGAATATTACAACATGGATTAGGATTAAGCAAAACTTTACCATTTAGACATGAGTTAAAAATTGTCATTATCCAACTACTGTCTAATTTAATATCCTCTTAAAAATTTTCAAATGAATTATTGTCCCACTTCAATAATATTATGAAGGGAGAGAGGAGCAAACATGCCTTTGCTACCACTCGCATGTGCTCTTTTGTAGTTGGAATGTAAATGTGAGCAGTTGTGACATTTGACATAGACAATGAGACAATTTTTGTAGATTCTGGCTGTTAAAGATATTTTACTGTGCATTACTGTTCTGTCGTGTCCTGCATATTCACATTATGCCAATCGTTAATTAATTTTCTTCTCTTTTTATGCTTACGGTCATGAAAAGTCAGAACACTCAGGAGGTTGATGTGTTGCAGGCCCTCCGGAAAGTCCTCAAATATGCCCCTGACCGCTGTGTTGGAGGAGGACACAAAGTACAGTACCAGTCAAAAGTTTTAGAACACCTACTCATTCAAGGGTTTTTCTTTATTTTTACTATTTTCAACATTATAGAATAAGAGTGAGACATCAAAACTATGAAATAACGCATATGGAATCATGTAGTAACCAAAAAAGTGTTAAACAAATCAAAATATATTTTATATTTGAGATTCTTCAAAGTAGTCAACCTTTGCCTTGATGACAGCTTTGCACACGCTTGGCATTTTCTCAACCAGCTTCATGAGGTAGTCACCTCGAATGCATTTCAATTAACAGGTGTGCCTTGTTAAAAGTAAATTTGTGGAATTTCTTTCCTTTTTAATGCATTTGAGACAATCAGTTGTGTTGTGACAAGAAGGTAGGGGTGGATTACAGAAGATAGCCCTATTTGGTAAAAGACCAAGTCCATATTATGGCAAGAACAGCTCAAATAAGCAAAGAGAAAGGTGAATGAGTAGGTGTGTTCAAACTTTTGACTGGTACTGTGTGCATATGAGCAAGTTGCTCCTTTTTGAAGACATCTAAGCTATAACTGTCACAAACTTCCTCAACTAGTACCATGGAAGTTCTTTGAAAATACCTTTAGCCAGCTGAGTTCACAAAGTTTCTTCACAAATATCCTTAAAAAAAAAGAAAATCTCATATTTATAAAGTTGTAATTCGCTGATTCTCTTCACTGCAGATCTGACCCATCACACCACTCTTATTAATCATTAATAAAATAAAACAATCTGACTTTATATAAACTGTGTCCCAGTCTTTCTATATATGTAATGTCTGTGGGTGAATTATGAAACAATGACTATTTGCAGATAGTCAATTGTGATGTGTGTGCAACAATTGTGATGTAGATTTGTGTCACTCCCTGACCTTAGAGGTCCTTTAAATGTCTCTATTTGGTTTGGTCAGGGTGTGATTTGGGGTGGGTATTCTATGTCCTATTATTTGTATTTCTATGTTTTGGCCGGGTAGGGTTCTCAATCAGGGACAGCTGTCTATCGTTGTCTCTGATTGAGAACCATACTTAGGTATCCCTTTTTCCCACCTGTTTTGGTGGGAAGTTGACTTTGTTTGTGGCACTTAGCCTAAGCTTCACGGTTTGTTTTGGATTGTTTATTGTTTTTGTCGGCGTCATAATAATAAAGTAATATGTACGCTCACTACGATGCACCTTGGTCTACTTCATTCAACAGCTGTGACAATTTGTTTTTGCCATTGCTTGATCTATTTTAAATGTAAGAATATGCTGCAGATTTAAACTTGAATTGGTGACTATGGAAACATATAGAAATGTAATGAACCATATTTTCAATATCCAACTTTATCCTCTGCAATACTTTTTACAGTAGGTAATAAACTGTAGTCAGGTGGTCATTACCAGGTTATGATGAGGTCTTAACTGTGACCAGTAGGCTACATAATATAGCACATAATATAGTGCTCAGAATTATGATCAGCTTGTCAGATAGAGGTCACAATTATGACCAACTGGTCGTATGATGTTCAGAAAAATACGTAATATTCTGGTCAGTAAAAAGACGTATGAAAAAAATGTGATTTTTCAACCACCTTGCGACCAGAATAAGACGTCATACTGACGTCTTTTCAACCAGGTTTTGCCCACTGGGAAAGCTATTGTTTCCATCACAGGGCAAAGATATTGCTGTGGATACACTGTGACTAAGTGAAAGTGCCATCCGAGTTGCTAATAGCTTTATGAGGTTGCCTGCCTGTGTGTGGGGGTTTAAAAAGGCATCAAAACAGGCCTGTTTCGCCCTTAGATATGATCAATTCAACTACAGAGCAGGGAGCGTGTACACATGACTTAACATTAGACTATTTTTAGATGCAACCACACAAATATTTGTCAATGATATCTAAGATTATTTCAAAGTGGTAGGCCTAATAATAATTTGAAATTGAGTAGCCTTTATTGTCCTGTATATTCACATAAATATTTGAAAATATAAAATACAAATATTAATCTTATTTCCCCCCAAATGTCATGCATTACAATGCAGGATAGGCCTATGCCTAATAAGTTAATTGTTTAATGAGGCTACTAAAATGCCTCATGAATGCTCTGTAAAATATTTAGATTTTGACCCTTGCTGTGGAAGAGAACCGATATTTATACATAGAATGTACCTTTGCAGATAGAATCTATTACCTGATCTAAGGTGCATGGATTAGTGTGAGGGATCATGTGACTGTTTTTATTCAATGAACAGGCATGTTTAATGGATCATCAGATGCCTTAGCTCTCCCTGCTGTAATCTTTCATAACGTGAAATGTTTTATAACCTTCCAATGAATCACCACGTGATGTGATAGACGAGAAGGTGTGTGTGTGTGTGTGTGTGTGTGTGTAAGAGAGGGAGATGGGAGGGGGAAGCTCAGCACATGATCTTGAATAATAGAGACATAGGTGGCTTTGAGGTCATCAGGAATGCAAACACTGTATACCAATACACAAGTCACAACGCCCATGAAACACAAGGCAAAAGCACACCAATCCAAGTCCTTAATTTATGCAGTGTCAATTTCTGTCTTTTCTTTGATGCTTTTGTTTTGCATGCATGCTCCCCATTGGCTCACCTGTACAGAACAAGGTATTTTACAGTGCCATTCCTGACACCTTTGTCATTGAAGAGTCATATAGGCCTATAGGTTTAAGCAATAAGCGATTGTGATTAAGGAACATGCTCTCCCTACATGATTTATAAGTGACCTCTAAAACATATAGGCTATCCTTATAGGGGATAACTGAAGTGTATCTATCGCAAGCCATAATGAGACATAAAAAGGTGTGTTGCAAGTCCCGGGTCTCGTTTATTTATAAACCTATACATATCCACATGTAAATTGCACTTGAGTGTAAACAAACTGGTCAATGACGACAATACACGAAAGGCTGCCTGGGCCTGAGCCTGGGCTGTAAGTTAAGTTGAGCGCAGACGGAGCAGAGGTAACTGTGGGGCGGAGGAGAAGGTGGAGGAGGGGCCATGGGGATTAGAAGCACTTCCGGTGGACGATGGAGGGGCCAGCCTCGTCATATTCCTGCTTGCTGATCCACATCTGCTGGAAGGTGGAGAGGGAGGCCAGGATGGATCCGCCGATCCACACAGAGTACTTCCTCTCAGGGGGAGCGATGATCTACAAACAAGTGATAATGCCATTGGTTAGTGGCCTAATAGCAAGGTGTTTTATAAAGTGAAAAACATTTTCTGTTCTTATGTGCATAAAATCTACATAAGAGACCATTCTCTCAAATGGGCAGGAAAATAGCTGACTTTTGTTACATTTTTGGGTGTAAAAGTTTTGTGCCCCATAGCACTAAACCGTCTAGGAAATACATTGCAATAGAACATTGAAAATAAAGAACAATCCTAAAACAGCATGTCTAAATCAACATTACCTTAATCTTCATGGTGCTAGGGGCCAAAGCTGTGATCTCCTTCTGCATACGGTCAGCAATTCCAGGGTACATGGTGGTACCACCAGACAGAACGTTGTTGGCATACAGGTCCTTACGGATGTCGATGTCACACTTCATGATGCTGTTGTAGGTAGTTTCGTGAATGCCAGCAGATTCCATACCTGTTTACCAAAGGACAATGATGTTATCAGTCTTGTCCATCGCTGCAATTCCTCTACGGACTTGGGAGAGGCGAAGGTCGAGAGCCACGTGTCCTCCGAAAAACGACCCTGCCAAGCCGCACTGCTTCTTTACACACTGCTCGCTTAACCCGGAAGCCAGCTGCACCAATGTGTCAGAGGAAACGCCGTCCAGCTGGCAACCAGAAGTCAGCTTGCAGGCACCAGGCCCGCCACAAGGAGTCACTAGAGCGTGATGGGACAAGGATATCTCAGCCAGCCAAACCCTCCCCTAACCCAAACGACACTGGGTCAGTTGTGCGCCACCTCATGGGTCTCCCGGTCACGGCCGGCTGTGACACAGCCTGGGATCGAATCCGGGTCTGTAGTGATGCCTCAATGATGTTATCTTTCCATCTGAGCCAGCCCTCTCTGGAGAAATAGGCTACACTTGTTATGACCTTCAACTGTGAAAATACAGTAGTTGGGCAGTTGACCTCTAGAGCGTTGGCTGTGAATAGGTACTGAAATGGACAGCTTCTCAGCACCAGCTGCAAGCTCTTGTTATGGTAGGTATTTCAACAAGCATTCACAGCTCATGCTTCACATGCTGGGGTTGTATTTCAAAAGCAGCATCAATAAGTTAGTCAGCTGAACCAGCTAACACATAGAAAGGCCTTTGATTTAAATGTAATACAAATTTGAATGAAAGCTCAAACTGAATATGGGTTTAGTTAAGCCTATCTGGATATCAGGATAATTCATTGATTCTGCTTTGTGAAAATACCCGCAGGCATATGCTCTGTTACCCTACGTCACATAGATGACTTTAACGAAGTCTAAACTAATCCACAGCAGTTGTATACGTTACTACACAATGATTATCTCAACTTAAGATAACCGTGTGCAATATATCAACGGTTGGGGAGATCAGTAATACGCACCAATGAAGGAGGGCTGGAAGAGAGTCTCGGGGCAACGGAACCTCTCGTTACCGATGGTGATGACCTGTCCGTCAGGCAACTCGTAGCTCTTCTCCAGGGAGGAGGAGGAGGCAGCGGTGGCCATCTCATTCTCGAAGTCTAGAGCCACGTAGCACAGCTTCTCCTTGATGTCACGAACTATCTCACGCTCAGCTGTTGGGTTTCAAGTGATGCATTTGATTGTTACTGAAAAATATATTTGTGGCATATCATTTTACTTTTATGATTTTGTTTTACAAAGAAATGTACCCCTTTTTCTCCCCAATTTTGTGGTATCCAACTGGTAGTTGCAGTACTGTCTCATCGCTGCCATTCCCGTACGGACTCGGGAGAGGTGAAGGACGAGAGCCCAACCAAGCCGCACTGCTTCTTGACACAATGCCCACATAACCCGGAAACCTGCCGCACCAATGTATCGGAGGAAACCCCATACACCTGGCGACCGTGTCAGCGGGCACCGAGCCCGGCCCGCCACAGGAGTCGCTAGTGTGCGATGCAACAAGGACATCCCTGCCGGCCAAATCCTCCCCTAACCTGGACGACGCTAGGTCAATTGTGCGTCGCCCCATGGGTCTCCTGGTCGCGGCCGGCTGCGACAGATCCTGGACTCGAACCCAGAATCTCTAGTGGTACAGACCACTGCACCACTCAGGAGGCTCCAATGGCATATCATTTTTGCCAAATATCATGCTTTTTGTCATTCCTCATGCGGTTAATATTGCCCATGTCCGGTGCGTACCAGTAGTTACGAAAGAGTAGCCACGCTCGGTCAGGATCTTCATGAGGTAGTCTGTGAGGTCGCGACCGGCCAGATCCAGACGCATGATGGCATGGGGCAGAGCATAACCCTCATAGATGGGCACGTTGTGGGTCACGCCATCACCAGAGTCCAGGACAATACCTGAAAAAGTGTGGTGATACATGTTAGCATTGAACAAGACCTTTCAAGTGGTTATGGCTGAAGACAACTTATCGATCCATCATACCTGTGGTACGTCCAGATGCGTAAAGGGACAGCACAGCCTGGATGGCCACGTACATGGCGGGGACGTTGAAGGTCTCAAACATGATCTGGGTCATCTTCTCCCTGTTGGCTTTGGGGTTGAGGGGAGCCTCTGTCAGCAGAGTGGGGTGCTCCTCAGGTGCCACACGCAACTCGTTGTAGAAGGTGTGATGCCAGATCTTCTCCATGTCGTCCCAGTTGGTGATGATGCCGTGCTCAATGGGGTACTTCAGAGTCAGGATACCCCTCTTGCTCTGGGCCTCGTCACCAACGTAGGAATCTTTCTGACCCATACCGACCATGACGCCCTGAGAAAACACAAGGATAGGTCTGAATCAATGTGGCGTATGAGTATGATAGCCCATCAAATGGCCTCTGAGTGGAATTTACACATGGCTCTCTAAGGTTCCAACGTGATGTTGTGATTTAACAGACAATAATAACCCAACCACTTTTTATTGACTCTATTTATTTGGTTGTCACACAGCAGCTTTAGGTGAAGTACTCTACCTGGTGACGTGGGCGACCCACGATGGATGGGAAGACAGCGCGCGGTGCATCATCTCCGGCGAAGCCAGCCTTCACCAGGCCAGAGCCGTTGTCGCACACCAAAGCGGTAGTCTCCTCGTCGTCGCACATGGTGTCAGCTTTGACTGTAACGGTAAAATAATATGGTCATTTTGCACACGATTTTAAGCTTGGACTATGTGGCACAATCAATGCACCATGCTCCAATCAACTGAGCTAGGAATTATGCATATACGGCAAACTGAAATGAGTGTATTAATACTAGGCTATATATGGGCATTATATTTTAGAACAATGTTTACTGCAGGTTTGTTAGTTGAATCACATCAGTTGAAATAAGGGGTGGATGCAACTATGCTGCAACTATCATATACTGATTTTACATGATTTACTTTTCAGTCAATCCATTTTATAGAGGACCCTAGTTTAGCAAGTATTTGTGTGGTTGTAATTCAGAAGGTTAATGGTTAGTGACTTTTTGTACAAATGCTTCATGCCAACCAATTTGGACTTATTTTTACTTGTTAATGCAGCTCACATTGTGGTAATTTAGTAGCCTACTACTACATCCTAATTTGCTACTTGGCACACCATGTCCCCATCTATTATCCATGGTCTGTATACAATAACCACATGTCAAACGCGGGACAATAACAAATGGGCATTGAAAAATAAAAATGTATGCAGCCGAAAAACGTAGAATTAGTGTATGGTGAAAAATCTGTATCTTTGACGCAGTTCCAGTTAGGGGATGCCAGTTGGTTAGTTGCGGACGAGAGCATTCCATTCAGAATCTTTCCAGTCGGGTTAGCATAATTGTAGTCCTCCGAGGTAATTCCAAAACACTTGTAATTTCTCACTCTTGACTCAAGAGGAAGAGCTGATGAAACTAGCGCTACTCACCAGATCAGCACCGTGCGCTGGACCTTGAGGGTAAAACCAGGGTCAAGGAGCTGTGAGGACGCGCCAATTTATACTCTGACAGCATGCGCTACCTTCTCCTTATTTGGTAGCCCTCGCACCATTGACAAGCGCGTGCCCATTAATGGAACGGTGAGGAGAGGGGAGTCCCGCGCGCGGCATCCTTGCCCGATGCCCATGTAGGGAGGAAGATGAGGGCAGCTAGACAATGCGGGTCAGCCGGACAATAGGCTACAGCAGAGGAGGCTAGTGAGATGAGCTATAGGAGGAAAGGCTAATTGTAAAGGCTGGAATGGAATGAATCGAACAGTATCAAACATATGGATACCACATGTTTGACTCTGTTCCACGTATTCCATTCCAGCCATTACAATGAGCCTGACCTCCTATAGCTCCTCCCACCAGCCTCCACTGGGCTACTCACAACTCTGTTTCCAACAGATGTCAAATACCAGGTTAAAGTACAAGGACTGAAATAAACAGCCTGTCAATTGAAGACTGTGAAGTCATTGATTCCTTATTGTTAAAAAAACATCTTGATGCTGCAAGTTCCCAGAACATTGTTCTATTGATCCTATTCTGTGGGAAATTAAGCAGATTCTACCATTGATTAATTGATTGGTTGATTGATTATAATGATAACACGTTTAATTCCAGGTGGAACATGGATAGGCTACGAGTTCGATTGCACATCGAATTTACAGAGGCCTATGGAACATGCCAAGAAGCTTGTTATAGGTTACAGTAGTAACAATTCCCAGACAATAGACATTAAGATGGGATGAAACAGTGGAGCAGCATATGGGGAGGCCACTTGTGCCACACAGCTGGCTACAGCAGCTGTTTTCCATTATTAAGAATAGAAATTCCAAACCCCACCGTTCTGGATTCTCTTTAAGCAGAGGGAGAGGTCAGTCATTGAGGCAGTGTGAAGCAACAGCACAAAATTGAACCTGTTTTCTTTGTATAGGCCTACATGGCCTGTCTAATTAATGTCTGTTTCCAAGAAGAAATTGATATTTCAATTGTGGAACTCATACATTTGGGTGATTGGATTTGCATAAATCAATAACCATTGCAATAACCATAATGCATTATTTATTGTTACTGAGTAAATCATTTTCTAAAATAGGCATTTCGATTATTATTGATAGCTGTGATATAATGGCTATATGCCAACATGAACTAGCATTTGCATAATTCTGTACTCATTCCGTCTGCAATTTCAATAATGTATTTATATTTAATGGTAGCAAATAAGTTTGGGATGCCTTTGAATTGATAAATTCAAATTGCACATCAGAATAGAAGAAATACACGTTCCTTTCATGACTACCAGTTTGTGTGTGTTGTGCTATTATTTCATATTTTGTTAAAAGGACAAGACATTACAGATTTCAGATGACACTGCCTGTGCTCTTGAAACAGAGAAAGAACAAGTCGGTCTAAATAACACTGGCTGAGAGCATTGGAGGGGTCAACCACAAGGAAGAAACACAAAAGGGCACAACTAGCCATGAATCATATGCTGCTGTCACCCTACCCCAAGCCATGGCCCTCTTGTTGTTACTCTTTGTTTTTACATTACATAATGAATGCTAGCCTAGGCCTGCTTTCCTCATCATTCTGCCGCTGTTTTCAAACATTGTTGTCTTGCTATTAACATATGTACCCCTGTTGCGTTTGGCTAAACTGAATTATTATCCTAGTCTGAAAAATCATTTCTGAGTGGAGAAGGGTATGATAACACACAACATGTCGGGAGGATGGCAGTGCCAGAGTGAGGGGAAGAGACACTTTGGAAGCTGCTCAAATATTCACATACTGAGATTTCCACATTAGCAGTAGTCATTGAGGCTAAATAAACATGACACTATCATATTTCCTGTGCCATCTCCTTAATCGCACACCCTGAAGGAGAAACAAGATTTTTTTTAGGACTCAAACCACAACCATAGGGGCAAAACTGTCGAGCAAAAGTGAATCGATTTGATTTCCATTGGGAATTACTATAATAATAAACAAATGTAAAGGCCCCAATTCACACCTCCGAAGGACACCTTTTGCGTAATGCTTTAAATGTGCTTTCACAATAGATTGAGCAAGATTGGTTTCATAAAATGCAACTCACAGTGTTTCAGTTTTTAACAGTTAATCAAAACTGGTTCAATACATATGCTATGAAAGCATTTAGTCCTTTCCCACACAACTCTGAACTGAGAAGCAACTGGATTGTCTTGAACATGTTGTTGCTTCAGGCCTTCTAACCTGGAGAAGGTACTGGGTGCACCATGTCCTTAGGGCTGCTAGGAACAACACACACTGGATGATTCCAACACATTTTCACATGTGGAAATGAAATCAACGAATGTGTTTAAAAGCGTAGATAAGCGGAGCACTGAACAGAATAAGTAATTGATGAGCTTTTGTTACCAAGGTAATATTTGTATAAAATGAATAAATAACGTTTTGTTTTGATGTTATGATCTTGGATAGAAAGAAAGATGAACAGATCCTCCCCCAAGTGCAGTCCACCAAAACAAGCCTATTTATTAAATATGAAAGAACTGGCATGCCTACAACAGCATCCATATTCATCAAGTAAGAGAAAAGCAGGTTGACAAGGAAAAGCTCATCGAGAATAAGACCAAGAATGTATTGTATAATTCTGAACTAATTTCCAGAAAGCGTGTTCAAAGCTCACAGCTTGTTGTGCTTCATACTTTGTAAACATTCACCAACTTTAATTAAACCTATAGTTTACATACGGTTAATGCTTACATAATGTATGTTCTGCACGTATTATAATTAATAAATAAGGCCCGAGGAGGTGTGGTATATGGCTAATATACCATGGCTAAGGGCTATTCTTATGCACAACGCAACATAGAGTGCCTAATTACAGCCCTTCGTGGTGGTATATTGGCCATATACCACAAACCACCGAGGTGCCTTAATGCTATTATAAACTGGTTACCAAAGTAATTAGAAAAAAGAAATAAAAAATGGTCATACCTGTGGTACACGGTCTGATACACCACAGCTTTCAGCCAATCAGCATTCAGGGCTCAAACCTCCGGGTATACAGTTGAAGTCGGATGTTTACATACACTTACGTTGGAGTCAATAAAACTCGTTTTTCAAACACTCCACAAATTTCTTGTTAACAAACTATAGTTTTGACAAGTCAGTTAGGACATCTATTTTGTCCATGATACAAATCATTTTCCAACAATTGTTTACAGACAGATTATTTCACTTATAATTCACTGTATCACAATTCCAGTTTGTCAGAAGTTTACATACACTAAGTTGACTGTGCCTTTAAATAGCTTGGAAAATTTCAGAAAATGATATCATGGCTTTAGAAGCTTCTAATAGGCTAGTTGACATCATTTGAGTCAATTGGATGTGTACCTGTGGATGTATTTCAAGGTCTACCTTCAAACTCAGTGCCTCTTTGCTTGACATCATTGGAAAATCAAAAGAAATCAGCCAAGACCTCAGAAAAAAAATTGGAGACCTCCACAAGTCTGGTTAATCCTTGGGAGCAATTTCCAAACGCCTGAAGGTACCACATTTATCTGTACAAACAATAGTATGCAAGTATAAACACCATGGGACCACACAGCCGTCATACCGCTCAGGAATGAGACGCATTCTGTCTCCTAGAGATGAACGTACATTGGTGCGAAAAGTGCAAATCAATCCCAGAACAACAGCAAAGGACCTTGTGAAGATGCTGGAGGAAACAGGTACGGTTCCTATATCGATATAACCTGAAAGGCCGCTCAGCATGGAAGAAGCCACTGCTCCAAAACCTCCATAAAAAGCCAGACTACGGTTTGCAACTGTGCATGGGGACAAAGATCGTACTTTTTGGAGAAATGTCCTCTGGTCTGATGAAACAAAAATAGAACTGTTTGGCCATAATGACCATCGTTATGTTTGGAAGAAAAAGAGGGAGGCTTGCAAGCCGAAGAACACAATCCCAACGGTGAAGCACGGGGGTGGCCGCATCATGTTGTGGGGGGGCTTTGCTGCAGGAGGGACTGGTACACTTTACGAAATAGATGGCATCATGAGGTAGGAAAATTATGTGGATATATTGAAGCAACATCTCAAAACATCAGTCAGGAAGTTAAAGCTTGGTCGCAAATGGGTCTTCCAAATGGACAAAAGAAAAACTGAGTTTAAATGTATTTGGCTAAGGTGTATGTAAACTTCCGACTTCAAAATCAAATCAAATTTATTTATATAGCCCTTCGTACATCAGCTGATATCTCAAAGTGCTGTACAGAATCCCAGCCTAAAACCCAAAACAGCAAGCAATGCAGGTGTAAGCACGACACAATGCAGAGTGCTTGGACACAGCCCTTAGCCGTGGTATATTGGCCATATATCACAAACCCCAGAGGTGCCTTACTGCTATTATAAACTGGTTACCAATGTAATTATAGCAGTAAAAATAAATATTTTGTCATTCCCATGGTATACGGTCTGATATACCATGGCTGTCAGCCAATCAGCATTCAGGGCTCGAGGCAGGAATCAAGTCATGAATGCTGATTTGCTGACAGCTGTGGTATGCCACGGGTATGACAAAACATGTATTTTTACAGCTCTAATTTAATGCTGTAACTCTGGGGTTTGTGGTATATGGCCAATATACCACGGCTAAAGGCTGTATCCAGGCACTCCGCATTGCGTCGTGCATAAGAGCCCTTAGCTGTGGTATAAGGCCCCCTCATGCCTTAATGCTTAATTATTACACATTAATAACACACAAGTTCACAAGATACATTACTACAGTATAAAGACAACCATCAGCACAAGCAAACCCCATTTGCGATGAGTTTGTGAGCTCTTGTTGGTGTACTGCACCGACACAGGTTAGCATACCACTCTCCTCTCCCTTTGAAAGGTGGCCAACTTTGACATACCCTGAGTTAACAGTACAGGAGTATCCCTGTATTTGTGTGTGTGTGAGAGGGTGAAATTACAAAGCGGTATGGGGTTAATTGGATGCTGAGCCACATATATCCTTTCTCTGAGCCACCCAGGTTTCCTCCCAGCGAGGCACGCCGGTCTTTTTCCATCCCCAATCTCACACCCCCCAAAAAATATTCACCAGCCCAGCCGAATCTCTACCCTCTCTCTCCTTTATCTTTCTCTCAGCTTCTCTCTCCCTCCCTCCTTTTTCTCTTCCATCTCCTCTCTCTCAGTCTTCCCCTTCCCTATCTTTCTCTCTCCTTTGCTCTCTACCCCGCCTCCTTCTCTCTCGCTTCCTCTCACATGTAGCCTCTCAGCACGACGCTGTCAGCTTGGCTTCCATGCCTAGGCTGCTCCAGCCAACCAAGCCTCATCCCCTGCCAAGACTTCTGGGAGATGGAAAAAAGACAAACTTAAAATCAGGCGGTTTTTGGCAAGTTGTTTTCTGCCCCCAGGACTTTTGGGAGAAAAAAATCAACCCAACTAGGTCTCATATGGCACTCGCATAAATATTTCACTAAGATTTTGGGAAGCATCCATCTTTTTTCAAAGGAATTATTGCAAAGATTAGAACTCCCCATATAAAAAGCATTAGAGAATTATTGTCACAATGTGTATTAGTCAAAAGTGAGAGCGAGAAAATGAGTTTAAATAGTGCTTTGGAAAAAAATAAAAATCTTCATGAATTACATTTGAATAGTTCAATCTACAAATGCATATAGCTCCCCTGGTTTTGGTAATGGCAAAGGCTACACTCAGGAGTGTTTTGGATAAATCCTATTAGGGATTTTAAAGTATTGGAACCTGGGCTATTTTTTGAAGTTGATGACATGGTATTGTGTCAATCAAAACAAGATGGGGAAGAATTTTAAGGAGACAAAAACTATAAAGGTACTTGATCTAGCACAATAGAGGAATCTACCAAGAATTTGTATTACTCATGCCAGCATAACTCACTGTTTCAATTGGACTTTCATAGCTCTGCAATTCATTTAAATGCATCATCCTTCAGTGTGCATTTACTCTTACTTTTATTCTTGAAGGGGGAATTGTCCATGATGAATGGTTTAAGCATGACGCAGGTTTCGCAAAAGTGAACTTCCTGATAGATGTGCTTGAAAAGTTGGAATGTTCCACTCTCTTTCTCCCCTCTGACCTTGTGTTCTCTGTGCATTTCCTTTGAACTGGAGCTATTTTTCAAGTTTCATCTCTTCCATGTCCCAATTGCATGAGAGTACGAAGAGATGAAAGGATGGCATCTCTGGTGGACCTTTCAATGGCTTGCTGAACTATGGTGCCAGAATGAGCTTTTTTAAGCAAAAGTCAAGGTGATGCTGAATTTATCCCTGAGAGAAAGAACTTCGTCTGTGCTATAAGGACAGATCCAAATCACACAGTTTGAGAAAAAATAAAGATCATTGAAAGGTGATATAAGGTAATCCTTCCTGAGAATTTGAATTCGCCAATACGCAATTAAAAATGGCAACCTATCATAGTTTAGAGAGGTAATGCTTATTCTTACATCTTATCCCCAGTTACTGAATTCTGCCATTTCTGCATTTCACGTTAAGGGTCAAAGTTGAACTTTTATGATTGCTGATAGATCCATAAATCTCAGCACTTTATTGAGGGAGAGCCTAGAGTATCTGACATTCACAGTGCATCAAAATATGTTACATGACTTCATCCAGATTTCCATCTGTTCTCATCATCTAACAAGTTCACACCAAAACCTTCCCTATAAGCAAAGAAGCGCTGATGAGTTGGCACTATCCTTATTTGGCATAAACCTCCAATTACTGCATATGGCCATCTCTACATTATCTTCTCATGTACACTGAGCATACAAAACATTAAGAACACCTGCGCTTTCCATGAACTAGACTGACCAGGTGAAAGCTATGATCCCTTATTGATGCCACTTGTTAAATCACCTTCAATCAGTGTAGATGAAGGGGAGGAGACAGGTTAGAGGAGGATTTATAAGCTGTGAGACAAGGCTTAGTGTATAGTCTAACAGAGAGAACTGAAACTTCATTTTAAAGTTTGTAGTTTATCCCTACGGTAAGAGGTAGTTAAACCTAAGGTAAGAGAAGTGGACCAGTAGTCGGAATTCCACAATGTACTACCTAATTTCTCTGTGGAGAAATAGAGAGCTTGTAAACTTGTAAAAGTGCAATTTAAATCTTCCAGTCTGAAAATGTTTGAGGATTGACAATGCAGAGATATTCCTATGTAAAATATTAGAGGCAGGCAGACATTTTATTTTCGGTCTAATGACAATTTGATCAAGAAACACTATGTAAGTTCAAAATAATTGTATCACTTTATAAGTATAAATCCATAACTTCTCTATTGTTAAAGTTAAGCTGTAGAACATTCTTATCTGCCCTGTGCAGGATGTCATCATGAATTAAAATCAGCAAATTCAGGCTATGAATACAAAGTATCTGTATTTCAAGTTGTAGAATAGACAAACCCAAACAAAAAAAGAACATCCACAGTTAATAACACTTTTATAGAGCGAGCATAATCATTTTGTTAAAAGTTTGGGAAGTGAAGTTTTCCTTGTGTTTTGGCTTTGAACTTATATTACCACCTCAATAACGTGACAAGACGAACAATAACACAATGGCCTTTGACATGAACAGTAACAGTGACTCTTCCTCTGTGCAGGAAACGTTTGTTTGTTTCCACGGTGACAGGACAGGAACCAGCAGTCAGGACCAGGACCGGTCTCAGCACACTGCCTTGCCGTGTTTCATGTTCTGGGCACAGGTCCGACCCAGGTTGGCCCCGTCCAGGAGCAGGTCTGACAGGCGGTCCAGGCCCACGCAGGTGGTCAGGGGGGTGATGAGGCCATAGAGCCCCCCGAGTAAGATACTGAGGGGCCAGCCTATGATCAGTAAAATCACCAGCCACACAATGCTCCAGAAACACGACCCGCAACTGGCCATCCTAGTCTGGGAGAAAGAGAAGAGGAGAAGGGGAAAAAGATTTACATTTTTCATTCTGTTAACAAATCAATCATGAATACAAACAATAGGCAACCTGCATCCCACAAAGATGGAATTTGCAGAGTTGACAGAATGAAGAAATTGTTACCAATCTTGTGTCTATTGTATTGATTTCTCATCAAAAAGAATAGGGAAACAGTAATGTTTATATTGCCAGAGCTGTTCCACTCCCCATGTGATCAGAGACAATTAATATCCCTTCAGATGATTAGATTTGTATAATCCCATCTATACATCGCCCATACAAATATCAATGGCTCCCAGACTTCAGATCAGATGCCCAGTGTATCGGGTCCTATCTATGGTGATTCAATCAGAGGATATAAACTCTGACACTCCCATCTGTAATTGGAGATGATCAGATTGAATGCGCCGGGCCAGTTGATGTGGATGTACTTGACACTCCCCGCTATCACCACGGTCCCTACCCGCTGGGGTCAACAGGGAGTCTACCCCTACCCTACAGAAGATTTAGTGGACCTGACACTGCTCAAAGTGGCAGTGGACAGCAAGCACTAAGGATTCATTTGCAGTCCGTGTATATAACACTCATTGGTCTTTAACTGCAGACGCAAAAATTATAAACTTACATTGTATTCAATCTGTGGTCGTATCTAAAAGGAAAATCTTCCAAGAGCTCAGTAGCTGAAGTAGGAACTGTCAGACTGACTTGTTCAAAAGCCAACGATCAGATCGATTAGTAAGGCTGTTTCAGTTTTATGAGGTATTGTACACTTTCCTCCCCACTTCCTTGTCTGTTCTGTGTAATATCCTGTTTTAGCAAGACAGACCGTGTGATGAGATCAGCTGCACTGGTTAATCTCGAGGTTGTCTCGTGCTTCAGGGAATGCCCTTCACAGTGTATTAAAAACATGAGACAATATTAGCATTCCAAAAACACCACTTTTCCCAGGATTCATTGACTATTTCAACAATTTAGGATAGAATGAGCAATAAAAAGTTGCTTTCATATTTTGAAGCAATATGAAAACATTTAACCATGCCTGAAGAAAAACATCCTGAGAACAGAAAAGTACAGAAATCACAGCATCAAATCTCTAACAGTTTACCGTCATACCTTTTTGTCTTTTAAATTCACCTTCTACAAAGACCCTTAAAAGACGTAGAGAAGTGCAGTCACAGTACTTCCTCTGCACACAGACAAATGCATATAGTACTGTTATACTGCATGCAGTTAGTGATAGTGACACATCAACCAATGGCAGTTAACGGTTAACAAGTAAAAAGCCATTAAGCTATGCGAAGTAGAGCTATGTAAAGTCATATTGTTGAGAGTACCTGTGGAGTGAGTATAAAAGACATGTTCACCTTCAGATGTGGGAAGTTTGACAGTTCTTTGAGAAAGTGCGAGCCTGTTTTTCCTCCTTGCCTGTGGAATGGATATCCCCCTGTCTCAGTTTAGTTCCTGCTTGGAGCTGCCAAAGCCAAGTAAAGTCAGTCTGTATGAGTGGCCTCTTCCTCCCAGTTAACGCTAATTTACTGCAACAAGGTAGGCTCTGCTAGGGGAAACAATGCCAGGGAGGACAGCTCGAGATAAAGATAATTGGTAATTTGTTTTCTAGAGGGAGGCTATGACACAATGTGTGCTTTCATGGACCGGTTGCTCAATAAAAAAAATCATGGTTGTTGTAAGTTTAAAAAGTTTGTTGCACTGCACATGCAGAACCAATGCAGAGAAGAATCTGGGGATTTATGGGACAAGTCTTGATGTAAAGGGATATTTATCATACAAATAATTGAATTAATTAACCCTGTAATTGTTTATGGATTATGATTTAAACTGTGTACAAAACATTAGGAACACCTTCCTAATATTGAGCACCCCCTTTGCCCTCAGAACAGCCTCATTAAATCGGGACATGGACTATAAGGTGTCAAAAGCGTTCCACAGGGATGCTGGCCCTTGTTGACTCTAATGCTCCCCACATTTGTGTCATGTTGGCTGGATGTCCTTTGGGTGGTGGACCATTCTTGATACACACGGGAAACTGTTGAACGTGAAAGACCCAGCAGCGTTGCAGTTCTTGACACACTCAAACCGGTGCACCTGGCACCATAACCTGTTCAAAAGGCACACATTTTTTGTCTTGCCCATTCACCTTCTGAATGGCACACATACACAATCAATGTCTCAAGGCTTAAAAACCCTTCTTTAACCAGTCTCCTCCTCTTCATATACACTGATTGAAGTAGATTTAACAAGTGAGATCAATAAGGGATGATAGACTGACCAGGTGAAAGCTATGTCATGGAAAGCGCAGGTGTTCCTAATGTTTTGTACACTCAGTGTTTTACTGACACATAAGAGATATCTATTCTAGGCTGACTAGAGTACATTTGCTTTCATGTCGCAGAGGCTTTGAAATCAAAAATGTACATTTTTTGAATGTCTAAACAGCCTTTGAAGATGACACCTGTACACTGAAACAAAACTGTATAATCGTGTTACATACATTGCTCTCAGTGATAACCATTTCCCTGAATCTAAGCAATACGTGTTCTCTAGCTTGGCTTCGTTCAGGTCTGTTGAACCACCACGACCGTACTGTGACATGAGCAGCTATTGTAACGGTTTTGATCAGGGCCGTCACACTATGGATGCGATCTCTCCTCTCAGACAGTGGGGGTGTAGCTTGGGGGGGGTTACAGGCTAGCCTGACGTATGTAACAGCTAGTTAACCTCTGGTGCATGATAATGCCTAAATTCCCAGTCTGTGTTGCGAGCCTGCAGGTTGTGGCCTCTTCACACTACCAGGACCAATAAGGCCAGAAATGGGATTCAGGGCAGGGTAGGCTCTAATCCACCACCAAAATCTCAGTGAACTGTGTCCATTTGTTTCCAAATACGGATATGGACACTGATGATTTGAGCGGAGTTGTGAGTGATACACTATGTCTGATGTACCGGCTTCTCTCCCCCCATGGCTTCATGTGCACGGTGACTGACCTATAAATCCAGCTTAGCGGCAGCTTGTCCCAACGCTATTGGGCGAGCCAATCAGATTGACAGATGACAGTGACGTTGTCTGAGGGCGGGGCAGAACGGTAGTGTGTAGACTGGAAGAGTAACATGATAGGGAGATTTGAAATGGGATGGCTGGGTGTCTGGGAGTGTGTCTGCAAATGTATGTAGAAAATTAAACTCAATACTGCATTCACATTGAGAAGTATTTTACTAAAAAAGTATCGATTACAAAACAGACCATTTCGGAAAATCGAATTAAACATTATCCTCAAGGCTTCAAGACATGTTCACGGCTTCAGTAGATTTTTTTTTCTAAAACAGGATAATCATTTTTAGCTCCAACCTCTTTTCTAAGGGACAGTCCAGTTCTGGCCCCATCTATGGCCAGATAAAGCAGTGCAGAGGCCCACAGAGAGGCCCCACTAAGGTGCTTCCGCTTCGTCACTCTCCTCTCCATCACTGTCGCTATCTCGGCCAGGGTGCTCTGGCATTTTGGGGTGCTCCTCTTGCACCTTCTCTGGTGTCTCCTGTGGGGTCTTCTCTGTGCCGGTCTCCCCTGAGGGCTCCTGCTCCATCGGGGTCTCTTCCTGGTTCTCCACTTCAACTGGGGGCTCTTCCTGGTTCTCCACTTCAACTGGGGGCTCTTCCTGGTTCTCCACTTCAACTGGGGGCTCTTCCTGGTTCTCCACTTCAACTGGGGGCTCTTCCTTGTTCTCCACTTCAACTGGGGGCTCTTCCTTGTTCTCCACTTCAACTGGGGGCTCGGCTTGGTCCTCCTCTGCCTGGGTCTGCCGAGGGGGAGGCAGGAGCTTCTGCTGTTGCTGGGCATGGAAGAGAACACAGGGAAAGAGAGGAAGGTAAGAAATGTGGGTGTCACCATATCATTCCTACATTTATTAAAATGTTCATATCTTGAATTCATGACAAAATATCTCGTAGACAAGACGCTAACAGATTTTCCATGCTGTACAAAGGAAACAATTTCTATCACTGCTCGTCTCACCCCCCCCCCCTCTCTCTTTCCTCCTGTCTCCATCGCTTTTGCCCTCATTCCTTCCTTCCCTTGCGCTCTCTGGTTGAGGACAGAATCTGTGCACATGCCTTAGGGACAGGTTAGGGAGGGGCACATGTCTCCCTGTTATGTTTGGAAAACAAAAGTTCGCTCTCCACTGCAGCCCTGCCACTTTAGGCGGGGGATGAGAGAGGGGTGGGGTAGCTTAGCGTCACCCGTTATCACCCCTCCCCCTCCTTTATCCTCCACTCCCCACGGTGTCAAACAAAAGAATGCACTGCTCTTTTAATTAAAACTCATTCTGGTTCCCTCATCTAAAATGTTAGGCTCGTGGCCTGTTAAGGCTCGGCATGTAGAACTAAAACAATTCTCTTACATCTGACCTATTTCCACCACTGCATTAAAGTTCTACAAAATACAGACCCTAAAAACAGATGAGGGATAATGATACTTAAGACCTGGATGAATTACTGTAAGAGGTTGTATTGGAACAGGTGTGTTTGTGAGAACCAGTATTTACCGGTCTCAGGTGTGGGTAAATAAACTGATAGGTGACATTGGAGAAGCTAGGTGCATCTTTCACTGCTGGACTATTATCCTGCACTCAGTCTGTGCTAGGGGAGCTAGCCTAGTCTTTCCAATTGCTGGTGTATGGTGTACTATGGTAGTTACCCGTCTGTCTGTACTGCTGGGTGCAGTGGTCACCCGTTACCCGCCTGTCTGTACTGCTGGGTGCAGTGAGGTCACCCGTTACCCGCCTGTCTGTACTGCTGGGTGCAGTGAGGTCACCCGTTACCCGCCTGTCTGTACTGCCGGGTGCAGTGAGGTCACCCGTTACCCGCCTGTCTGTACTGCCGGGTGCAGTGAGGTCACCCGTTACCCGCCTGTCTGTACTGCCGGGTGCAGTGAGGTCACCCGTTACCCGCCTGTCTGTACTGCCGGGTGCAGTGAGGTCACCCGTTACCCGCCTGTCTGTACTGCCGGGTGCAGTGAGGTCAGTAGTTACATGTCTGTCTGTACTGCCGGGTGCAGTGAGGTCAGTAGTTACATGTCTGTCTGTACTGCCGGGTGCAGTGAGGTCAGTAGTTACATGTCTGTCTGTACTGCTGGGTGCAGTTAGGTCAGTAGTTACATGTCTGTACTGCTGGGTGCAGTGAGGTCAGTAGTTACCTGTCTGTACTGCTGGGTGCAGTGAGGTCAGTAGTTACATGTCTGTCTGTACTGCTGGGTGCAGTGAGGTCAGTAGTTACCTGTCTGTACTGCTGGGTGCAGTGAGGTCAGTAGTTACCTGTCTGTACTGCTGGGTGCAGTGAGGTCAGTAGTTACATGTCTGTCTGTACTGCTGGGTGCAGTGAGGTCAGTAGTTACCTGTCTGTACGGCTGGGTGCAGTGAGGTCAGTAGTTACCTGTCTGTACTGCTGGGTGCAGTGAGGTCAGTAGTTACCTGTCTGTACTGCTGGGTGCAGTGAGGTCAGTAGTTACATGTCTGTCTGTACGGCTGGGTGCAGTGAGGTCAGTAGTTACCTGTCTGTACTGCTGGGTGCAGTGAGGTCAGTAGTTACATGTCTGTCTGTACTGCTGGGTGCAGTGAGGTCAGTAGTTACATGTCTGTACTGCTGGGTGCAGTGAGGTCAGTAGTTACCTGTCTGTACGGCTGGGTGCAGTGAGGTCAGTAGTTACCTGTCTGTACTGCTGGGTGCAGTGAGGTCAGTAGTTACCTGTCTGTACTGCTGGGTGCAGTGAGGTCAGTAGTTACCTGTCTGTACGGCTGGGTGCAGTGAGGTCAGTAGTTACATGTCTGTACTGCTGGGTGCAGTGAGGTCAGTAGTTACCTGTCTGTACTGCTGGGTGCAGTGAGGTCAGTAGTTACCTGTCTGTACTGCTGGGTGCAGTGAGGTCAGTAGTTACCTGTCTGTACTGCTGGGTGCAGTGAGGTCAGTAGTTACCTGTCTGTACTGCTGGGTGCAGTGAGGTCAGTAGTTACCTGTCTGTACTGCTGGGTGCTCTGGATCATGTGTATGTACATGTTGTAGACCAGGTTGGCCATCTCCGGCATGTTCTTGATCACCTGGTCGGGCTGGGACGAACGAGGCTCTCTCTGGAGGAGGGAGAGAGATGGTTTACCGTTTATTCATTTCTCTCTTCAGTCCTCTTCAAATCGATTAGTTTAGACCACTTACTATTAATGTGCCTACAGTGTGAGAGTGAGATACCAAGAGGGAGTGAGAGGCAGAGAAAGGGAATATGCAAATAGGAAGAGAGCCTGGTGGGTGAGTTGAATATTCTCTCAGCTGCATTAATGCCCCCTAAACATAAGTACTACGCTGGCATTGCAGCGGTCCACTGGGCTGTGTGTGTGTGTGGTGGGAGCAGAGAGCTACCGCATTGCAAAATAAGACTGCCCACTAGGCACAGATGTCAATTCAACGTCTATTCCACATTGATTCAACCAGTGGGGGCGCAGTAAAGTCTGTGGGTGAGCTGAGCTTAACTGTTTCCCCTTAAAATGATTTTTCTGCAAGTTAAGGGGAAACAGTTAAGTGCAACTCACCCACAGCATTACAATAACTATACATTAGCCAAATCACGTTTCACTATCTCATGCTATCAAGGGCAACTAAGCATAGACAAACTGAATATTACATGATTTCTCTATGTGCTTTACAACAGGTCCCAAATAAGTGTTATTATATGGTCCATAATGAGTAAGGCTCGGAGCGGGATGGGAAAGATTCCAAATCATTGGTTCTGAGGAGAAAGTGGAGCGTCCGGGACTGGACTCTTTCTGATAGGTCAAGGGGGGCACATGTGCGCCCCTAGAAGAACTGTCCCCCCGGGAACTGGAGCTCTTGTGTCAGTGTGTGTACGCCGTCTAGCAATATCCTGGAGGGGGTATGGGTTGGGGTAGACTGGCTATCTGGTGACCTTTGGGGGTTAATAACAGACTGTTCCCCCCTGTCTGTCACAGTCCACCTTTATCTGAACGGTGTTAACTGACTGGGCCGGTGGGTAAGAGGCTGGATAGAACGAGAGGGGGAATTCAGACAGGCAGGATTAGGCTGCAGTGGGGATGAAGGGGCATGTACTATGCAGGAGCTGGAAAGGGTACGGCATAGAAATGTCTGTGAGAGAAAGTGTTTGAGTCAAAGTGTTTTGCGTGTAGTTGTGCATGTGCCTGATAGTGTGCATGTCATACAACACATATTCAAGCTTGCATGTGTGTATTCGTTTGTCTCTGTGTGTGATTGTGCAAGTGTGTGTACTCACAGGCTGTCCCTGTGTGTAGTATTCATTGGGTCTGATGTGGAGCTTCATGGGTCTGGCAGTGAGCTGGTTGAAGGCAGGAGTCAGTTCAAAGCAGTTCTGGAACAGACTGACCCGTCCAAAGATGTAGAGGCCAAGTCTGGACCTGGACATGGCTACTACCAACCGTCTCACATCCCTGTGGAGAGAGGGAGGGGTGAGAGAGAAATGACATTTTAGACCACTTAGCGCATTTAGCCTATAAATCACAAGCTTATACACTATCTACACAGCCCTTCCACTCCCAAAGCAAGTGGGTGAGAAAAATATTGGAAAGGAGCAAAAGGGACAGAGATGAGAGCAGGAGTAGAGAGTCTTTAAAGAAAGATAAGGCGGTGAAGGTGAGGAGAAATACAAAAATAGAGAGGGAGGGGCGGATGGCGAGAGGAGAAAAAGCAAAGGGCAAGGAACGAGAGGGAGAGAAAAAACAGCAGGAGGAGCGACAGACAAAAGAAATGAGCAGAGGGGTGAGGAGATAGGCTACTTTCTTTCCAGACAGTGGAATTAAAGGATTAGCAGGAGGGAGAGGGGAGTCTGGAATCTTCTCCGTTTCCCTGGCTGTAATACAGCCGTGCCGTAGTGGCGTGTTTAATAAAATATTGTTTACAGCTATACTCTGCTAGTCCTGGTCCCCAGGGAGGAGCCAGTGACATTATGGGATAGATACATGCCTCATTTATCTAAGCAGCCATGATAAGACAGCACACATTAGCAGCACAATATTTCATTCTAATTTCAACTTCTGGACTATATGGGTAAAAGCAGGGAACCAAATGTTCACAATGGGCTGCTGGTTAACCATTATGTTACAACAGCAGGTTTATCTATTGTAGTCAGACCTTAGCGAGGCAGTAGTTCAACCAAGACAAAGGCAGGTAGTTCCAGTCCAAGTTACAGGTAGAAAAATCTAATGACTGTATAACAGCTGACTGTAATACCTTCTCCAGCTCCACTAATGCGGATCCTGTCAACATGGGCCGAGGTGAAGGCTTTTGCGTGGGAAGGAAGAAGATTGCTCTGGCTTATTCAAGGAGCTCTGGTGAAAACCTTTGTCTCCGTGTGCAAAAGCGCTACACAAACGACAAGACGTGGAATGAACACAAGTAGACCACGAGATGACTCTACACTTGTGTGTTCGTATGGTGTGCTGTGTTAAACTGTGTGTCGACGTGTGTGTGAGCGTACTAGTGTGTGTGTGTAGTAATCTCTTTTATTAACAAGGCAACAACAAGTCAAGAATGTGGACCATGGAAAAGCTACCTAAAAACACATCACTGCCACAGAAACAAACCACAAGAGCAGCGCTCCAATCAGCAAAGAGCCTGACAAGAGAGGAGCCAATCAGAAGCAGGGTAGGGGACGCCCACCTGGGTGGTTCCTTGACATAAGCAGCCACGTAGAGGGGCAGTGAGTCTGTCTGTGCCTGTCGAGGTGTGTCGGTCTCCCTGCATGTCTACTCTCTGGTGTGTGTGTGTTTCTGTGAACATTTGTGTATACCTCCACATGTGTGCTGTTGTGCACCTGTCAGAGTGTGTCTGCGTCTGACCCGGTGTGTGTGTGTGTGTGTGTGTGTGTCCCAGTACATGCGTGCGTGTGATCCTGTCAAAGTGCGTCTGTCTATGTATGTGTCCCAGTGTGTCTCTCAGTGGGAGGGCTTCTCCTAGACTGTCAGATCGAGGGGTCAGCTTGTCATACGGTCAGTTGCATGGCAGCGGGCTGCTATGAGCAGAGTGAAGCGAGGCAATACCGCAGCGTGGGAGAGACAGCAGGGGGAATTTCCCATGAATCACTGCTTTCCCACCCATTCAGAAAGGCCACCAATATATGAATTAAGTTAGCACAATCAGTCACAGAGATCCTCTCTAGCTTGATGTATTTCTATACTCAAAACAGACAAGTAGGCAATGTTGTAATTGAAGTGGTCGTTTGAGAATTCATAGGGGCATGTTCAACAGTGGTTTAATGTCTATCATAGTATAAAGTAGACAGCCATTCAAAAAGAACACTTGCAATGTCGCATTGATGAAACGCTCATGTCTTGCAGTTACAACACAGCATTTCCTCTCCCCTTCAGTAGATAACTCTAGGTCATAATAGAGGTGTTTTAAAACCCACTCCACATATAAAGAGACAGAGAATGAAATGGGAATTAGGCAGAAGTGTGTAATCTCCTGTGTGAGACAAGATTAAATGGGAGATAGGCGAGAGGAGTGCATGCCTGGGTGCCGACAACATGACAAACTGGCGACTCTCCCTGGCTCACACGCACCACTTCATCACCAGCCCATCAATCTACTCCTTTATCAGACACACAGAGAAAAGGGAGTTTAAGTGGTTTTTTGGCCCTGGATTTATACACTTGCTGCTAAACTAGAAGAGGCTTCAAAAGAGAGGATGGCTTATTCATCCAGCCAAAGCTCCATTTGGAGACTTCAATTTCGGTCGGCCGTGTCGTGGCTCCAATGGGGTAGGCCTTCATCCATAAAAACACATTACACCAGCACACCCACCACTATATATCACAAGCAGAGGGAGAGTATGTGTACGCATGGCCTGGTACAGAGAACTAAAATACTGTGGCAGTGTTTTGCCTGGTGTTTAATATGCAGCGTATTAAGGAAGAGGGGCTCGTCGGTATCTCACAGCAGCCTGGAAATGAAAGGTGTTTTCACTAGGTATCAATTCAGAGAGAGCGAGAGGAGGACAGAGGGAGGGAGAGAAAAAGGAAGGAGAGAAAGAGAGGAGAGAAAGAGAGGAGAGAAAGAGAGGAGGGGTGGAGAGAGAAAGAAAGAGAGGGGTGGAGAGAGAAAGAAAGAGAGGGGTGGAGAGAGAAAGAAAGAAAGAGAGGGGTGGAGAGAGAAAGAAAGAGAGGGATGGAGAGAGAAAGAAAGAGAGGGATGGAGAGAGAAAGAAAGAGAGAGAGGGAGAAAGAAAGAAAGAGAGAGATGGAGAGAGAAAGAGAGAGAGGGATGGAGAGAGAAAGAGAGAGAGGGATGGAGAGAGAAAGAGAGAGAGGGATGGAGAGAGAAAGAAAGAGAGGGATGGAGAGAGAAAGAAAGAGAGGGATGGAGAGAGAAAGAAAGAGGGATGGAGAGAGAAAGAAAGAGAGGGATGGAGAGAGAAAGAAAGAGAGGGATGGAGAGAGAAAGGAAGAGAGGGATGGAGAGAGAAAGGAAGAGAGGGATGGAGAGAGAAAGGAAGAGAGGGATGGAGAGAGAAAGGAAGAGAGGGATGGAGAGAGAAAGGAAGAGAGGGAGACAGAGAAACAGTAAGAGAACAAGAGTAAAAGTAGACGTGAAAAGGGAAGCGAAAGAGTAAGAGAGGGATAGAGACAGGGAGACTGACAAAGATGGTAAGAAAGAAAGAGTTCGAGATAGAGCAGAAAAAGACAACTTAACACAGGCGAGTGGTTACCAACAGGGCTCTCTGAACCTGTAATAGGCTGTTTTACAAAAAGCCTTTGATGGTAAAGCTGCTCTTTGTTCGATACTCTCACCCCAATCATCTTCACACAATGCTGCAGCTGAACTTAACAAAAAATGGTTAGTGCGGCTGCACGCTCTCCTTTTTTTACCTCCTCAAAAGCTGACTTCATCCACCCTGTGCGTGACATGAGAAATAAGTCTGCAAAGACCTAACCAACTTTTAGAAAACTCCACATTTATTCATACCAAGAGACTCTTTAAAAAGACCTATTTAAAAAAATAAAATAAAGAAATAAATAAGCTCCTCTGGGGGGTAAAGTGACTGGTGTGGTGGATTTCTGCATGTGTTAAAGTGTGTGTTGTGTGGTAAAGTGCCTACCTCAGATGTCCCACAGCTCTGGTGCGGACCAGTGACAGGATGATGTAGTCATTCTGCTGACCCTGAAACCTGTCCACCGTCGTCACCTAAAGAGGAACACACACATCCATTATTTAACACACGTCTTTAAATCAGGCCAATACCCGCAAGGCCGCGGGCCCGATGGTATTCCAGGGTGCGTTCTCAGAACAGCTGGCAGGTATATCCACAGTAATTTTCAACCTCCACTTGTCTCAGTCTGTAATCCCCACGGTAAGATGTCCACCATCATTCCTGATCCCAAGAACTCTTGGCTTCATTGTGGCTTCATGCCACAATGACTACCGCCCTGTAGCACTCACATATGTGATCATGAAGTGCTTTGAAAGGCTGGTTACGGCACACATCAACTCCATCATCCCAGACACACTAGACCCAGTCCAATTTGCATACCGCCCCAGCAGATCCATAGGCGACAATCTCAATTGCACTCCACACTGCCCTCACTCACCTAGATAAGAGGAATGCCTGTGAGAATGCTGTTCATTGACTACAGCTCAGCATTCAACTCCAAGCTCGTCACCAAGCTCAGGACCCTGGGACTGAACACCTGCAACCTGGAATTCCTGACGGGCCAACCCCAGGTGGTGTGGGTAGGCAACATCACCTCCAACACGCTGACCCTCAACACGGGGGCCCCACAGGGGTGTGTGCCTAGTCCCCTCCTGTACTCTCTGTACAGCCACGACTGCGTGGTCACACATGACTCCAACGCCATCATCAAGTTTGCTGACGACACGAAGGTGGTAGGCCTAATCACCGGCGACGATGAGACAGCCTACAGGGAGGAGGTCAGTGACCTGGCAGTGTGGGACCGGAACAACAACCTCTCCCTCAACGTCAGTAAGACTAAGGAGACCACAGGAAACAGGGGGGGGGGGGGGGGGGGGGGGCACGCCCCAATCCACATCAGCGGGGCTGCAGTGGAGCGGGCCGGGAGCCTCAAGTTCCTTGGTGTCCAAATCACTTAGTGGTCCAAACATGTGCACAGTCGTGAAGGAGGCGCAACAGTACTTTTTCCCCCTCAGGAGGTTGAAAAGGTTTGGCATGGGCCCTTAAATCCTCAAAAAGTTCCACAGCTGCACCATTAAGAGAATCTTGACTGGCTGCATCACACCTTGGTATGGCAATAGCACCGCCCTCGATCGCATGGTGCTACACAGGGTGGTGTCAGGTGGTGTGAAAGGAAGAAACCGGAAAATCATTAAAGACTCCAACCACTCAAGCCATGGACTGTTCTCTCTCTGCTTCCACATGGCAAGCGGTACCGGTGCATCAAGTCTGACACTAACAGGCTCCTGAACAGCTTTCATCCCCATGCCATAAGACCACTAAATAGATACACAGACTGAGTTGACCTTTCTATTTTATTCTTATGTATGTCTCTATGCACAGTCACAGGGCCCTACACACTAAGCACACTGATACTCCAACACACATTCAAACACTCACTCCATTTCCTCATACACACATACTGACTCTACACACTCACTCATCATATACACTGCTGCTACCCTGTTTATCATACATCCTGATGCCTAGTCACCTTACCCCATACATATCTACCTCTATCGATCCAGTACCCCCCCTGCACATTGTAAATGTGGTACTGGAACTGACCCTGTATATAGTGTGCTTACTTACTTTATCATGTTCTTATTTCTTATGTTTATATATTGTGTGTTTTTGTTCTACCTTGTTATTTTTAGTATTACATTATTGAGGTTAGAGCTGGCAAGAAAGGCATCTTACTGTACCTGTGCATGTGACATTAAAACTTGAAACAACCTGCAAAGTGCTAGCGCTGCGGTGGCTGGTGTGTTCTGCAGTAGATTAGTGAATGAGTGCATGTGTGTGTTGAGGATGGCCGGATTTAGTTCCGATGTTTACGAGCGAGAGTGTGAGCTGAGCTCCCACCCTAAAAATCCAGAGAGCAGCGGATCTTCTTACGGAGGCGGGAATGCTGTGTGTTGTTCCTGCTGTAATCATGCTGGGCCACATGGAGGCAGGGGGGGTGTAATACGGTTTAGAGGGGCCCAGCCCAGGGTGTTTACCTACAGTACCCAGGCTGCTTACCTGGCCCTCACAGACTCAGGGTGACAACACACACACAATTTATGGCTGTTAAAGGAGGGAAATAGCCGGTATTTCTGAAGCCGAGGAATCGCGTGTCAGGCGAGTTGCTTTATCCCCGGCAATCCTGTCCTTATAAGAAGCACATTTCAAAGAATTCCTTTTCCTTGCAGTGAGGAAACAAGCTGATTTTGGGAGGCTTTATTGTCAGCCTTACGCAATAGTGTTGCATACAGTATCTAATAGGTTGAGCTGTTCAATAAAGTAGTTAATGACGACTTCAGTTTATATAGCTAGACCCAGGCTGTCTCAATCAAACCCCTCATCCATCAACCTACGCTTTGCGCATTGCAGACAGTTCAAGACCTTACCAGTGAACCATTCATGTTGACGAAGGGTCTAGGTGGTGAAGAATGCTAGATGGGTATCCCAGTAGCAAGAGACTGGTCTCTTCTCTTCCCTCTGGCGTATTGATCCACTCAGGAGAATGGAAGAGCCATAGAGCTTCAGAACAGAAACAGCATTAAATAAATCATCCTATCGTAGTCTTTTCTTTTGGTCTAATGCACTATTCATTGACTTGGGAGTCCCATAAGCCAAACCCCCCGAGTCCCCTTATGGGAGAAAGGAAGGCCAGGGAAAGAGGGAGGTAGAAAAACCAGGAAGTGGACCAAAATTTATTTAGATCTCCCTGTTGCTATAAAGAACAGGTGCAGCACCAGAAGCAACAATGTCACTTTTACCACAGCGTGAGACTTCGAGATGTGTCTGTTCAGACACTATGGCCAGTCGCTCTCAGGACCTCCCACCCACGTACCGGCCTACTGTTACCCCACAACACCCACCCACCCAATGGCATAGCCTAGTGGAAACTGAAGGGGGAAAATATGCTGTGCAATTTCAGCCAAAATGCTTCACCATATTTTCCAGCGCAGAGCAACGGCTGAAACATTTTATTTTTAGCTCTGGGAGAGAGAGAGAGGGGGCTAGATAGATTTCCCCAGGGCTTTTGCATTGTGTTAAGTTATTTATGTGAAATCTTCCAGGGAGGGAATTGCAGAGGTCATGACTTCATGGCAAGCAGCCAGGCACACATCCAAGGGTAGTGGGATCTGTTCTAGTGTGTACACACACACACACACACACTAGAATCCCTGACAGAAGACACCGACCAGAAAGAAAAAAAACACTTGCTCTCTTTCTCATTACTGTCATACTGAATCTCAGCAGATGGTCACCTGATTCAAATATTCATTGTTGTATCTCTGGTCTCGCTCTGCTCTCCCCTTCTTCCCTCTTGTTCATGTGCCTGTAGGTAACTACTGAAGACCGTAAGCAGGAAATTCCACGGTAACAGAGTGACACTGACTCATACAACCATAGGTACAAGGACAACTTTGAACAATTTCCACAGAACATGATGTATTTTTTACTTGAACAGTGCAGATGCAAATGTTGGTAATAGAATGATGACACCAATCCGGCATCTGCACTGTTCTTCAAGTAGCTGTTTTTTTTATGTAAAATGTTCTGTGGAAATTGTTAAAAGTAGTTCTTGTACATATAGTTGTATGGTTGATTTATTTAGCAACCAATGTTTTTTGTTTGACATACATTTTAAAGCGAAAAATCTGAGTCTCCGTGAAACTGTTTCCGGGGAATTGCCCATGCCTAATTGTTCCATCTTTCACTTGGTTGAGTGGGTTCCCAGGGCTATGCTGGGGGTAGTGAGAGGTCAGCGACCCACACAGAGGTGGCAATGGTAGAGAATTATAACCATCTTTATGGTTATAAACCATCTTCCAAACTCTGAGTCCATCTGTATGAGTGTCCCTGTGTGTAGCAGCGCCCTACCACTGCTTTCAGAAAATTAACCCACCGGGAGAGAAGGGGAGATTGATTTCAGTGCAGGCTCCTAACATCCCTCCACCTGTCATTCTCCCTCTCCCTTCATCCCTCCCTACACAGCGTCGTAGTGAATAACTAGGTGGACTGATTAACCTTATCGCTTTTGTTACGGGTTCTATCAATGTCAATCTAAATTAGCCCTGACCCGCCTATGGATGTGTATATGAGCGCGATCGCTCTAAATCGAGTTTGCATTAATCAAACTCGATTTAGCGTTTGTGCATTAATCAAATGACCCCGTCACCCAGTTAAAGTAGTAGGTTAAACACAGGAAACGGCTTTAGTGTTTATAAAAATATCTATTCGTTACCATTCTAAAGTCCGGGTTTGGCCGGTGTAGGCAGTCATTGTAAATAATAATTTGTTCTCAAATGACTCACCTAGTTAAATGTATATATATTTTTTAAATAAAGTATTTAAAGAGAGCACTTTAACATTTCCCCAGTAACTACAACAAGTCCTTAAAAATGCATAGTATGCTAAAAATTTGAGATATGTTAAACTTGCTACCGATGCATATGTATGTGAACAGTTCCTAAGACTCACTGTACTGTGGTCCACAGTGGAATATAGAGCTATTCAAACCCAGGGCCTTGAGGTGCATAGCACAACACTGCAGATTTTCATCATTCACCTCTAACAAGGGACGGCTTCAGCCCCGGTTGGAACACTATCTGGCTAATCAGTGGCAGTTTCAGTTAACTGACTAAATAAAGGAAACACTTGATTAAATTAGGGATGAAGTATATTGAAAGCAGGTGCATGCACACAGGTGTGGTTCCAAAGTTCATTATGAAATTAACATCCCATCATGCTTAGAGTCATGTACAGTGCATTCGGAAAGTATTCAGATCCCTTGACTTAAAAAATAAATAATAATCTGCGTTGTCTTGGCTGTGTGCTTAGGGTCGTTGTCCTGTTGGAAGGAGAACCTTCGCCCCGGTCTGAGCGCTCTGGAGCAGGTTTTCGTCAAGGATCTTTCTGTACTTTGCTCCGTTCAGCTTTCCCTCGATCCTGACTAGTCTCCCAGTCCCTGCCGTTGAAAAACATCCCCACAGCATGATGCTGCCACCACCAAGCTTCACTGTAGGGATGGTGCCAGGTTTCTTCCAGACGTGACACTCAGCATTCAGGCCAAAGAGTTCAATCTTGGTTTCACCAGACCAGAGAATCTTGTTTCTCATGGTCTGAGAGTCCTTTAGATGCCTTTTGGCAAACCCCAAGTGGGCTGTCGTGTGCCTTATACTGGGGGGCTTCTGTTGGCCACTCTATCATAAAGGCCTGATTGGTGGAGTGCTGCAGAGATGGTTGTCCTTCTGGAAGGCCCCCCCACAGTGGAACTCTGGAGCTCTGTCAGAGTGACCATCGGCTTATTAGTCACCTCCCTGACCAAGGCCCTTCTCCCTCGATTGCTCAGTTTGGCTGGGCGGCCAGCTCTAGGAAGAGTCTTGGTGGTTCCAAACTTCTTCCATTTTAAGAATGATGGAGGCCACTGTGTTCTTGGGGACCTTCAGAAATGTTTTGCTACCCTTCCCCAGATCTGTGCCTTGACACAATCCTGTATTGGAGCTCTACAAACAATTCCTTAAACATCATGGCTTGGTTTTTGCTCTGACATGCACTGTGGGACCTTACATAGACAGGTGTGTGCCTTTCCAAATCATGTCCAATCAATTGAATTTAACACAGGTAGACTCCAATGAAGTTGTAGAAACATCAAGGATGATCAATGGAAACAGGACACACCTGTGCTCAATTTTGAGTCTCAAAGCAAAGGGTCTGAATACTTATGTAAATAAGGTATGTTTTTTTAAATGTTTTTTTATACACTTGCAAATTTTTCCGAAAAAACTGTTTTTGCTTTGTCATTTTAGACAAAGCTGTAACGTAACAAAATGTAGAGAAGGTCCAAATCTGTGTTGCCTTACCCTCATGGGCTGTCCAAAGAATGGGTTTCGGTGTATTTACATGGTTTGGTGTGTGTGTCCGGGTTTCCGTTAGCCGGTAAAAGCCGTTTTTTGGCCGATCTTTTTCTCAAGCTGATAAATAAAATAGGCAAATTTGCAATCCCATTGCAAAATAATGCTTTTTAGCCTATGAATTTATGAAAATACCAGTCGATGTAAATACAGCATATACTCATCGGTCTATAGGTACATTTACATAATTTTGTGGAATTAAATTGCTGTGTATTTTCGGTAGTCGTTATGATTCTTATTCATCGCACACGCACAGCATACAGATACAGAGCCTAGTTAGAGAGGAAAATCTGTCAGACAGCGTGAGAGCTGCTGCTGCTACAGCTCCTGTTGCTGCTGGAGTGAAACGTGCTTTTAGAAGCTCAATCATTAAGCAACAATTCTAAATGCAATCGCGTGCAAAAATTGTTTTGATGGCCACGATAAAAAATACCTACTATTTTATTTTTCAAACTGGTAATTGAAGCGCGTTTCCCATTCAAGTGCATAGGCAACGGTAGGCATGCATCAGCACGTCACACGACTTTGCAATGAGCTGGAGGCGGTACGCATTTTTGAAAACATACCTAATTGTGTGAAAATATTAAGTAAAATATTCCGATTATGTCGTACCGTGCTTCAAAGTAGCCTAGTCAAAATCAGTTTCTATAAATGTGGAGGCAATTACTCTTTAAAGACTTCCATATGCCATTGAAAAAAGTAGCCTATTTTTCTCATGTTCTATTGCTTTCAAAACAACTTTGTTTCATTGTTCAGTAGCCAAAGGAACAATCCCATTCATATTAGCAACCCATGCTAGTTGCTGCATCTTTAGATCTCCCATCTTTCAACATTGATAAGGGATAATTTAATCTCTGTCACATGAAACTGCTGGCATGTGCAGTGCACTTTTGACAACGGTGTTCTCCCGCTAATAGCATTATTGAACTTACATTTGTGCGTGGTCTACTTCCTTGTGCACATTGCTTAGCTTATGTGAAGAAATAGTTTATCAACATTTTAAGTTAATGTTCTGATCCGTTGCATCAGCCTCATTCATTTTTAATGTGGTTTTTCCCCAAATGTCTTGTATGAATTTGGGATCTATCGTCCCACAACTGTCCCAGAGTCTGTTTGGAATTTCTTTCTCAACAAGCTGACCAATAGAATAGGTAAACTTCTCTACTATGGGGGAAAGTAGATTGACAGGCTAGTGATGTTATTTGTTCCTCATCTTGTCTGAGGAAAAGTATATGTGGACAGTTATTCTAACATCTTCAAAGCTTCCTCTGAGTTGCATGTTCTGTTAAGATGAATTACCATCATCTACATGTGATTTCTGTCATTCTGAGCACAGTGGGTAAAAGCCCTACTCAGGTTACGCACCCAATACATATGGGTCCGGTACATTTCTCAAATGTCCAGTAAAATAAAATGCTGCCGGTCAACTCTGGTGTGTGTGTGTGTGTGTGTGTGTGTGTGTGTGTGTGTGTGTGTGTGTGTGTGTGTGTGTGTGTGTGTGTGTGTGTATATGAGACCTTACCTTGTTGGGCTGTCCAAAGAAGGGGTTCCCAGCACAGCGCTGGTTGATGACGTCTCTGATGAGGTGTTTCTGTCCATTGTAGGTGGTGAGGATGCTGATCCTGTCGGCAGGGTAACCCAACAGACGCATGTACATGAACAGAGCGACACAGTACTCTGCCTCACCCAGATTCTAGAGGGAGGGAGGGGAGGGCAGGTTAGATAACACGTTTTGCACACAGAGGAAATTAAACAAAATACTATTACAAATACAAAAACCAATTTCCTAGCGTATGAGAATGTTTTCCCCCTACTCGTTTTAATGGGCCTATATTACATAGGGGAGAAAGTGAGATGATTACAAAAGTGTTCATGTTCGTAATACAAATTTATTTCCACAGTAAAGTCGAACTCTTTTAGTACCCAGAGAGCATCCGTCCTTTAGGGTAATGTAAACCATTGTGTGTGTATATTAAATCTGTGCCCAAGCGGTGGTTGGTGTGACACACAGTGGGGTTTGAGAGGCATCTCTCCCCCTCCCCAGCCTGGGCCTCTGCTAGACAGCTAGCCATGGAATCTCATCAAAACAACATACCTCTGTTTCTGTTCCCTCTGACCTGGATGGACCCCATTAATATGACTAAGGCCAGGAGATTTTCCTGACTATGTGATCTGACCAGGAAATACTCTGGGCCCCAGTTTGAAGCCCAGAGACACTCCCTAGGATACAGACATGCAGTAAGGCACATATATCCACCCATCAGAGCAGACATCTGTGTGTGTGTGTGCTTGCGTGTGGCGTATCCAGTAGTTGTGCCCGTCTGTCTCATGTCACTGCTTAATACAAATGTGATCTAATGTGCCCAAACTCCAGATATCGCAGTAACCATGGCAACAGCTGCCTCTGCCCATCGCCTCAGTTTGAGTGTAACGGCCCAGGACTGGCATGTGCCTGAGAGCAAGGAAGATGGGAAGGAAAGAATATGTGGCTGTGGCACACTCCTCTACCCCTTAACACTAAAACCGCTGGGCCTCAAGGGCCCCACCCCTTCAAGCTAATGAGCAGTCATTCTGACTGCAACATTATAACAGTGTAATTAATACATTTCATATATGCTATCGCTCCCCAAAAAATGTGGTTGTGTTTATGAAGGTCTAAGGCACGGTCAGCAAGACGCGCGGTCAATCGATGAAAACAGCAGTAGTCTAAACATCTTTTTAAGCACCAAGTGTGCTGGATAGTGAAAATCAGCACAAACGCAATAGTGGCATTGTAATAAATATAAGTGTCAATATGACAGCAGTCAAAAATAGTCTATTTATACGTCAGATACTGTGGCGAATTTGTCTGTTTCTTTGTCATCAAAATGGAGGTAACGCATGATCTCTGAAGCGACCCGGTGACATGGTTTCTCCAAAGAAAAGTATCCCATACATGTCTGACCAGAAGCTCTCCATATACACACTCTTCCCACCGAATGCTCCACGGTACAGGATGGAAATGAATGCTTCCCAGCTCATCAACAGACAGGGTCTCCTTGCTTAGCCACAGTAAAGTCTCTGAATGCTGTAACATGCCCATGTCACATAAACAATGAAAGCTGGTGAGGGCATTGCTGATGTGTTCTGCTTGAGATGAAGGGCCTGCTGTCTCACTGATGACATTTTGTGCTGATAAATTGTCCCGTAGCATTGTCACTGGCTTGTTCCATCTAAAAACAGTGCAGTCCTTTCCTCTCTCCTGTCTCACCGTTTCATTTGGAAGTGGCACTTGCTCAGTGTGCACTGTTCTGGCTTTTTTGTGCCTCGGAGGTGTAGGTTATTCAGGCTGAGGCTCAGAATCAGGAGAATAATCAGAAATGTCATGATTCGTTTCTTTCTCGCCAGAGTTTTCATTCAGATCTTATAGCAGCACAAACGCAGCATGTGCATCCATCCATCTTGGTCTTCATGCGTAATTTACAATGGCAAGCTCTCACTGTGTACTCCAAGTAGACTGATAAAACTGCTTGGATTTGGTGGAAAGATAAAAAAAAGTCAAATATACCAATACAATGGCCCACTCTGTTCTTCATGACAATTGGTGATTACATAATTTTGCATTGTTCGCTCCCTTCACTCATCATACGTCATTTCATTGGTTCTTGTGTGAGAAATTAGTTTTGGTATAGTTTAGGTTCAGTTGAGGCAATTATGTGGGTGATTATCAACTGGGCACGGCCCATTACACTGTCGGGAGAAGGAGCGGAGCAGACCCAACTGTCAGGAAGATGAGCAATAGGGGGAAAACCCATTAAAAAAAGACATGCCACCATAAAACTGGTTATAACTCGTTCCGTTAGTGACATTAAGATTTTAACAGCAGCAGCATGTTACGGTATATAGACTTATTTAGGAAAAGCCCGTGAGGGAGGCATGACTTTAAAAATGGCAGATTCATATGTTTTTTCATTCATGAGCAGTCAAAATTACTGCCTTAGCGGTTCTAGCATTTAGGAAAATTAAAGAGTTAAAAGTTCTCAGTTGAACTACTGTAGAATCAGGGCTGAGTGAAAGATACTGAGAATGTAATGGACTGGTAAATACACAGACATGCTAAAGTAATCCATCTAATGTTAACCTTTTCCAATGACCAGTGACTTCAATCTCCTCTAGCTCCCATCAGTGATCTATTGAATAATGAAGTGAGGCTAAAACCATATACAGTATAGTCCAGTGGTTCCCAATCTGGGGTACATGAGAAGGCTCATTAGACCATTGGCCTACTGGTCAAATCCACCAGGGTACTTTGTGGGTTTTCAGGACAGAACAAAATGTAATTCGGGGTACAGTATCCAAAAAAGGTTGGGAATCACTGGTCTAGTGTACATCACAACCATACCTTGTGTGTCATTTTACAACTATATGAGATGTGGATTAATAAGGGGAAACATTTTCATTTTATGGCCCATTGCAAGTGTGTGTACAGAGCAGGGGCACTCACAATGATCTTGAGGGGTTGCAGTATTAACGTAAAATGTACTTTAGCAAATGAGCCATGCCAAAGAGACAGGGGGATAGATCTGTTGGCTAGGTCTCCTGTTGCTAGTGCCCAATGGAGTGCCTTGAGCTGGAGTGTGTGATGGGGGGAGGGGGCTGTTTGAACAGCTGTGACGGGCATTCACCACACTTTGACACTATTGCCTCTCCAGAGTCCAACTCACCCCTCTAATCTCTTGATGTGTGTGTATATGTGGTGGGGGCCACTACCCCTCTGGTCTCGGGACAAGAGTGCTTAAGGGGGGTGAGTATTTATGAGATGTGGTACATTTCCTTGAAGCGCCTGAAAGTGGCAATAGGAAAACAGAGAGGAGCTCATGTGATCTGATGTACAGACCGAGAGACACATGCTCCTCATTTAACCAACAATGGGCAGATTCAGCACACACGCGCATACCAGGGTTTCCGTTAGCCAGTAACAGCCGGTTTTTAGCCCCCCCCCCCAAAATATGAAAAAACGATAAATCTAATTGCCGCAGGCCACTTGTCCGGGAGAATGAAAAAATCCCATTGTGAAATAATGCTTTTTAGCCTATTCGTTGCCGGAAATACCAGTTGAGGAAAAACATTTGACCGGTCATGCTGATCGGTCTACAGGTTCATTTGCATAATTAAATTGCCTAGTGTATCACGTTCACAGTATACAGATACAGCTCTGTCATATAGCTGCTGCTACAGCTACTCAATCAGCTTGTTCGTTGCTGCTGGAGTGAAACAAGCTGAAACAAGGGAAATTATTGCGCAACAATTTTAAAAAGCAATCACGTGTTAAAAACGGTTTTGATGGCCACGATTAAAAAGAGCTACTATTTAATTTCGCAACTGGTAATTGAAGCGTGCTTCCCATTCGCCATTTAAGTACATAGGCAACGGTAAACACGCTTCAGCGCGTCACACACCACTTTGCAATGACCTGGAGGGAGTATGCATTTCAAAAACATATACTTCAGCTCTTAAAACCGGGACGTTTTACTTCATATTATGAGGCAAGTCTTACCTCGCTTCAAAGTAGCCCCGGCAAAATCTGATTCCGACCATAGAAACGTGGAGACAATTCTTTAATAAAGACCTCCATATACCATTGAAACCAGAAGCTTATTTCTCTCATGTTCTATTGGTTTTCAAATCAACATTGTCATTGTCCAGTAGCGTAAGACTACATCTTTATATCTCTCCTCTTCCTAGATTTCTAACTGCTATTTTCTAATCAGTCACATGAAACCACTAACATCGGAGGTGCCATTTTGACAAGGTGTTTTCCTGCTCATGGCATTAGGGAATGAACATTTGTGCCTAGCCTAGTGCTGGTGTGCGTTGGTGCGCTTATAATGTGAAGAAATAATCGTTTATCAACATTTTAACCTAAACGTTCTGATCTGTTGCATCAGCCTCATTGCTTTTAAGTTTTTTTTGGTTGTATGAATTTGGGATCTATCGTCCCACAACTGTCCCAGAGTCGGTTTGGAACAGGCCATTTCTTTCTCGCACGGACAAGCTGACCAATAGAATAGGTCAACTTCTCTACTATGGGGGAAAGTAGATTGACAGGCTAGTAATTTTGCTGTTATTTACTCATCTTTCTGGCTAAGGAAAAGGAAATGTGGACAGTTATTCTAACATCTTCAAAGTATTATTGGCTGATATACCGTTGATACCAGAAACTGTGCAGGGTCTGCGGGATACAGGTTAAGTATAACTATAAGAAATATAAGATGTCAAATAAATGATATCCAGCTCAGAGCTCCAGCTATACATTGGTTTTGCTAACTTGCTTCTTGGTTACAGCAGAGACATTCAACCCTCTCCTGGGTCAAGATCTCTGTTGCCTAAATTGTTTTGTGCGTCCCCCCAGAAATAGCCCCCCTTTTTATACCCAGGTATGGCACAGAAACGGTATGGCACAGAAACGGTATAGCAGCATGAACATCTGGCTACCGCCCAACCCTACTTCAAAGTGCGCATCAGAACTCCATAAGGACGACGCACGGCGCTGCATGTTCTGTTCAAATGTATCACCATAATCTAAACCTGATTTGTCATTCTGAGCACTGTGGGTGGAAGCCCTAATCAGATTACGCATCCAATGCATATGGGTCCGGTAAATCAAAATGCTGCCAGTCAAATGTCCGGCGCCACATTTTCCTAACGGAAACCCTGAGACGGAGACACACACACAAACAGAGACACACAAACAGACAGACAGACAGACACACACACACACACACACAGACAGAGACACACAGAAACAGACACAGACAGAGAGCGACACAGACAGAGAGCGACACAGACAGAGAGCGACACAGACAGAGAGCGACACAGACAGAGAGCGACACACACAAACAGAGACACACACAGACAGAGACACACACAGACAGAGACACACACAGACAGAGACACACACAGACAGAGACACACACAGACAGAGACACACACAGACAGACAGACAGAGACACACACAGACAGAGACACAGACAGACAGAGACACAGACAGACAGAGACACACACAGACAGAGACACAGACAGAGACACAGACAGAGAGAGACACACAGAGACAGAGACACACAGAGACAGAGACACACAAACAAAGACAGAGACACACAGACACAGAAACACACAGACATAGAGACAGACACACAGAAAAACAGAGACGCACAGACAGACAGATACACAGACAGAGACAGAGAAACACAGACAGATAGAGACAGAGACACACAGAAACAGAAAGACAGACAGAGACACACAGACAGAGACACAGAGGGACACACAGAGAGAGACAGAGACAGAAACAGAGAGACACAGAGACAGAGACACAGACAGAAACAGAGAGACAGAGACACAGACACACACAGAGACAGAGACACACAGAGACAGAGACACACAGACACCAGCCTAAGCCACTTTCTAAGGAAAGACTAACTGCTAGTCTGGAGGACAGAGTCATTAGCCTGTCCCGAGTGGCTCCAGTGTTAACGGTGAGCTAGCCCGGGTAATGAACATATCATCTGGACTTGTTCTGAATCCATTAAGGTTTAAAATGAATGAATCCTTGAACAATAAACACTACTGTGGTGAGTGTGCGTATATGTGAAGTGTGTGTGTGGGTGTACGCAAAGTGCTTGTTCCTGTATAAATGTGCATTATTAACCTGGTAGAAGTAAGGGTTGGGCTCGGACTCTCCCACTCCGTTGAAGTCCTCCACGTTGACTAGCTGGAAGTCGAAGGTCAGGCCAGGGTTGGGGGCCTGGAACTGGGGCAAGAGCTGTACGTGGGGCAGGTTCCCCAGCTGCTTATAGCGCCAGTTATACAGGTTACACAGACTGGAGGAGAGATGGAGTACCATGTTAACATTCATTCATATGGTTAGAGAATGACACGTTAGTATTGAAAAGCTGCTACACACAGGATTTTGTAGAATGTTTACATTGTAATTTCAGAAAATGGCCAGAATTTATCTGCCACAGATAGTGGAATGATAGTGTTTCACAGTATTACTTACCCGCCAGTGTTGTGACTGGCCGTGATATTGGCCTTTGGATTTCTCCTGCCAGAGCGGAATCTGTTGTCAAACTGGGAAAGCTGTTCTGACTTTGTGGCTGGGTTATCTAGTGGAAACCGCTCAGTCATTTCCTAGCTGCAAAAATGCAATGTTCGCTCCATTTCAGTTTGTGAGAAAACAAGCACGGAATAGTGTACGGAATCACTGTACCATCTAAATCACAAACAAATATATTTTGAACAAAAAAAATATTGTTTTACAGCTTGAAGCAGCTTCAAACAGCTGTAAAAGCTACATTGTTGTTGAAAAAATATTTGTTTGTGATTTAGATGGTACAGTGATTGCGTACACTATTCCGTGCTTGTTTTCTCACATTACCTGAAATTGAGCGACAGTGTAGAATTTTCGCAACCAGGAAATTAGCGATGTCCATTAGATAACCCAGCCACAAATTCAAAACAGCTTTCCCAGCAGAAAGGCGAATATCACAGCCAATCACAATACTGGCAGGTAAGTAATAATGTGAAATACTATCATTTCCCTTTTAGCGCCAGATATATGATCAACATTTTCTGAAATTATAATGCAAAAATGTAAAACAAACCCTGTGTGTAGCACCTATAAAGAGAGATTCACTATTCACCACTCTAGCTTAGCATCCATGTTAGTATACAGTACATACTGAGGGCACTACTACTGATTAGCCAAGCCAATTAGCCAGGGAGCCATTCACGTGTATCAGCGGCTACTTAGAACCTATTGGTTTACGGACATAACCAATTAAACCCTCCTGGCTAACAGACTAGTTATTTTTGTCTCGTCTTACGTTTAAGAGGATTAAGAGATGGCACACACACACACACACTAAACCAAAAATGTTTGATGATGAAAACTTCAAATGACTTTTTGCATGTTCAGACTTGTTTATGTTTGATTAGATTAAAATAATATGTAACGTATTCAGCATTTCTGTTTTAACCATATTCCCTGTCCCCAGTGTGCCTAACCCACCTGGCGCGGGCACGTCCCTGAGCGTCCAGGTCAACGGTGGGCACCCCTAGGCGTACGAAGCGGGTGAACAGGGACTGCTCCATGTTGGAGTACTTCTGGAAGGCCATGTTCTTAATGACGGGGGGCAGCTGGTGGTGGTCTCCTATCATGATCCAACGCTTCAGCCTGCTGTAACCGTCCTCTGGGTTCTGGAGCGGGAGAGGAAAGATACAAGGTCAGTTCTTCTCCACAAAGTGTTCTTAGGGAAAACATTGTGCATTTCAAAAACGCCCATCACCAGCCCTGCACCTCGTCACACATCTGTTCTTCACCTTTCCTTCTCTCCATTCTCCTCTCTCTGCCTGTTAACTGAGTGGTGAACTTTGTACGCCATCTATCTGGCTGGTATATAATACTGGAAATGCAGGAGAGGAGAGGTAGGACAGAGACAGAGCGGAGCCTCACTGATGCGTTTACTATGCTTCTGCTGATTAGGAGGGAGAGTAATGAGGGCTTGACCCCAGACAAACCTGATATTACCAAGGCTCATAAGTCGAGCCTGATTCAATCACCGATAGGGACCCAATGGAAGGAAAATGAAAGGTGGGGGATGTGGATTCTCGTTACCGCCTGCGATGCTACAACAGCCACTCCAGCCACTTTAATAATGGGAATTGATGGAAATGATGTAAAAATGTATCACTAGCCACTTTAAACAATGCCACTTAATATAATGTTTACATACCCTACATTACTCATCTCATATGTATATGTATATACTGTACTCTATATCATCTACTGCATCTTGCCATCTTTATGTAATACATGTATCACTAGCCACTTTAAACTATGCCACTTTATGTTTATATACCCTACATTACTCATCTCATATGTATAGACTGTACTCTATACCATCTACTGCATCTTGCCTATGCCGTTCTGTACCATCACTCATTCATATATCTTTATGTACATATTCTTTATCCCTTTACACTTGTGTGTATAAGGTAGTAGTTGTGGAATTGTTAGGTTAGATTACTTGTTGGTTATTACTGCATTGTCGGAACTAGAAGCACAAGCATTTCGCTACACTCGCATTAACATCTGCTAACCATGTGTATGTGACAAATAAAATTTGATTTGAACAGCAGGCATGATGGGTTTGGATGTTTGCGTTGGTTGGAGCGAGAGACTAAGAGGTCGTTGGCCAGGTTGATGTGGCTTAATGGTCTCCTCTGTAAACAGACCCTAGTGCCATCTGCTACCTGAAGCTACTAGGGCCCGGCATGATGACCCCATTAACAGTGGATGGACCCATTCATCCTGAGTGACAAGGAGTTCTCTTCTCAGGGGAAGTATAGACCTAAAAAAGGGCTTTAGAGCTGAACATTGGGGTTTAGCACCGGTGGGATTTTGGGGTCTGGCTGTAGTAATTTACCTGCAGCAGGAGAGGGATGAAGGTCTCTATCTCCAGGATCTGAGCTGCTTCCTCCATCAGGATGTTGTCATACTGAAAACACAAGAACATTTGTGTAAGTGACAAGTTGCCTCTGACCCGAGTTGTGTGTGTGATCATAGGGTGTGTAGTGTTTGTCTGACCTTGAAGCCCAGCTCTACCAGGTCATGGCGTTTGAGAGCAGCGTGGGTGCAGGTCATAGCGATGATCTTAGCCTCCTTCACCAGCAGGTACTTGGAACGGTCCAGTCCACTCCTCAGCAGCTCAAAGGCCCGGAACTCCTGATGGACACATACATACACACACACTAGTAAGAAGGTGGTTCATAGGGCTGGGGTTAGGGTTAAAGGGTAAATCGTCAGCATTGTCAGTGTTAAGTTCATGTTTTAAGTATCCCTATATTTCTGTTATTACGGGGCTATCACTCAGTCAAGAGTGCGCATGCGCAGGAAGTCTTGTCGTTGTTGGACCTAGCCTGGAGTGTAATGGCTACCTTGTAGTGTGTTCATATAGTAGAGTAAACTTTGTTAAACTGGAACCTTGTCGTTGTGTCATTTCGAGTTAACAGTCAGGTAGTGATGACTGGTTCAAAGGGCTGTACCACAGTGAGCAGATGTTTATCATTAGATGACACAATGGAATACAATTATCCTTGCATGTAAAAAACAAATGAAGGGTAATATAACACTTCGATCACATCCCCGTGGATGGAGGTTTAACTCAATGCTCTCAATAAACACAAAACATCTATGTCAGAAAAAATGCTTTGGTGCCAAAATAGAGGACCATAATCAATTGTGTGTCCAGATATGTGAAATGCTGTCATCTACAACAGGGAGGTCATGCAAGGCCGTACATTTATTTTAAATTATATATTATATAAATTATAAAAAGAAGTCACATTCCATTACCTAAAAATAGGATTCTTAGAGATTCCATTGAAAAAAATACCAAAACAAGGAAAATGTAAGAGTAATTACACGTGACCTTGCTATGCTTTTAGGAAATCTTTGAGATCTCAAAACCGGATATCCTCATTTTCAGCAAACTCCTTGTCAGTCCTTTCTATCCTCAGGAGCAGGCAGGGGGAGCATTTTAAGGATATGGGTTACTGTTCAATAGAAGCTTAGTGAGCAGCCGAGCACTTCAGAACAGATTCCATTACAGGGCTCTTCTGAATGGGAAAAGGAAGATTGGGGGTGTTTTCCTAAAAGAGACCGAAAGGGAGTCGCTTAAATTGAGAGAGACCAGGCAGAGATATCATAGCTCTATACTGCTGAGGATGAGAGTGGGCTAGTAGGCTAGTGTGGTTATTTTGAGACGGCCACATTTGCGGTCAAGGGGCTAGGGGGCTGAGGTGGAGCCTCAGAGGGAACTGGGAGAGATAAATATTTGATAAGTTACTATTTTTACAATAATATTAAATGCGACCAAAACATGTAATATTAATGAGGGCTATTTTTAACCCCCCCGTGGTTCCTCAGCGGTTGAAGGGTGAAATGAAGCCGTCTTTCTTCCTCCCTCCCTGGGAGGATTCGCGGAATGAAAGGAGAGAGGAAGAAAGAGGATAAACAGCATGAGGTTGGATGTAGAGAAACCCAAGCGGTAGACGGCTGTACACTGTGTTCCGGTTGTGTGTGTGTGTTGGCATCGTCTGCTGGGATGGCACCTCATAATACACAAACATCGTTAAAACACTCCTGGTAGGCAGCCAGGCAACAGAGCACTTTCATTCTCCTGTGATTCTAGAGGGAGATTCTAACGTCTGAGTAGGGAGACAGACCGATATCTCTGCAGCAGCAGCATCATGCGTGAGGCTGAGTGAACATAGTGAGGTTCTCCCATCTGATGTGATGGGGCCAGTGATACGAGGGAAGCCATATAAAAATCAAGGCACACATACATGTTAGGATATTACCTCCAGTGAATAACTTCTTTATTGCTTCTGCGAGGCCTTCGCGTTTCTCCCATAAATCTCTAATGTTATTGTTATCTCTATATAAAGTCTGGGCGCAACCAGGAGGGGCTGTATCTGAGCTGAGGTGCATGGCAAAGCGGTGTGCATGTTTGTATGTGTACACAGAAGTCCGATTTCAGTGTGTGTGTGTGTGTGTGTGTGTGTGTAGGGAATGCAGAGTGAATGCAGGGGCCTGTAATCTTCCAGTGGCATCTAGGGAGACATGCAGTGGGTCCTGTGTCACTGCCAACGGGGGAGGAGGAGTAGCAGGGTGACATGTCATCATGTAATGCCAACACATGTCTCACAGAACACACTCAAACAGAGAGAGTGAGGAGAGGGAGAAAAAGGGAGGCCGAGAGAGAGATACGTGGAGATAAAGATGGTGGTGAATATGGAAAAGAAAAGAATTGCAGCATCTATCCAACCGCATCATATTACAAACTCCTAATATCACAACAGAAACAGCTGTTGAAATCTGATTCAATGTGATGTAACTGTGCCTGCAATGCTACTTCCTTAAAGAGTAGGATGTCCATAGAGAGAGAGGATCAGAATCGGACCAATCACCAGTGAGCCCAGGCAGACCTGTTATGGAGCCAGTGGGGTAAACACAATCATGTGTTCAGTGAATGTGTTCCAGCTCCCACCTGCCCACACACACAGCTGGCTAATGACCCATGAGGAACAGCCAATCTGCTGACATGGTGTGTGTGTTACACACCTACCACTGACTGGGGTGAAGATGTGTGTGTTCAAGAGCTTGTGTGTGTGACATGTTGACCTGTGACAGAGTGAGGAGCTTCTTGGCGTGTTGAGCATGTGCCTTCATCTAGATAAACATGTGACGTGGGTGTGTGCGCCTCTACGTGATGCGTGTGTGTGTGGCCTGCCCTACCTCCAGCTGGGTAAAGATCTTCTTGATGTGTCGGTAGCAGCCCTCTGCAATGTCCATGTCTTCTTCGTAGGAGCGACCGTAGAACACAGGCTGGGGGGCGTTGGAGAAGTACTTATGGAAGGGGAAGTGTGCTGCCACGGCCTCGGCCTCCACCGGACAGCCCTGCTTAGACCGGACCTTGCTCATGTACTCTTCCCAGCGAGACATCACCTACAGCGGGGAGAGGGAGGACACCAGACAGACCCCTCCTGGATGTTACAGGTCTTGCTCTTTTTGGTATGCCGCACACATGCATACAGATACAAACAGTTGAGTCCCATTCACAGAGAACGCATGCTTCTTCATTCAAACACACTCGTTGCATCACATACAAAAAGGCACGCACAGTCAGACATGGACGCAAACACAGTCATCACACATTTTAGTGAGAATATAATGGGAAAAGAACAGAACAGAATAAAATATAAATTATATTTTTCCCTTGAGTGTCACAGGAGCGTGTGGAACCGTGATATATAGTGATACTTTGAAACAAAGGAACACAAACAACACAGCCTTAGGGAACTGTGGGACAACTTGCAATTTAATCAGTATTACAAATGGGGCTATAGCTTGGCCATCTGCTTTAATAGACCATAACGATTAACAGAGACCATTAGCCACCCCTGATATTCTCCATCAGGAACATCTCCTCATGCTCATTACTTCCTGATGTCCAATCCCTTACAGGGTCTCTGAGTGGTAAGGTGACAGGGCAGATGAGGAGGAACAGAGAACACTCTTCATCTGACAGGAGTGCCCTGGCCTATACACAGAGACGTGTAACCATTTAGAAACCTTTATGACAATGTTATGGGAGATATTTTTGATGAGTTGTCCATGAAGTCGTGTAGATAGCTGGTGTCTGTTCTGCTTGCGTCTGTCCAAAGACAATAAAAAGCTTGATGACAATAGGAATCAGAGAAGAGCCCCCTGACTGGCATGGAGGATTTCAATGTGATGAGTGAGGGGTCTGGCATACACCATAGGTTCCATAAACCCCACTACAATACTGAGTCTGACACAATGACTGTGGTATCTGCTATTAAACCACCGTCTCCCTCACCAGCCTCCCGTCCTCCCAGTTCCATCTTACTGACAGCATGCCTCCCCAGTGAGAACTCTTCTTGATTTAGGCTATTCTATGAGCTATCTCAGGTTTTCTTAAGTTGACAGTTGCCTTGGGTAGTCATCTCTGTTTAAAAAGGCTCTGTTGTCTATTCTGGGCTGTTCTGATGCATCCTGGAGCCAGTATGCAGTATTTAGGTGACAGAAATAAACTGAGGATTGACTATAATAACTGAGGGGTTGGTATAATATTTTGGTATTCGCTGTCGAAGGCAGATATGAAGTGAAAGGAAAATAGATACGGACACTTATTGAACTGGGATGTTCAAGCGCAACATGGATAAGCAGACTTTATCCCCTTGAATTTTGATTTTAAAGATGCATTTTATTCTTCATTTTTGCAGGTGGGGATATCAGGAATTATTGATTCATCTGGAAATGCATATGTCCTCCCTGTACTGGAAAGTTGCATACACACACACACGTTCACATCCATATACGCACGCACCCAGAACCCACACATCCCTCCTGTACTGACCTGGTAGAGGTAGAAGTGTCCGGCGGTCTCACAGGTGTAAGACACGTCTCCAGGGACATCCAGACTCTCCTGCAGACGACCCACCTCTCTGAGCAGCTCCAGCCTCCTGGCCAGCACGTAGTTCACACGCCCATACCTGAACAACATTCCACATTACATCAGTCTTTTCATTCTATCAAAACCTCAACCCTGTTACGTTATTGGGACTTACTAGTGTCTTTTTTTAAATGTATTAAAAAAAAAAAAAAATTAAACCTTGAGATGGAAAATTATGTTGTTTGTGACGTTGATTACACCTAGTAACATGAACAACCCTATACAATCAGAACACCCTATTCTCATAGTGCTGATAACAGTCCCAACCTCACCTACACATTGCCTGCCCTTTCAGAGCCGAGGATCATATCACGCCATTCTGAGGGGAAATGTTCATGTTGAGATCTGAAGCCTAAACCTTTGACACCACAGTCTAGGGATAGCGTTTTAAACCGCTAAAATGTTCATCCTACACGTGAGAATCAGCTGCAAGCAACAAGGCAGCAGGCTTCAAGTGGATAATCAAAAGTATATGAAAACTAACTCAATGGCAGTGGTGGAAAAAGTACCCAATTGTCATACTTCAGTAAAAGTATAGATACCTTAATAGAAAATTACTCAAGTAAAAGTGAAATTCAACCAGTAAAATACTTAAGTATATTTAAAACCAAATACTTTTACTGAAGTATCAAAACGAAATGTAATTGCTCAAATATACTTATGTCTCAAAAGTAAAAGTATAAATGCTTTAAAAATCCTTATATAAATGTAATCAAATCAAAATGTATTTGTGACATGCACCGACTAAAACAGGTGCAGACCTTACCGTGAACTGCTTACTTTCAAACCCTTAACCAACGTGTTTAAGAAAAATAGAGGTAAGAAAATATTTACTAAATAAACTAAAGTACCACAATAAAATAACGAGGCTACAGTATATACAGATACCGAGTCAATGTGCTGGGGAACAGGTTAGTCTAGGTCATTGAGGTAATATGTACATGTAGCTAGGGGTAAAGGGGCAAAGCAGACGGCAGCATTTTCTTGTTTTTAAAATGTATGGATAGCCAGGGGCATATTCCAACACTTAGACATTATTTACAAAAGATGAATGTGTTTAGTGAGTCCGCCAGAGGCAGTAGAGACGACCACGTGTTCTCTTGACAAGTGTATGAATTTAACAAATGTTCCTGTTCTGCTAAGCATTCAAATGTAACGAGTGCATTTTGATTGTCAGGGAAAATGGAGTAAAAAGTACATGATTTCTTTAGGAATGTAGTGAAGTAAAAATTGTCAAAAATATAAATAGTAAAGTACAGGTACCAAAAATACTTAAGTACTTCACACCCCTACTCAACGCTGGGTATTAAGTGTTGGTTGCTGAGGCGATGGGAAATAATTGCACAAAACTAATAGCTAGATGGACCAAATTTCCTTTGTCACTAATGTGTACCACTGATCAAATATATTATTTTCCACAATTGACTACTACTGAATAAAAGAAAAAAAGTTATTTTGATCATACGGAAAAGATTAAATCACAGTAAAAACTTGTCATCTTGTCTAGTCAGGTGTCCCGCCACAACAAACCAGAAAGCCAATTAGTATTAGTACGTGGCACTGGGACATGCCATGTCAGAGGTCACCCAGACACAGTGCTGTGTGTGAGATAGTTGAGGTAGGGACCTATAAATAGATATCCCACTAAGCTTCACAGCAGAGGATTCAAACAGAATTACACCGGCTGACGATAAAATAAAAGTGGCGACCTTGTTTCCCTCCTCACAAAAGCAGCCTTCTGCGCTACCATCCCAGGAGAGACCGAGAAAGCGAGAAAACGCAAACTGACCCATTTAGTCATGAAGAGCTTTCAACTTACACCCGTGTTCTCTGACCAACCAGTATTTCAATATCTTATTAAAACTTAACTGAGAGAAGGGAAACTGTGTATTTATAGCATTTGACATGTTTGATTAAAGGCAAAGTATTGTATATTAATGTCACTGTAAACTACCATTGGTTGAGCAGTGATAACAGAGAAGGCCTCTATGCCTGTTCATTGTTTATCCCATACAGTAGTGTTAATTAGTTTCCCCAGCTTACTCCTTCCTCGTCATTGGACCGGAAGGATGGAAGGAGTGAATGTGGAGTCAGTGTGCATGTTCTTAGCAGCAGCTTAATCTGCCTCTCGTCCTGGTGCTGTAGCTAGCTTTAGCTGATCTGCATAATGCAATGGTCTCTCCAGAGAGAGAGCTGTCACATCCACTCCTCATCTCTGCTTTATGCAACAAGGAGCTGTGTTCAGTTGGCAGGAAACAGGAGAAAACCATTCAGTTTTAAAACAGAAGAGGACCGTACATGAACTCCTAATACTAAGGTCGCAATTCAATACGATCTCGGGTTATAGGCATTGCGGCTTTTCCGATTGAGCCGACATACGCAGCGTTTACTGTAAATGGGATCTTTGCGAATGCGGAATCATTGCCTTTAAAAGCCGCAATGCCTTTGACCCGCGATCGGATTGAATCCCGGACTAAGACTTTAGTGAGCCAAGGCTAGGTAAGGCCAGAATCTCTAGGTTTAGAGCAATGTCTGCCAATTTAATCAACACAGCTGACCCTATCCATGTATATTTCGTATCACTAGACCTATTTGTTGTGGTATCCACTGACATTCTTTGAGCACACATCGTTTCCATTGGCTAAAGATGTAGTAGCCTAACCGGCAGAATCCATAAGGCTCCTGCTCTGATACAAGGCCTGAGGCTATTCATCCTCATGGAGGTTTATACTTGGTCTCAATGAACTAGTTAGTCCGTCTGACAGCAAGATCAAAGCTTGTCAAAATGGTCGCCGCACAAGCACTGAATATTAAAATTAGGTTGGAACTACTTTAGACCAACATTTCTATTTTGGTCTTTAAAGCAGACTGACAATAATAAACAATACTTTTTAGGTGGTTCATATGAAGGTTTTGGGTCTCTCCCTTCCGCTCTTCCTCCCTCCCCCACTCAGTCTCAGGTATGTTGTAAATGGTTTCAGTTTGCTGGCTTCCCCATCTCCCTCCCGCTAGTCAATGTCTGTGTGGTTAGGTCTCTGAGTCACAGTACCTCAAGGCATTGAATGAGACACATAGCCACACAAAGAATTCCCCCATTTGCGTGGGTGGGTGAACTACTGCGGCTGCCCTGAGAATTCTAGCGTGTTTCCTACCGGTGAGACAATCTGCTCCCGGCATCTGTGTGCATGCACCAGGGGTCTGCGTCAATGAGGGACCACCGAGGCCTCAAATACACAGCCTAGCAAGGTCTTGAAGACCCAACCAGTTTTGGTAGCCAATCGGTCCTCCAAATAAAACTCTAAAAACACCACTTTTCATGCCAAATGAGTCCCAAATGGGCCAGTGAGGCCCAAAAGGCCCAAATGTTGAGAGCACTCATCAGGATGGAATGGTTGGTGGAAACAGGGGAGACAGCGAGCAAGTGTGAGCGCAGTAAGCCCTAATTAAGATAAAGCCATGACCAGGCTGGAGTGTATTGGGGGGGTATCGAGTGGCTCTGTCTGACTTGGACTAATTATGAGTGTGAGTATATGGGGTATACTTGTCACTGTATGTATGTGTACTGCATGTGTGTAGCTGGTTGTGTGCTCAGATAGATGTATGCATGTGTAGATTTGTGTATGTGTAGATTTGTGTGTGAGGTCAGCTAGGAATGTGTGTGTAGTTGGGCGTGTGTGAGAGGGGGAGGGAGAGACGTGTGTGTGTGTGTGTGTGTGTAGCACCACGTGGCATTCTTTCACCTGCTGAAGTCCTTCTCGGTTTCCAGTGCCTCCTCTCCGTGGCCCATACGCAGGAGGTGACGCTCGTCTATGTCCAGAGCCATGATCTTCTCAAACAGCTGGTTCAGAGCCTGGAACACACACAGAACAGAGGTGAATGCCTGCGCGCGCACACACACACACCTCTTACAGTGTTGCAGGGTGAACAGAAAGGGGACAGGGCTTTTTGATTAAATACTGAGGCGAGGAGACTGGGGCACAGGGGAGCCTTTTAATTTTTCCTCCGTGACTTTAGGTTGGGATTTCTCAGTGATTAATGGCACCATTTTGGGGAGGATTGGTGAATTCCTCCTGCAGCAACTTTGCTTCCTAAAATATGATCAGTCAAGATGTGAAGATCCTTTTCATAAAAAGCTTCCAACATGCAATACTTGTGACTATAAGGGCCATATCTATGAATATAGGGGCCTGTGTGTTATCCATAAGTTGCTTTGGATAAAAGCTTCTGCTACATGCAGCAGTGCATTGGGAAAGTATTCAGTCCCCTTCACTTTTCCAAATTTGTTACGTTACAGCCTTATTCCAAAATGTATTTAGTTGTCCCCCCCATCAATCTACACACAAAACCCAATAATGACTAAGCAAAAACAGGTTATGAATCGGAGCACATTTATAAAAAACAGAAATAATCACATTTACGTAAGTATTCAGACCCTTTACTCAGTACTTTGTTGAAGCACCTTTGGCAGCGATTAAAAGCCTTGAGTCTTCTTGGGTATGACGCTACAAGCTTGGCTGACCTGTATTTGGGGAGTTTCTCCCATTCTTCTTTGCAGATCCTCTCAAGCTCTGTCAGGTTGGACGGGGAGTGTCACTGCACAGCTATTTTCAGGTCTCTCCAGAGATGTTTGATTGGGTTCAAGTCCGGGCTGTGGCTGGGTCACTCAAGGACATTGAGACTTGTCCCAAAACCACTCCTGTGTTGTCTTGGCTGTGTGCTTAGAGTCATTGTCCTGCTGGAAGGTGAACCTTCGCCCCGGTCTCAGGTCCTGAGCGCTCCGGAGCAGTTCATCAAGGATCTCTCTGTACTTTGCCCCGTTCATCTTTCTCTCGATCCTAACTAGTCTCCCAGTCCCTGCCGCTGAAAAACATCCTCACAGCATGATGCTACCACCACCATGCTTCACCGTAGGGATGGTGCTAGGTTTCCTCCAGACGTGACGCTTGGCATTCAGACCAAAGAATTCAATCTTGGTTTCATCAGACCAGAGAAACCTGTTTTCGCTTTGTCATTATGGGGTAGTGTGTAGATTGATAACTTTTTTATTTAATACATTTTTGAATAAGGCTGTAACGTAACAAAATGTGGGAAAAAAAGAGGCCTGAATACTTTCCGAATGCACTGTATATACAGTATATGTGAATTGAGTCATTTTGGAGGCGTTTCCTACCTGGTTGGAGTGTGTGACTATGAGGGTTCTCTGCTCAGGGAAGTTGTGGTAGAGGTTGGAGATGATCTGGACGGCCACATCCGTCTTTCCTGTACCTGGAGGACCCACCACCTAAAAGAGAGAGGGAGGAGGGATAGAGAGAGAACACGAGGCAGTGAGAGAAAGTGCATGGAGTAGAAAAAGGAGAAGGTTGGTTAGCTAACAGAAAATGCCTCTGCCATCGGAGAGCACAGTGGTTCTGACAAGGCGGCCCTTTGCCTGTCAGAACACACACACAGTTTCCCCCTCAGTGGATCAGACAGGACCGGTGTGTGTGAGTAGGGCTAAGGTGAGAAGTGCTTGGCATGCAAGGTCATCCTCCCTGCACTCACAGGCAAGGACACAGAAACACAGAGAACACATAAAACTAGAGCACATGAAGCTCTTTCCATCAGCTCCTTGACCTTCTTTGTATTTAGTTAAGGCTTTAGAGATCATTGAGTCTAGTCTAGAACTATCACCGTCCTCAAACATATAAACACCACGACACCAGTTGGAAAGGATCATAAACAAACTCCTCCATTTTGATCAGGGCTTTCCCAGGACGAAAGGTGCTCACAGACTAGCCGAGGCTACAACTGGGAATGGAGTTTACTTGACGGTATATTCATAAAAACATTTAGCCACCGTCTTACCTCAGGTAAGTCCTTTTAAAGGCACTCACATAAAAGCCAGTCCACTTTACAGACTGGACACCCCAAAACAAAGTCAAAACTTTAACCCAGGGTTAAAAATGGCTCCTACACTGATCCAACAGATGATTGGAGAAGCATAGGACTGGGAGGCTGTCTTGGCTGCTAACGATGGTCGCGACATGCCAGTGAGAGGTGTGTGTGTCTGTGCCGACTTGTTTTACGACTGCCATATTTACGCAACAGACCGACCCCTCAGCCAGCTACCAATCACCAGGCCAGGAATGAGCTTCATCAAAGCAAGGCGGTAGTGTGTGTGTGTGTGTGTCGTTACCAGAAACACCAGAGAGGGTAGTAGAGTGTGTATGTGCATTTCTGAGAGGCTGTGTGTGTGTGTTCTTCATCGGCACCATTTAAGATAATTTAGCGGATGGGCTTTCAGGGAAGTATTTCACTGGCAAGGTCTGACTGATCTGCACCTTATTTACTAGTGGCTGGGGAGTCCCCTGCGTCAGGAAGAGAGGTCACAAATCCTCAGCTCTTCAAGCAGACAGGGCCAATATTACACCTGTCATATCACAGCTCACTGGTATGGCCGGACTGCCTAAGTAGCCAACATCACACCCTGGGCTATGAGTGATTGAAAGGCAGTTTAACTCACAAGCCAATGGACGGGAGACTTTAATTGTTTCTCAAACTTTTAATGCCATCTGTCCATTGCCTTGGTTTATTCAAGTGGCCAGATAGGAGTAGTCAATTCCTACAAGATGTTTAATCTTGAAAATATATTAAAGTATGAAAAGCAATGATTCCTATGAACAGTATAAGGTCAGTTTATTCGTGTAAAAATGTAGCAGAGAAGAGGTATACTTAAGTCCGTAAAATGTTCTTACCATGGTCAGTCCAGGCTGCATCCCAGCGCGGATGGCCTCAATCTGAGTTGGTGTAAACTGGATGGTATTTCTGTTCAAACACAAAGTTATAACTCATGGTTAAGAAGGTTTTAAGGAAAATGTTCAGAGAAGCTAAACGAAAGCTGTTTTCAACTAGCTCTGTGATGAAGTGTTTGAAACCCTCATGAAAGACGTTTCAGTCAAGGGACCCAGAGGAGCTTCTGTGACTAAGAGGATTTGAATATCAAAGTGCAACTGAAGAAGCAAAGTTACCATCAGATCAGATGAATGATAATTTCATTAACTAAAAAGCCAATTAATTTCTGCTCAGTTATGATTAAGATTGATATAATTAAGACATCAACAACCGAATTTGACAGTTTGTTTTGATCTAGTTCGCTACAGGGCTAAAATGTCAGGAAATTACCTCACCAAACAGAACCACCAAAACACTACACAGCCAACAGCGCAAATCCCCAGAACTCACGCTAACATAGCAAATCAAAACACACCAACCCGAATAAATAGGAATCAGTATAAAACGTCCCTGACAGAATTGTAAACATTTTAGAGCGTTGCATTTTACAGAGCAGGGGTTGTTTTTGCTCTAGGGAGAAATGTTTGCTCAGTAAGCGCCCTCAAGCATAAACTAGTCAGGCCTTTGGGGGAAGCTAAATTTGGAGCAGGCAGGCACATTAGGGGTGGAAACACACAGGCCCTGAGCATAGGCTAAACAAAAAGGTGGGTGCTTTATCTAGGAGCCCTGTGGACATAGTGGAGCAAGATGAGACTTGACTGGCTAGAGAGAGGACAAGGACTTGACCTCTGTGCGGTGCCAACCCTGCAGGGACTCCTGAACTCTTTTGGTTGACCTGGGAACATGAACTTTAACCTTCGACCCTCACCGTTTGGGCTGGTTGTAGGGGTAGGGTCCCCGGTTGGGCGTGACGTGAGGCTCCACTATAAGCGTTTTTTCTTCCTCCTTTTTCTCCTCAGAGTCTGCCTTCCTCTTCTTGCCTTTGTCTACCTTGTTCTGCACAGGGAACTTGATTCTAGGGTGGGGAAAGAGCAGAAGGTTCAAAAGATATGTTGAGGTTGGACCACATCAAAAAGACAACACCCCAGGAAGACAATGACCCCAACCCTACTCCATCTGACCCTTGACCTCTGACCTGAAAGGGGGTATCTGCAGCTCAGGGTTGTCCTCGGCGACCTTGACAGTGTAACCAGGGAAACAGGACCTCAGGTGGTCGATCGACAGGAAGGTGTCATTGAAGTCCAAGGAGGAGATCTGATTGGGCATCTTGGAGTAGTGGGCAGAGCCCGGGTCACCGTAGCCCAGGATGATGTCATGGAGCCATTCTGGGACCACACACTCAGTGTTCATCAGGTTCCTGATTGTCTCCAGGACAGCCTGGGGGAGAAAACAACACACCAAGATGAGGGGGAGGGGGGCGTGCAGTGTAAGGTCACACACCCTTGAGGGCCTCTGTCTGGGGTCATTGGGGGGAATCAGAGGCCTTGAGCTGGAGGTAATCCTGGATCACTCTCAGGCTTCCAGCTCCAAGACCCAGCCGCACCAGTCTCAGTGATTGATCACCCAGGGGTAGGGTGGAGAAGAAGAGATCAAGGCCTGGCGGCGATGCTCAAATAAAAAGAGGGATGATGGGCAGGGAAAGAGGGAGGAAGCAATAAATGGATGGAAGGTGAGAGGTAGTATGAAAAAAGGAAAGAAGGGATGGAGGGATATTGAGAGAGGGAGTTTAAATAACAAAGGTGGTCTGGGTCATGTGTAATGAGCAGTAATACAGCCCCCCCTACTCACCTTGAAGTTGTTCTCTTTGGGCTTGCGTCTCATGATGATGTTGAAGGACTCGTAGGGGTCCTCAGTGGCGTTCTGAATACTGCTGGTCATATCCTGCTGGTACTGGTTAGGGTCCAGCCACACTCTGAACGTCCTGGTGTCTCCTCTCAGTTTGGGCTTGGGGTCAGGGCCTGGGGAATAGAATAGGGACAACACATTGTAGTACATTATGGTCAAGATTGAATTAATACGTATTTGCACAAAGGTAAAACGTTTACCTGTGCATTTCCAGCAGGAATAGGATAGTAGAAAGAACATATTTAAATAAAATATATAATAGGATTGTAAACAGTTTAATATTTAAAGTTAATGTTTATAGTATTAATTCACTTTAGAAAAAAAAAAAAAAAAAAACAGGCATGCAAGGCAGAAACTGGTATGTGATCTTGTGACATGCAACCTTCCCCACCGTTGTAATTTTTTTGGGGGGAAGCTATAGAAATGCATTTATTAATGTTTACATTCATTTTTACCACGTTTATTCTATTACAGACACCTAATGCATACTTTCAATATACAGTTGTAGTCGGAAGTTTACATACACCTTACCCAAATACATTTAAACTCAGTTTTTCACAATTCCTGACATTTAATCCTGACATTTAAGAATTCCCTGTCTTAGGTCAGTTAGGATCACCACTTTATTTTATGAATGTGAAATGTCAGAATAATAGGAGAGAATGATTTATTTCAGCTTTTATTTCTTTTATCACATTCCCGGTGGAACAGAGGTTTACATACACTCAATTACTATTTGGTATCATTGCCTTTAAATTGTTTAACTTGGGTCAAACGTTTTGGGTAGCCTTCCACAAGCTTCCCACAATAAGATGGGTGAATTTTGGCCCATTCCTCCTGACAGAGCTGGTGTAACTGAGTCAGGTTTGTAGGCATCCTTGCTCGCACGCACTTTTTCAGTTCTGCCCACAAATTTTCTATGAGATTGAGGTCAGGGCTTTGTGATGGCCACTCCAATACCTTGACTTTGTTGTCCTTAAGCCATTTTGCCACAACTTTGGAAGTATGCTTGGGGTCATTGTCCATTTGGAAGACCCATTTGCGACCAAGCTTTAACTTCCTGACTGATGTTTTGAGATGTTGCTTCAATATATCCACATAATTTTCCTACCTCATGATGCCATCTATTTTCTGAAGTGCACCAGTTCCTCCTGCAGCAAAGCACCCCCACAACATGATGCTGCCACCCCCGTGCTTCACAGTTGGGATGGTGTTCTTTGGCTTGCAAGCCTCCCCCTTCTTCCTCCAAACATAACGACGGTCATTATGGACAAACAGTTCTGTTTTTGTTTCATCAGACCAGAGGACATTTCTCCAAAAAGTACGATCTTTGTCCCCATGTGTAGTTGCAAACCGTAGTCTGGCTTTTTTTAATGGCAGTTTTGGAGCAGTGGCTTCTTCCTTGATGAGCGGCTTTTCAGGTTATGTCGATATAGGACTCGTTTTACTGTGGATATAGATATATCCGTACCCGTTTCCTCCAGCATCTTCACAAGGTCCTTTGCTGTTGTTCTGGGATTGATTTGCGCTTTTCGCACCAAAGTACGTTCATCTCCAGGAGACAGAACGTGTCTCCTTTCTGAGCTGTGTGACGGCTACGTGGTCCCATGGTGTTTTACTTGCGTACTATTGTTTGTACAGATGAACGTGGTACCTTCAGGCGTTTGGAAATTGCTCCCAAGGATGAACCAGACTTGGAGGTCTACAATTTTTTTTTCTGAGGTCTTGCCTGATGTCTTTTGATTTTCCCATGATGTCAAGCAAAGAGGCACTGAGTTTGAAGGTAGGCCTTGAAATACATCCACAGGTACACCTCCAATTGACTCAAATGATGTCGATTAGCCTATCAGAAGCTTCTAAAGCCATGACATAATTTTCTGGAATTTTCCAAGCTGTTTAAAAGGCACAGTCAACTTAGTGTATGTAAACTTCTGACCCACTGGAATTGTGATACAGTGAATTATAAGTGAAATAATTTGTCTGTAAACAATTGTTGGAAAAATGACTTGTGTCATGCACAAAGTAGATGTCCTAACCGACTTCTCAAAACTATAGTTTGTTAACAAGAAATTTGTGGAGTGGTTGAAAAACAAGTTCTAAATGACTCCAGCTTAAGAGTATGTAAACTTACGACTTCAACTGTATATTATGTGAGCTAAACATAAAAAGCATGAAAACATTGTCCTTAAAGTATAGTTTTACGTAACATTCTAATGTTACTATCCCCACAACAAAAACATAATTAAATACATATAATTTTGTCCTTGAAACATTAAAATGTAAATACTGTAGAATACCATTCATTCCTATGGAGGACTACTCCTTCTGGGGAGTGCCAATATGGCCGATCGGAGGCTTCAAAGCCTCTCACTAGCCAATACATAGCATCAGCAATCCAGGGTTTTTAATATACATCGTTGCATGCAACTCAACTAACCCCAAAATTGCATTTTGAGTTTTACTGATAACCCAATTAATTCTCAAACAGTCTATTAGCCAATGCATGGCTAATGATGTACGGCGGTGGTATATGAGCCTGGCCATGTTCATCACTTATGTAACAACACAAGGACACACAGCGAGAGAGATGAGAGAAAGATCTTGAAATCAGAGAAGCATTAGTTACACTGGCCAGACCCCCAAAAATATATTTTAGTGGTCATCATCTGCCTACCATTTCATGAATACAAGGGCATGTTCCCTGGTCCCCAAGAGAGCTAAGCTTTCAAATCCTAGTCCAGGCCACTAATCTCCCACCTCACTATCCACCCCCACATTACATTCTCATGCCACTCATCTCCTACCTCAGCACCGACACACATTACATTCTCATGCCTCTCACACACAGGCTGGAGGCTTTAGACTTATTCCCATAGAGATCCACTGACGCGCCTGTGTGTGTGTCTCACCTTTCACAAACATTTAAAAATGGGAGTATTGGTGGTGCCATAGTCCTGAGCCCTGGTAGTGAAACTCAAGCCGGTGGCCCCTGTCCCATGCATTTTCTTTAAATCCCCTCTACTAAAAGTAGTGTGGTGCGATTGACGAATGAGTGGCTGGAAGGAGGACACTTACACACTGGAATAAAGGGCTGAGGACAGCTGGAGATTGGTGTCTGAAGAGCTAGGCAGGCAGGCAGCCAGTAGGGAAAAGTTGCCAAAAATCAGATTTAGGTGTTTGTATCTTTGAGCTCTTTCCAGCTTTGCTGACTTTTACAGCGTATGGCAATGTAGACCAGGCAAAAAAGCCCCCTTCTATAAAAGCTTTTAAATCTCTATTGGGTTTCAGAATAAATGGAGGATAAATAAATAAATACAAATGATAGCGGCACTTTTCACAAAGTGAACAGTGATACGTGACATGTCTGTCCATGGCTCGGCCCTGTGGGCATCTGAAAGTTTAAACAGCGCTAGGCTTGTTACATAGATACACCAGCCCAGTTAGCACCTCTCTCTACATTTTTAATACAGTGGGAATATGGAGAGGATCAAAGAAGGTACATAGTACTTTGGTAGTGGCGCACGGACACATGTTCAGACAGGGGAAAGGAGGAACACTTAGGATACCATTTCTGGAGGTTAACCTGACATACACTCCAATAGCCCGCTCTGAACGCTGCTGGTGGAAGAGGAAGGCTCTAGGTAGAAGTTGCCTGTAGTAGGCTAAGCCCTAGGACCAGAGTACACTTCCCCAATCATAACCTTAATCATTAGAAGGGGTAATGCAAAACTGACCTTAGATCAGGGTAATATGCCTGAATGTCTCTTTTCATAGCCAAACATTAGCGGAAAGAAAAGCCATGGCAGGCCCAGTCACAGCTTCAATAGGATGGATCGGAGACTATGGATGTCATGTTGGAGTCTAGAAAAGCCTGTCATACAGTGCATTTGGAAAGTATTCAGACCCCCTTTCCCCCCCTCAATCTACACACAACACCCCATAATGAAAAAGCAAAAAACAGATTGACATTTTGCAAATAAAATATATATACTGAAATATCACATAAGTATTCAGACCCTTTACTCAGTACTTTGTTTAAGCACCTTTAGCAGCGATTAGCACACCTGGCACACCTGTATTTGGGGAGTTTCTCCCATTCTTCTCTGCAGATCCTCTCAAGCGCTATCAGGTTGGATGTGGAGCGTCGCTGCACAGCTATTTTCAGGTCTCTCCAGAGATGTTCGATCAGGTTCAAGTCCGGGCTGTGGCTGGGCCACTCAAGGACATTGAGACTTGTCCCGAAGCCACTCCTGCGTTGTCTTGGGTGTGTGCTTAGGGTCGTTTTCCTGTAGGAAAGGTGAACCTTCGCCCCAGTCTCAGGTCCTGAGCGCTCTGGAGCAGGTTTTCATCAAGGATCTCTGTACTTTGCTCCGTGTATCTTTCCCTCGATCCTGACTAGTCTCCCAGTCCCTGCCGCTGAAAAACATCCCCACATCATGATGCTGCCACCACCGTGCTTCACTGTAGAGATGGTGCCAGGTTTCCTCCAGATGTGACGCTTGGCATTCAGGCCAAAGAGTTAAATCTTGGTTTCATCAGACCAGAGAATCTTGTTTCTTAAGGTCTAAGAGGTTTTAGGTGTCTTTTGGCAAACCAAGTGGGCTGTCATGTTTCTTTTACTGAGGAGAGGCTTCCGTCTGTCCACTCTACCATAAAGGCCTGATTGGTGGAGTGCTGCAGAGATTGTTATCCTTTTGGAAGGATCCCCCATCTCCACAGAGGAACTCTGTCAGAGTTGCCATCGGGTTCTTAGTCACCTCCCTGTCCAAGGCCCTTCTCCCCCGATTGCTCAGTTTGACCGGTCGGCCAGCTCTAGGAAGAATCTTGGCGGTTCCAAACTTCTCCCATTTAAGAATGATGAAGGCCACTGTGTTCTTGGGGACCTTCAATGCTGCAGAATTGTTTTGGTACCCTTCCACAGATCTGTGCCTCGACACAATCCTGTCTCGGAGCTCTTGGGACAATTCCTTTGACCTCATGGCTTCGTTTTTGCTCTGACATGCACTGTCAACTGTGGGACCTTATATAGACAAGTGTGTGACTTTCCAAATCATATCCAAGCAATTTAATTTACCACAGGTGGACTCCAATCAAGTTGTAGAAAACTCATGTATGATCGATGGAAATTTCAAGTCTCCTACCAAAGAGGGATATTGGGGTATTGTGTGTAGATTGATGAGGAAAACTATTAATTTAATACATTTTAGAATAAGGCTGTACCCGTAACAAGATGTGGAAAAAGTGAAGGGGACTGAATACTTTCCCAAATGCACTGTATAACATGTCCTTTACTACATTAATAAAATGGAATAAATAAAACATTGAGAAGCGTTCAGGTGCGATGGGTTGCCCTAAGGTTAATGGAATGTTAATGCGAACAGGTCAGTTCTCTGGTTGAGTGTCACCATGACAACCCCACTAGACGTCATGGGCTGGAAGTTAGGGGGTCGGAGGAGGATGATGGGAAGGGCGTGTGACATGAGTATGTGTTAGTGTGTATGGGCAGGATGTGTGTGCCTGTGGCAGTAGGAAGTGCATGTATGCACATCTGTGTGTGTGTGTGCGCACCAGCCTACCTTCCTCGATGACACGGCCTTTGTCGTCCAGCATGCCCTGCACCTCGCAGCCCCTCACGTAAGCCAGGCCTGTCTGCTCCACAAAGGGCTGGCGGCGGTCAAAGCGCGTGCCGTAGGG